>NC_044278.2:25693512-26004762 GCF_004027225.2 Strigops habroptila
AGTCATTGTCCAACATTGTTCTTTAATCTTCTTCCCAGCTTCCCCCCTCCAAAGTGACCAAAAAACTCAAAAAACACAACAACAACAAAAAGAGAAATCTGAAAATACACAGGTTTTTTTTCTTTTGAAAGCAATTTCTTATTTACCTATTATGTATTTAAATAGCCTTTCTAGAAGCTCTGTGATGGAAAAACTGTATGTATGTAGGTATTCATATAGTTTTATTTTTACTTTCCACTCAGCTATTTTATTCACATTTTCACATCTATTACCAAACAGGAGAGAATTTTCTATCAAATAAATTGTGATGGAAAATAAATGCCTACTTCTCTTTTTTTTAGTCTTATAATTTACAAAGGCAGATGAAAACCAATATTTCCATACGGAAAAATTAAGCATACATTTTCCTCAAATGAATATTGTCAGATTCTTCTCTTGCAATATGTTACACACAAGCTGACTTAAAAGCTGTGGGAGTTTTGCATAGTGTTATTTATTCTAAGTTAATTAAGTCCTAAACTTGTTTTGATTTTTTTTTTTTTTTTTTTTTTTATATATATATAGATGGTCAGAAAAATAAGCTATGCCACTTTCCTTTTCTGGATTGCTCCCAAAAGCTACCTGAATAGAAGTATGCAGGCTAGAATATTGTGGTGGTGTTCACTGTGCAAAATCTTGGAGCACACGCAGCCTAGCTTAAGAAAGACTGTAACCCCTGCCACACAGCTCTTCACATAGCTTTCCCCACAGCTTTCCTAGGGCCAGTCTGTGTTACAAAAGGTGAAGTAACCTCCCCGATATTGAGAAGGTGATCCCCTGTTGAGGAGTTCAAGGCCAAGGCATATTACCATCCTTGGGTTTAGATCAAGTTCAAGGTCACAAAGAGAAAGGAAAAAGGCAGAACTCTTCTTGGCATTCAGGCATGTGGAGGTGTCTTGGGAGTTGACGATCCTCTGCCCCAGGCAGTCAGTAACATAATTTTCAAGCATCATATGCCTTATTTCTGGCAAGATGTGAAAAATACTGTTCTTGTCCAGGAAAAGATATTATTTTCTTCACTCACACAGAATAATTCAGCCCTTCCAGAACAGCTTTCCTTGGTCCCCAGCACAGCTATCTAGAGACCTCCTGAACTACTGAGAAGAGAGGGCTTTACGAAATAGCTATGCCCAGTCTCTTCCAGCACACTCGGGGCTGTTGCAGCAGTGGTCCAGAGCCTGAACTCCAAGGCCTGCCCAGGTCTGCCCTCTGCTGTGCATAATCTCTTTTTACAGAGGCCATCTCATTAAATCCATGCTGAATAAAATTTAAAATAAAATAAAATAAAATAAAATAAAATAAAATAAAATAAAATAAAATAAAATAAAATTAAAAAAAAAATGTGTTTCTTCAGAAACGTTCACACTGTCTGACTTCCAGCAACATAGGAAAAATGTTTCTCAGGAACAGCTTCAGTGGACCAAGAGTAATTCTCTCCTGACTACTTTACATCCTATATCCCTTAGGGTCATTCTTTTGGAAGAATGAAACAGAATTATGTGGGAATTATATTAGCCAAAAATCATTTTACTTATGCACTGCTTCACAAAGGCAAGGATGCCAGAGAAGGGGGAGAAGGGACAGCCTTGTTCAGTCTGGTCTCATTAGACATCATTTTGTTACTAAGTGAAAACTGTTCCTTTTCCTCTTTCATGTTCACATAGCCTGGCTGTGGTCAGCACTAGAGATAGCTTGGAAAGGTATGATTTGTGTTGGCAGGAGGGTGGCCAAGCTGACAGAAACTACAGTTATTGTACATATCAGCTGCTGAAGGACAAAATGGCATCTGCTGTGCATATTAGGTCTGCGCCACACTACCTCTGTGCTTGGTGATGGCCTCCCAGGTTCTAAACAGATGGTTGTTATGCAGATTCAGGACATCTATCAACCCTAGTCTTGGAGCACAGCCAGGAACATCAGAGCAGGAATCCTAGGTGGGCAACCAGACTTTCTGTGAAAGGTATTAAGCCAGAGGCTTGCAGATGTTGTAGAAGATTTCTCCTTCTCACTGTTGGGGTGAAGCAGGTTCTCACTTCAGTCCTCATCTTCCTCCAGGGAGAATTTTACATGGAGTTTTCTCTGCAAGGGGCAAGGGCGATCCGCTCCAGCAGGCACAAATTTCTGTTGTGAGTGGAGTGAGCTCTCCTACAGAGTTCTTTCAGAAGTTGTGCTGTGCATGCTCTCCCTAGGAAATGTTGCAAGAGTAGCCACATGTTGCTGGAAAATGCATGTTGTCAGGCAGAGCCTGTGCTGGAGGAGGCAATAAGGGTTGGTGGTCTTGGTATGCAAAGGGGCAGTGGCCTGCGTATGCAGTAACCCGCACAATCTTCCCTGGAGTATCCAGAACCCTGACCACTTCAGCAGATATATGTACTCAAGGAATTTGGCTTTTAGGGCTTGGACAGGCACATTCCTATAGGACAGATACAGACAGTGGTGTTACAATGTCATTTGTGAAAAGGGAGAAATTTAAACTGTGCAAAATTATGCTTTTACCAACACTCCAACACTCCTATTTAGTTCAAAAGCATGACAAACAGTGAGGTGATAGCTCTCTGTGAAAAAATTCAACAGCTCAACTCTGCTCCAAGGAAAACTCATTAGGCTCCCCCCAGAATCCTCCAGGAAAAATAAACATTATGAAGTTCATTTTATTACTCTACTTTTAAGGTTAAAAACCAAATTAAGGTATCAAGGTCTTCCTTGGTAAGGGAAAGGGGAAGAAAAAGAGGAAGGCAGTCCTTATTGATGAGATGAGAGAGATCTGTATAGACCTGACTTTTCTCAGGTTTTCGAGTTGCTGCTTAGACTCACCCACTCAGGTAAACACAGAATGTTCAAGGGGAAGACTCTACTATTTCCTTTGAAGGAAAATTTGTTTTACAGCGATGGAGAGGAAAGCTAGTCAGAAATGGCTGGAAAAGGTTTTGTGCCTTAAGCACATACACTTTTACAGTCCTGCTAGGCTGTAAACCCCTTCACAACAGCTTCTTTCCCTTCACCCTCTGACCAGGTGGGATTATGTTGCTGAGGCAATAAAATGGCAAAACTACAGAGACCAGCTCTTTCAACAATAGAGCCTCTGTTTAACAGAGATACACTACTCCAAACCTTTGCCAGAATAACAGGAGGCAAAATGGAAAAGCATAGTGAAAAATGTACCAATCCTGCTAAAAGACTTTTAGTCAATGATTAGCTTAAGCAGCTTGAAAAAAAAGCAGTGATATTTTAACATGGCATGCTATTCATTTGGATCCCTGAGAACATTCAGGAAAGTACAAATAAAAAGAGTGAGAATTTATTTTAACAGCCAATTTCCCCTATAATTTAAAGTATGTAGAAGGTTCTATTCTGTTGCCAATACAACCTCCTTTATCCCTGACTGGAGGCAATAATCCACATTCCCCTACTAAGTCAGAATGAACCACAATTCTCCTGAAGAAGCATAGACCCCTGCCTATGGGGAAAAGATGTCTCAGGGAAACATCATTGCAATGTTGCAACCTGATCTTACTACTGAGAAAATACTTCACTCATTTAAAGGTAGTAACTTATATTTTTGGAGTAAAATATAAAAACTAAAAATGAAATTGTTTTTAAATGTTCTGCATTATTGCACTTACTAGCTTAACTCAGGAATTCCCATGCAGTATCATACAGCCAAAGACATAATATGTATGTGTTATTTTTGTCACAATATGCACACTACATCCATGCACAGGTCAATTTACAATATGCTTCATCTTTTAATTAACATCGGTCTTCATCTGTCAGTTTCCAGAGGAACATGACATGTCTTTATAAGAGGAAAAAGTACAAGAGAAATTTAATGGTAGTTACAGATACTTACTCTAGAAGAAAAATGAGAGTTTAGTACAAATAATTTAGACAGACCAAAAGAATTTTTACAGCTTGCTTTCTTTGCATTAGTTTCACACGAGATCATTTAATAACATTGAAAAGGCCCATTCTGTAATGTCATGCTTGAAAACACAGGGATGACCAGATAACTATAGCAAATAGAGCTCCATTCTGCATTCGTAGCAATGGGAGTTTAGACTGTTGTTTTTACTAGTAGCCAATGGTATTTAGGGGGCTGAGGGAGTTGATATGCTAGTAAGAGTTATGTAGTTATGTTTTCTCTTATCTTACCTTCATATTAAAAATCTTCATGCCACATGATTAGAAAATACTCTTTTACTACAGAGTTTGTAGCCTTATGTCTAATCCGTCTTTCTCACTATAATTTATTTTTGTGAAATTGATCTTACTATCAAGACTTTCAACTTCATCTTCTCTTCTGGAGTAATCCAGTTTTTCTTCTGTATTTGTTCTTAATATTAACAACTACTGTCTCTCCTAGAGCCTTCTCATTACTGGTACATCCATTCCTGAAGTCTGTCTTCCTACAGTCAAAGTTTTGTACTTAGCTATGGAAAGAAAAAAGTCAAATGTGGGGTTCCACTCAGGTTCAATATGACCAGTATAATTCAGTTTGGTTTAAGCCAATGAGAATATTACCAAAAAAGAACTGTCTCACTCATGCTACATTTACACATAAACCTGAATCCAAACTCTAGCTTAAAGCACTGTCATTTCTTCTAGTTGCCATAGGCCAGCACAAAAATCTTTTATTTCCAAGTTTTATGCTTCTTCATAGGTAGGAGACAGGAAAAGAAGCAGCTTGTGATAAGAGTCAAAATCAGAAGCAAAAACACGCACTTGCAAGGCTATGCTTGCAATCTCTCAGTGCTACCATAGTTTGATGGAGGGGGAACAGAAACAATCCACGTCACGTACGATATGAGGACAAATCAAGAATTTAATAATCAGCCTTCTCAGAGCCTACACCGGCACTGAACAAGACTTATTTGTATTGATGTCCAAAGGTTACTGATTGACTGTTCAGACCAAAATATATAAGTCAAAATTAAGATTTTTCCTATGCTTCCAGCTAAATCCTGACTTCTGCAACCTGCTAATACAAAAATGTACCTTCTCAATGACGAACTCTAATTAGTGATGTGTGACAGTGTAATTGGGTGCAATAGGATTATGCATAGTGTTTCAAAGCACATGCATTTTTTGTAGACTTAAATAGAAAGTATTATGTTCTTGTTTCTTGGTATTTACAGCTGAACTTATAGCTTTTATCAGAAAAAGTAATTTTTTTTTCTAACATTAATTCTGTTAACGACTTAGCATTCTGGAGGAATGTCTGAAAATTCAGCACATCAATCTCTTCTACTGAAAGCATCAAAAACCTTCACATTCATCTACTATTTCTAAAGCTATTTGATTTTCAAGAGAAATAAAACAGTACAGAAATATTTCCATTAGTTATGTACTCTAAAAAAAAGACAGAAGGAACTTAGCAAAAATCCTTCATATTTCATCATCAATTGCTCATACAATAATCACTAAGCCTTCTAATATTTATACCTATTTTTAACAGTAACTGCTTACAGTCACTGCATCTGTATCCTCGTGAAAGCCACTGACAAGCTAATAGTTGATTATATAACTAAGGTGCATGCAGGACAGGGGACTTCATCTTTAGAGACAGCAATTCTGTCCCAGCAAGATTTTTCTTCAAGAAATGTCAGTTACTTGTCCATTTACTTCACTCTTTATTTTTAATACTGTATTTTTCAGTTTCTCATTTCCAAACCAAATTCATGGTCCCTTCTGCTGATGGCATGGATTCTGCACGTATTATCTTATTATTCTACTCCTTTTCCTTTATTTTGTAAATTTTTTCTACCTTCTTGTTCATTTCTTTTTACTTAGTGGCTTAGTGACAGATAACTTCATGTATACATAAAAGTTATGTTCACTATGTTCAAACATAGCTAATTTCTCTTTCATCTTTTTCCTCAAATGCATTTCTTTTTATTCTAAACTAAGGATAAAATGATATCTTCATTTTTATTTCTTCCACACTGGTGCACTTTAATTGATCTGCAAAAAATGTCAGAATGTGTTGAAGCTGAACAATAGAGCACTTCAATCAAATGTCAAAGTCATCTGTTACAATGTTTTCTAAAAAAAAAAAAATAAGAACAGTAATTCAAAGACTGGAAGAACTCATGGTGTTACTGTTTAATTTTTTTTTTGGGGGGGGACCAAAAAAACCCCAAACAAAAACCAACCAACCAAGACAACCTACTTATTTAAACGCTTTGAGTTGAATGATTTCTCTTGATAATTTATCTTCACATCTGCATTATAAAAGTGCCATATTTTACCTCATTTTCACAAGTCTCCAAAAGGCAGTATTACTTCTCAAAGTACAAGGTTTAAGGGCTTTTTTCCATTTTTCAGATTTCCCATTAAAATTACCTTATTACATTTTGTAAAACCATAACCATGGTTATGCCAGAAAGCAGAATGCCAGATATTCTAAATCTGCTTTTTTTGTTACTTCTGTAATCATGTGAAATCCATAGGGGAAAAAAAAACAAAAACAAAAACAAAACAACAAACCAAACAACATAAACACATAATATGACCTACACAGTCTTGAAATTGTTGCTAAATCAATGTTTATGTTTTTCCCTGTATTAAGATGAAAAATAACTCTTAAATTATGCAACACCTGAAAACTCAGCTATCCTTGTCCAAAAATTTAGAAATCCTACATACAATGAAAGCTAATTTCACCGTAAACTTGAAATTAAACCAGAGCTTCATTGGTGAGTGATCTAGGAAGAATTCTTCCACCTACAGGGTCCACAGTGAAATTTCTAGAATAATACAAAATGGTTAGGAGAGCACAGATTCAAGTAGAAAAAGGTACCAGAGTCAGGATGTATGTATCTGTGAACTGTCTGATGATGCTCAATCACCTTAGAGAGGACTGCAATGCTGAAAGCAGCCATAACGTCAGTTTAAATTACTCTAGAGCACCCTTCCGTATTGAGAGCCACAAGCTTTGATCAACTCTTTTTTCTGTTCTGGGCCAAGCTGAACACTAACCAAGTGAAAGATGATTAACAAAACTCATTCACCACTTGGCTTTAAACCCTTGGTGCAGAATGTGATTGCCTGTTAGGTACTAAAGTAGTCTTGTACTGGCTGACACAGCTGAAATCCATATTACTGTGGAAAGAAGAGGAGGAAGATCTCTATTTCTGCTATGCTCCCTCCATTCTGTTGGACAGCAGGACAGACTCACTCTTGAGCTTTTCATATTTGTTATAGTCACAATGTAAGTATTAGAATTTGTCAACTATGGTTTTAAAGTGTCCTCCTGAAATGGAGGTCTATGTATACAGATCCAAAACAAATTAATGACTCTATACTAAATTTGGAACTACAAGAAAAACCTCACAACAGGGCTTTAGCTAGACTCTTGGTAAACCTACATTTGGGTGTGCTACAATGTAGTGTACTGAAAACCTTCACCCTCACAAATGTGTATGTTTAGTGCTCAAACTTGGATGATTTCAGAATAAGAGCTATCCTAAAGTACTACCGTGCACATACACATCTATATAGTATGTATACATATATACAGACATATATATACACGTATTTGTGTATATACACAACTTTTCCAAATTCGAAATGTGGAAGCTTTTAAGTTTAAGGAAACCAGGAGACCTTATCAGGTGCCTTATTACAAAATTCTATCCGTGCCCATAGTTGTTATAGATGAAGAAAATTTGCATAGTATTCGCACAAAATTCCAGACAGAATATTTGTAATTCAGATTTGGCTTACGATGTATTCATTTACATTTTATAATGACTTTAGCAGACAAAAAAAGCCAAGAATGAAATACGGTTTTTCCCCAGTTACCAGAAAGTAAGAGAGACATACTCGATGCACCGGTAGTAAGAACACAACTTCAATTTTTAACATCACCATCAACAATAAGAAACAGCACCAGCCAGATTAAGCACTTTTTTTGCCCTAGGCACTTTATGAAACACAGGTGCCCTGAGTACCACCCTCCTCTTAAAAACTGGCATCTGAAATTCTAATGAAATCTCAGCTGAATAAGGGACTGGTCCTCCTTCCTCCAGACATAGTAACTCTATATGCATTCCTTCATGCATGCACCTAAAACCCCATTAAAGTTAATGGGAGTTACATGCGCACCTAAGGGGGAATAGCCCCATAAATATTCTTAAAGGGCACATAAAGCATAAAAGAAGTCTTCACAAGTAAATTTTTTTTTTAATAATGTGAAAATGTTGCAATTTGGGAATAAGTTTCAAACAGGAAGAAAGAGCAATGGGAGGAATTTCTCACCTGGCTTTAAATTAGAATTGCAGGAATTCAAGCTGCTTCTTTCAAAATTGGAGATAATGGAAAGCCAGCAGAGTAGTTATATCTTTCTGCTATTGAGAATAAGTTGAGCAAACTTCTTCAAAGACAGTGCTGCGTACATAAAGATTAATGAGTTTGACTAACTCTTTAAATCCCTACCTTCAATAGGGATTTCTTTTTCCAGAAAACAGGGCAATACATTTAAAATAAAAGCTTAAAGTATTCTCAGCACATTTTCAGTTTCGACTACAGTTCAGGTGAACAGTCATTACATCTGTTCCATTAAAAGCCAAGAAGCACAGGCAGACAGAGCTGGCTTCCTAGATCTGCTCTCATTTGTTAAGTCCCATGAATGTATATAATAAAAACATAAATCCAACTGTGGGGAAGAAAGGAATGGCATTGTATTTTTCACAGAATTATGAAAACCAGCTCCATAGATAATACATTTGTAAGTTTAATAATGTCTCATTAAATCAGTGGCTGTGCTACCTCTATTTCCATGTTGGGGAAATACCAATGTAAGAAACTAGTGCACAGAATTTGGAAACAACATTTATCATACTCATCAGGCTGGCCCAGGACATTACCCAGCATGACACAACAGTGACTGCACTCTCTTACCCATTTTGCCTACACGAGCGCTTCAAAAATCCAAGCTAGCTGCTGCAAGGGTGGGGAGAAATTACATGGGAGCAGAGAGGGAAAATCTCTCCCACAGTTAACAAATAAAAGTACCACTCTTCACACTCTCATCAACAAGATCAACAAAGCTGTCTGTAGGGCTCACACACATACCTTGTTTTCTTCCCTAACTTCTTTTTCTCCCCTCACCTTCCCAATCTCTGACGTAGCCATATTGCCATGTATACAGCACCTACTGCACTTGCTTCCCATTCCCAAATTGTCTGTATTTGAATTCACCTACTTCCTCTTTTTACCCATTTAGTCCCTTATTTTATCCTGGATCTCATCACTCTTTCGTGTTCTGTTTTAGGATCTGAATCCTAGTCATTCTGAAAAAAACAACTGGGATTCTCAACTTCTTCCCAAGGGCTTTCAAATGCACCCCGTTCTGCTGACCCCAAATTTACATTTAAACTTAGTTTCTCTGTACCATCACAGGGTCCTCAATCCTTCCACTCTCACAGTGCAGCAAGCTTATCTCAGTTTCTTCCCACGTTCTTCCAAATAAAGCCTTCACAAAATGCATCCTGCTCTTCCCTCCTATATATTACAGGCTCTTGTTCTAACCTAAACCAATAATTGTCCCTATATCAATATCTGGGTTACAACTTCTTCATTTCTATGAATGAAAAGGCATAAAAGAACGAAATTAAAAAGAGAAAAATAAAAAGAAATCTCCTTGCTTTATATTTCTCTGTTCAGTCACACCACAGCTTTGGAAATAAAGAAAAGTATCTCCCTAGAAAATTTTCAGATCCATTATGCTTGGTATAGCAAAAGATCTCCGCATATGAATTCTAATGCATTTACCCACCATGTGTACATTAGTCTCTAAACAACATGGGCAAACTAATTTTTCCTAAAGCTGTGTAATTTCTCCGAACTGGGACAGCTTTTTTTGAAAAACAGAAAAAGGCTCATCTTTGTTATAAAACCAACCCACATCCCAAATGTTGCACCTCTGCATTAACCCATAGGTCTGCTAGAACTTTGCAATTAAAGGGCTGTAATATTGGCAAGCAATGTGATTTTCCCCTAATTTCATTCCTCTGAAATGGTTGATACATTCTTACTGAAATTGTCCCAAAATACTCAGTCTAAATATATACTAAATGTGGAAAAATGTTCATCTTGATAGGCAAAGTTAGGCAGCAGGAAATAAGTAGTTACAACAAAACCACTCTGGCAATCTCACTCTTTACACAGCACGATCAACCAAGAGCTGAACATTTGATAATTATTAGGTAGAGTCTTTCTTCACTGCACCTTCTATTTTACACTCAATTTAACTCCTATATTCCTTCTTCTTTTTTCTTGGTTTACAGTTTTTTGCTGACAAACTCTGACTCCCACACCACTGAATCTGACTGGGACTCTGGGGCAGGAGCATGGTTAAAAAGTACTGCAATGTCAGACAGCGTGAACTGTCATGCCCAGGGGTTTCCTTTTGGTGGTAAATGCAGAATAACTGACCTTTGATTCTTCTTCTTTACTGCAAGGTGCATTGACATCAACACAGAGTATCTGACATTCTCAGAAAATCTTGAGACTGCGTTTCTGACAAAAATATTTTATCCTGAGAGCACAAATTCTTATCATAAGTTGGACCCTAAGCCTTCTAAGTCAGAGATCCATCACTTTGTTTCACAAATTTCAGAGCAGTCCCCTTGTCCATAAAAAAAATCAGTAGCTGACCATAGATGAAGCCAAGTGCTATTAACATGAGGAGGAGGATGCAAAGCAGGTCTACGGCAGGAAAAAATTGTTTCTGAGTCCCTACTTTCTCTCCCCAGACACAACTTGCTTCCTAATGCCCTTTGGAAGTTTCTAGTTCAAATGAACAATTGAGTCAGAGTAATGATATGACCTTTTCCAAGTATTATCTTACAGGAAACACAATTGCTTAAAGACAAAGTGCATATAATTATTCAAATTAGAGAGGCATTTTTCTGCTAATGGAAAGCAAGCTGCCATTTTCCACACCCAGCAGCACCATTTTAGAGCTGTTGAGCCCTGGAGCTTTCTCTAAGCTTTCAGTATCAAAAGCTTTACTACAGCACTTCTCCAAATCTCTGAGTTCAGATAACTGAGAGGTATTTAACTGAAGCTTAAATCTATTAAATACTAATTGCATTAAAGTAACATTAAGTATTTGATTAAAACCTAGAATACCAAAGGTAGAAGGAAAAGGGAGAAAGATAAAAACAGATGAGAAAATCAGAATCAAGTAACTCCCAAAATGCAGGAAATGTAATCCACAGACATGTCTAAGCTCTGACTTTTTTGCCATTCTATACCAAAGATAATGAAATGAAAAATACAGTATGCTGATTGTTTTGACTAGAACTTGACTATACACCAGCAACCTGTGCCAATCTTTAAGACCAATTAACTTTGAAACATCAGATAACAACCTGGAAGAGAAATTACTTAAACTTTTAACTATAGAAAAATCAGAATCTGCTGCTTTCATTTACACTACAGCCTTGTGCAGTGTCTATAAAACACTGCACTTCTTTCCTTTATCAGCTATTTCCTAATTTTACCTTTTCTTTTCAGTAAAAGGGAGGAGAGCAAAGTAACAAAGAAAGGGAAATTAAATGCAATGCAAACAGACTCAGTTGCTGCATTTTTTCATAATATCCAAGCAAGCTATTTTAAATTTGACCTTCAAAGGAAAAAGACACTCAGGCTTTGGGAAGGAGGAGGAGAAATTTTACTTTTGATGAAGTCTTTTTTCTTTTTCTTTTTTTTTTTTCTTTTTTTTTGCTTTTTTCTTAATCTTTTGCTTGCTTGATGGTTTGCTTTAGAAATGTAGGACCTGACTAAATGTAAGAATTCCATGATGACTGGAAAATTACAGCAATGACATCAAAGGAACGAATAAGCATATGCATGATCTCACAAAGAATTAACTGAGGTTTCTGCTATTATCCTCAAAAACTGCCAGCCATAGACTAGTTGCAATTGCAGTTTGAGCTAGTAGGCCTTTCGCACACTCCAAAGGGCAACTGAGATTTCCTCTCAGATGGATACTAAGCTGGCTGTGAGGACATATCCACTAATTTAATATAAATCTACAGTTCTCCATAAACTCCCAATATTTGTTTCACAAGCAAATAATCATAGAATCATAGAACCATACAATGGTTTGGATTGGAAAGGACCTTAAGATCATCTAGTTCCAATCCGCTGTCATGGGCAGGGATACCTTCCACTACAGTAACGCTTTTTCAAAAAAAAAAAAAAAACCCAAGTCTTATAAATTTGAAATATAAGCATGTAGAGAAAAGTTGGAAGTTAATAATCAAAGGGTTAAAATGAGTAAACATCAGAGATAACTCTAATCAAAACTGACTTTCAGAGAATGCGAGATGAGCATTTGTGAAGATATAAGAATTTTCCTAATGTGAGAAAGAGAGTGTTGGTTCTGAGAGGAGGTTGTTGGGAGGGTTGTTTGCTCTCTTTTTAACTAGCATCCACTTACACTAATAACTAGGTTTGTGTATTAAAGAAGGCTGAATACTTGCCACTTAATTACAGCTTTATTAGACACACTGGATAATTCCAAAACCTGACAAAGAAATCAGAGAACAATAGATCTGACTTTCCAAGTATTTCTAAGATGATAAAACTCAGAAAGGTTATGCTACACTTATAGTTCAAGATGTTATGTTATAGCTCAAAAAAGAATATAAATAGGGCCTAATCTTTAGAAAAATGTTGCAATAGGAACAATAAAAATCTTCAGAGCCAAGTAAGCCACTACCTTGTTGTGTCAAAACAAACATTGTTTTGTGCTCCAGAGGGGTAAAGCAACCCACAGCAAACAGCCAGACCAGAAAAAAAAAGGTTTTGTTTATCTGCCTCAGTCAAGGGAAAAGTGGTGCAGTTTGCTGGTGTGCAGTTCTACACAGAACACTGAATTCCCCTAACTTACACTGAAGTTCAGGAGAAGGTAGGCAGGTCAACACTGGCCAGAAGTAGACCAGATATTTATAAGAAAGTTATAGTAAAGGATACATGGTTTCCAGAGGTTTTTTTTCCAAAATCATTTCACTCAAACTTTTAAAAAGCTTCTTTAAATTTCTTTCCCTTAACGATCTTTTTTTTTTCAAAACCAAGTATCTTCTTTGTTTGAAGAAAGCTTGCTTTTCTCTTTTCAAATTCTTGTCTCTCCAACAGAGACAAAAAAACCCCACAACAACATGCAGAATAAGCAACAGTAGAGGACTGAAAAGGGATAGAAAGAATAGCATTATTATTTTGCTTACTCATATAAAATACAACTTTTTAAATAAAGCCAAAAAAGGGAAATTTTCTCCATTAACACATCCATTAAAATTTGCAATACTGCAAAAAGCTATTTTCTAGTAAAAACATTGTACATTTGTCAAGGTGACAAAAAATAGAAGTAACGAATGTGAATATATAATTTTCCCAGGAAGGCCAAAACAAGAGATATTATGCAGAAGGCTTAGTTGCTGTGTTTTAAAAGACCTAGTTCAAAACTGGTTTTGCACAGTTTTTCACTGGGCTTTTACTCAATTTCTGCTCAGAACAAACAGAGTGAAACCATGGCATCATGAAAGCTGTGAATTAGGACCACATTAGGATTAAGAAAAGACCTTGTAGAGTGTGTAAAGAAGTAAAAACATACTAGCAGACTCAAAAATGAACATCTTTCCTGTGTGTCTCATCCTGTTCTACCCCCAAAACATCAGCTTGTTCACAAGTCTGATAATATTTTTAATAGCTCTATTTTCAATTACTGAACATCTTGAAAACACCATAGAATGTGTAGGATACTGCATTCTTCAGCTTTATGTGTGTAATCATATAGTTTGCTGGAGCAGGTTGCACCTCACTGAATTCAAAAAGACTACTCATGTTTTAAGACAAGTGCATTTTTTTCTGGGATGAAGTCAACGCTGGGCAGCTCTGAGCTTGGGGTGAGCCACACCATTCAGTAGAGTACAGAGACACTTCCCCACTGGTGCTGATCATGCTCTACTCCAAAAACATTGCTATCGCATTATCATACACCGCATTTCATACCAGCAGCAAAGCATGCAAGATGGAAAGCACAAGACACCTGTGGAAGGTTGTGTGTCTCTAACATACTGCAGCCTTCTGCTGTGCAGATTTACCTGCCCCACTTTACCCCTTCAACTTGGACCCCCTTGCACCCCAGCAGCCCTGGGAAGCACCTTCCCTTCTCCTCTCCTTGTCCTCCCTTGCTGAGAACAGGCCCTGCACCAGGCAGCTGGGGGCTCCTGCCTCCCCCCGCCCAGGGCCTTGCACAGGTACCCTGACAACCCTTGTATCGGACCTCCAGAGGTGTAGGATCACTTCGCTCTTACCCTCATTGTTCCCCCAACACCGCCTTCGTGAACTTTTCTCTTCAGCAAACATGTTAGGGCCTGTCCTGCAGCGTTGTAAAGGAAACCTAGCTTTCGCACATAAGTAGGGAAAATGTTTACACACTTAGGGAAAAAGGTGTTTTCCCTGCTTTTTCCAAGCTCTACTCCATTCCTTCACTCCACAGTACTCTCCTTTCCCTTCAATCACCACAGGTTATACCCAGCCTCTTCGGCGAGGCGAGGAGAACCTGGATTTGGGTTGCAGGGCACTGGTTACCATCATTACAAAGCTGTTTCTGCTGCTCCGTTCTTCTCACACTTCTCCTGCTTCAGCAGAGGGACTCCTTGGGAGCTGCAATTACTTCAGGAATATGCATCTCCGCTAGCGTAGGTTTCCACAGGCCACAGTGAACAGATACTCTCATTTGGTGTTCTCTGTGCTGCTTCTCACTCTTTTTGTTCCCTCATCCCTCCCTCTGGCATTTTCTGCCCTACCTTACACCGGCTTCCCCTGAAGTGTCACCACCGTGTCTGTGGGGCTCAGCCGTGCCTTGCAGTGGGTCCTTTGGCTGGAACCAGCTGTGTCTGGCATAGGGCAGCCACAGCCGCTCCTCACAGAGGCCCCTGCAGCCCCTCAGCTGGCTTATGTATTCCCTAAGCCTCTCCTCCTCCCCTCAGGTTCTGTGACAGCCCAGAGAGCTGGCAGGTCTTACCAGTGAGCAGAGAAAACTCTGAGTGCCTCAGTCTTCTCAGCATCTTCTGTTCTTACAGCAGTCCCTCTTGTTGCCTTTCACCACAGTGACTGATTTCAAAGCTAGCTGAACTTTGACTTTCTTGGCTCCATTCCAATACACCGGGGCAATGCCTTTATATAGCTTCTGGGAAGCCCGTCCGTGCTTCTACATTCTGTGTAATTTCTGGGGTTTTTTTATTCAGGGTTTTCTTGTTTATCCATGTCTTCACTTACTTTAAGGTTCTCCAAAAGGCAGAAGCTTCCCACAGTGCAAGGCCACACTTATCTTCCATTATTATTCCCTGACCTATGTCTGAACCATTAAGCTTAACCTGAAGTTTGTAATGCAAACTCATCACATGCTGTCAAATCTTCTGCTAGGCTTTTGTGCACCGTGCCTGGACTGAAAATTGCTTGCAAGAACTGTATTACTGCCATTTATCATTAATATGAGTCACAGCATCATCAGCCCCAAACCTCAAAATCATCTCTGGTTAACCTCGGAAAATCTATCAAAATTATACTAATGTACATTTGGCAATTGCAATATTGCAGATTTTGCAGCAGTTGCCCTCACAATCAAATACCCACCAGAAATTTTCCTCTTCCACCAACACCATTGCTGTTGCAGAATCTAGGTAATCAGGATATAACATTATCATTCTATGCTTTTCATTGCATTTTTCAAAATGCATACTGATGAGACTCAATAGATGCAGAGCTAGTAGATAACATATTTGTCAAAACATCAACATCAAGCAAATGAACAAACTGTGTTTTGTTGTCTGACCATGTATGTCAGGACAGACAGGAGAGCCTAAGCTAAGAGTTGGTCTAAGCTAAGAGACACTGCTTGTGCAGGCAGGATTTAGAACAGGAACGTTTTCCCAAGCCAATCAGTCTCATTCTCAGATGTTAGAGAGGTCACCTTACTGCAGTTCCATCCATAAATGCATCAGGTACAAAGGTACTAAGTCTTAATTCAGTTGCCTTCTCCCAGTACAGAAAGGCTATTTCAAAACAGAATTCTTCTGAGAGCTATAAACTTTCATCTAGTTCCAAATGTGTGTTTGAATCGTGGCCACTTATCACCCACTTCTTGCACTAACATTGACCTTTAGTTTAAATAGTCATTCTACTTCAGTAATCTTTACCTACCTTCATGTATCTTTAAAAGATAAACATCTCCTTTCAGTTTTCAGTTTACCAAACTCCCATAGCACCCTTATGTTGAACAGGGTCTCTGTTTCGCAAACCCTTCTACCCATTGTTTGTGTTTGTAGTTGTAGTATGTTGTTCTTGAACATGGCTGAACGGAATAATCCGCAGCATTCTAGATGAATCCAACAACACCTTTTACAAAATAATTACTATTTTCCTGATTTCAGCCATAAAGCTTTTGCATTTGCCCTTCTTTTCTGCACTTGCCTCTTTGGCATTTGTCTTTTTTTCCCAAGTCCCATCACACTGGTGACCTAGACTTATCTTGTAACATTAAATAAGCCCTCATCTTTCTCTCTAACATTTCTTCAAAAACATCCCAGTTTGTACAGAAATTCTTGCTATTAATCCTTATTATAAAACCATAGTTGTGTCATCAGGATCATCCATTTCTATCTATATCATTCAATGTTTTCCAACTATGTGTTATCAGCACGTTTCCGTTTCAGTATCCATCCTATGGCAACTGAAGAATTATTTGCTATGTTCTGTGCCATAAAATAAACATATTGTTCATAATGTTTGCCTAGCAGGGTTCAGAATTAACTGTTTTAGAAAAATCCCTATGCATCTGCATTTTACTACTGAATGCTGAATAGCATGTAGCCCTACATGACTTGAGTTTCCACTGTGAATTTACTTTCTAGGACAGTTCTGGCCACAGAAATTATGTTGGCTTACTAAAATGCTAAAGGTATAGTTTCAGTTGGCAGAAAAATAGAGAAAGAAAAAAATTATGCACACCATGTAGAGTTCTGGGCAAATAATGCTCATAAACTAAATACTTCATTAACTTTGAAGTACATTTAAGTAGCTGACAGTATTTTCAGAGAACTTTAGAGGATAATAATTTTTCATATTCTATCTAGCACTTTATCCTGAGCACATATAACCCCTCCCTATGACGTGCTAGGCTGCCTTTGTGACTAGCGAACTTTATGGGTCAGAACTGTGGGGGAACAGCTTTGGATAGCAGTGGAGGATTGTTAACTTTACATTCTGACCAAACACATGCTGAATTCTGAGAGAAGTCAGAAGCCTCAGCTCTCTATTTTAAGGCAAATTTTGCTTGAGATCCATACTATTCAGTTTGAAAATAAAAAACCTTCAAACTCCTAACCTACACTACAGTTTCATATTTAATGATTATATTTGTAATAGAAGAGTAGAGATGTTTTCAAGTACTTCATAGCAGAAATGTAATAAAAAGTATTAATACATTAAATATGCAAATTTGATTCTGCAGAAAGAAAAGATAACAAATATCAAGCAAGATACTGAAGTACAACTGAAAATAGGTAAATGTAAGTCTAGCAGTGAAACATTCTGTGTGTCTTCATCTCATTTTACCAGAATACAGAAAAAATTTATCTGTGTAAAACCTGCTTTTGTTCAAACTTTCAGTGTTTGTTAAAATAAATGCATATGTAAGTAAAAATATAAATAGCAGCTACTAAAAGGAACAGTTACTATATTTAAAAGTTAAGCAAGTCCCCCAGCTGACTAAAGGGAATGTCTAAATTTGCAAAAAATGTTACTGAAATGTTCTTTGTCAGACTTTTACAGATTGTGGTTCATCCCTATATTATATTCACCAAATATTTAGTTAGTGATTCAAGTTTCCTTGGCTATGTCTTATGTTCAATCAATTTGCATTTTTTAATTTCTGACAAGATGCATATAGCCAGTTACTGTTTTCCTCTTCCACCAACACCATTGCTGTTGCAGAATCTAGGTAATCAGGATATAACATTATCATTCTATGCTTTTCATTGCATTTTTCAAAATGCATACTGATGAGACTCAATAGGCAGATGTGTGAAGACTGAAAAATATTTTCCAATCAGTAAAAGAAATATTCCTTTCTGTACCAAATTAACTTCTGACCCACAAACTCCACCTAACTGCTAGTAAGAAAGCCCATGGAGTTTAGTCTTCCTTTGACTAATTTCTAGGACAGCACTCTCTTTAATCCCATTCAGATTATCACAGCATCCCAAACATTAGAGGAAGCAGAACAAGACACTAGTCTTACACTTTATAGCATCATACTCTCATCCCCAGTGAAACAATGGGGTTCCTGGTATGTGAAACTCCTGGGACTTAATCTGAAAGGAAGCTTGACCTGACTCTTCCTTGATCTCCGTATAGTTTCTTTTGCTCCAGAGACCAAATCTGGCTTTCTGTTCTTCTCTGTTATTGTGATCTAGGGACACATCTGGGAAAGAGTCAGAAGGTGGCATGGAGATCTCTGAGTTGTGTTCTTTCATGTATAACTCCTGGAATTTCTGAAATAAAATTAAAAGCATTGATGAGCACCATCAACTAAAGGGTTTAAAAATGCTTTAGAAAGGGTGGTAAACCAAGAATCTACTCAGGATCATCAGCAAAGCCAGGGACAGAACTAACATCCTTGACTTTACATCTAGCAACTGGGCCTTGCGCAGTCATAGTTAATCCTACTGTTCCTTCCACTGTGAATCCTTTCAGACTGTGGCAGGAGTTTTGGGCTCATCTGGATAACAACATGGATTCATGAGATCAGCTCCAGCCAAAGTAACACATTTCCAGAGTCCAGTGTGACTGTCATATAGAGAATATTTTAACAAAATAGTATAGCCACACCAAGGGGATACTGAATGCTGTTAACAAGTTTAATTAGCTAGGATATGGCATCACACAGAATCATATAAATTGCTTGTAGTTCTGAGGCTAGTTTTGGCAAATGCTAGTTTTGGCATATCTCTTCATTCAGAGCACTAGCACTTATATCTACAGAGGAAAAACTAATCTGGGTTGGAAATGCCACCAAAAACACTCAGGCTGATTAAACAGATCAAGTATCTGAAAACAGTGTTGTTCTACAAAGAAGCACAATGACTGTTACAGTTCTGAAGAATAAACAGTTACAGTATTCCAATATTTATAATTAAAATAGATATTATTTCTTGCATGGAAATATCAAATATATAAGGTCCTTGAGTGAATAGGGATATATTGCAGATATATTTACAGTGAGGAAATACTGAGCCCTATTTCTGTCACATTAAAAATCTGAAAATTAATATAATTTATATTTATTAGGGGGGTGTGTGTGTGCGAAATCTCTTTCAGATAGAGATGAAAAAATTCCCTTTTTTGGCATCCCTTCAAATTACATAGCTACAGCACAGTTATTTGGTAATTACAAATGCAATTGTAGAGTAGTAACAGTTTTTGTTACTACCAGTTACCACTAATTCCCTGGTTGTATTACTGTGTGCCTAATTATGGTGTAATTACAACAGAGTTAATTTGTAACACTAATGCACTCAGCAAGAGTATTACAATGAGAAAAGACAATGAATAATACAGTTATGTAGTGAATTACCCAGTAATGTTAATTAGTCCTAGTTAGGTATTGAAAGGAAACTTGCAGAGCCGTTCTGCTGTAACGGCACTGCAATGAAAGCACCTCTGTTGTAAACCACATCAAGGCTTGAATGGATTCCACTAAAAACAAATAATGCTCTTAAACTCTAAAATAAGGCATTTGGAGCCACATACACGAAATTCTTCAAGATGTCGATGCAACTCCACACCATTAAAACAAAGGAAAAACAACAACCAAAACAAACCACAGATAAAAATTCCAGATATTCTTGTTGGACAGGTTGTAATGTGGTCTTGACCAGAGATTTTAGGAAGTGAAATCAAAGCATTGTCAAAGGATTGAAGCCTCACCAAGGCTCACACTGACCACATCCCAGGCTTCTCTAAGAGACCTGGAAAGCCCTCTCTCAAAACATTCATTACCAGTTGCCTCAGGCCACTGTTGCAACAGCTTGAGAGAGCAGGTACATAGCTTCACAGTCAGCCGGTTCAGACTGCTGAAGGAAATAACCAGAAAGAGGAAAAGGACTTCCGGCTTTGGTGTGATAGAGAGCAGAAGCTCTGGGCACTGAGCAAATGCAGACCTTTCAGTGCTTCTCTCCTCTGTGCCTGGCTGCAGGGTGCTGTAGGTCCTACACATCTGCTGTCCCTGGGCCACGGGACAAGGAGGGTGCCAAAGTTGTTGGCAGTGCTGAAGACTCCTGGAAAGTTCCTTCACTTTCCCTGACCTTCAGGTACCGTTTGTAATCCAGGTAGTGTCTGGAGAAAAGCATGAGGGGTTGGGTGACTGGAGGACACCAGCTTTTCCCCCAGGGTCTCCCAGCAGCTTGTCATAGCCCAGCCATGGTATCATGCCTGACCTGACTTGATAACCTGAGAGGTGCAGAAGAGATCGAGGCTTCCCCTCCTACTCTCCATCCCTCCTTTCCACCCTAGAGCCAACTGCCAAAGAGGCACAGATAGATGCATATCCTGGCCCAACCCCACATTTGCCAGCACCCTTTTCCTAAGCCTGCCTTCCCCTGGCTCCTGGGCAGGAGGTTTCCCCAGCACCTCCCTATAGAGGGGTGAAGATGGGGGTGCAGGGCAGCCCATAGGGCTGGCTGACCTACAGGGCCACTGCTGCTGCTCTTCAGACTTCAAGGAGACACTCCAGGAGTCCTTCACTTACACTCTCCCACAGATTTCTTAGGCTTTCTTTGCTTTTCCCCTCCTAGCACCAGAAAAGGTCAGGTACTTTGCATATCTCACTTGTCAGGACATGGCATGGGCTGCTGAGGAAGCCCTGGATGAGACCAGCTGTGCTGCGAGGGCTGAGCTGTTGGAGGCAGTAGCAGACTGACAGTGCCCCATCTGCCTGGATAACACTGAGAACATAGCTTATGTGGCCTTCTGCCTCCATTGCTTCTGTTTTGCCTGCTGCCAGCAGTGAGCCAGAGGGAGAGGTGCCCAGCCACTCTGCAGGCAGCCTTTGGAGCAGATGCTGCATACAGTGAGAGTGAACAAAGACTAGGAGAAGGATGTGGTCAGCTCATCCACCCACCACCAGAGGAAAAAGTCCAGGGTCCAGAGCAGATCCCTGCAGAGGCATTACAATGTGCACAGGCAGCCCACCAACTACAACCTCTCAGGGGATTTGGGAGAAGTGGACCTGTGAGGACAGACCAAGCACAGAGACGTGTTGCAGCTCTGGGGCCCTCAACTGCCACCTCCCACCATGCTCCTGCACGCAGTATTTCTCAGGAGTGAACCCTGCTGAGGGCATAGCAGCACCTGCACAGCCCTGCTGCTGCATCCTACACCTCATTCAACACAGTGGCGCTGCAGCCCCCGTGTCTTGGCCTCTATCACCTCCAGTAAAGATCAGATGTTTTTCAGGGTGTGTGTGTTTCAAAACCAAAGAATGGTTTTCCAACACTTTCTCAACAGCACGGGAAATCCAAAGGGGAGAATTTCTTTGAGTGCATGATGATTTCACTTAATGTGAGTAGTAGTGTAAGGTGTTTCCCTTGTACTTAACCCACCTCCCACTTTCAAGCACCAGGGCAGGAGTGTGAAAGCTTCTTGACCAGCAGCCAGACTGCGAGTCCTGAAGAGCTGCACATAGTCCTGCTGCCATGAAAAGGACCTCTACAGGTCCTGGGGGCCTGGCAGACAGTTGAGTTGGATGTGAGCCAGCACCATCCCCTTTTGGCAAAGGTGTCCAGTGGCATGCTCAGCTGCATTAGGCAAAGTGCTGACAGCAGATGGAGGGAGGTGAACCTTCCCTTCTCCGCAGCACTGCTGAGGCCACACCTGAAGTACTGTGAAGGGCTTCCCAGTGCAAGAGAGACATGGACATAGTGGGAGAGTACAGCCAAGAGCTGAACTATGATAATGAACGGATTGGAACATCTGATGTAAGAGGAAAGGCTGAGAGAGCTCAGACTATTTTGGAGAAGGCTCAAGGCAGATCTCATCAAAATCCAAAGACAATGGAGTCAGCCTGTTTCCAGTGGTGTTCAGTGACAGTAACAAAACACTTCAAGGGGAACACTGTACTTAAGTTTTACTTAAAACTATACAATTCCAAGCACTAAAGTGCCTTCCTGTTGTGTTTGGGTTCTTCATGGAGGTAGACTGGATGACCTCTAAAGGTCCCTTCCAACCCAAACCATTCTATGATACTATGACTCAGAAGATCATTCCATCTTTGAACAGTTTTCAGTTCCTTCAATGTTACTTTTCTTCTGCTATGCACACTCAAGCTGACCAAGCAGGAGTAGGAAAACAGTTAGACTGCCATAAACAACCACAGCTGAGCAGCCAACAATGGATTCTCATCAATTAGAAAATAAAATAAAGTTCTCCACTGGCAAAGGACAGCACAGAACTGCATATCTGTCTGCTTTATACTGTGACTGTGTCAGTCCAGCTGAGTCCTGCACTGGTCGTCCTCTGCAAAGATCAGCAAAGACAACTGGTTGGAACAGATAGAGGAGGCTAAGGGACGTGTCTGGTTATTTTGCCTCAAATCTGCCCCCAGCTGCCCACACAAAACTGAAGAGCAGTAGAGCTACTATTCAAATCCACAGCAAGGCCACTGCAGCCCTCTCAGGAGCAAGGGATTTCATTTCCCAGACAGACTAATTATTGAACGGAGTATATTTGACCTTATGGCCAGAATGGAGTTACAGCCAAAAAAGCAAAAGACAATGCCATGCATTCTAGCACATTTTTTGCTGCATGTATTTACAAATTGGAGCCTTCCTCTTCTTACCAGTCAAAAATTTGTGAGGAAAGGTCAGACTAGTACACAGCTTTTTGTATTTTCTTAGCCTAATAGAACAAGAGTGCAAAAATATAGAGAAATTGCAGCTTTGAGAAGTTCAAAGTCATCAAAGAACATCTATATGCAATTTGAAAAAAAATGTTCAGATTCATAAATGTGCTTGCTATGATCAAATAAGCTGCATTTTACAGTTTTAGGGCACACCCTAGCAAGTACCCTGTAAACCCATGGTAAAAAAAGATTTTCCTAGTTAGCTTTGTACTCGCATACCTTGTCACAGTTGATCTGTTCACTAACTTACTATTCAAAATAATGTACTCATTTCTTCACACCTATTACACCCTCAAGCACTTCCTCTCCTATTTCAGACAGAGTTAGATGCAATCAAGAGTTTAGACAAATATTCCCCCAAAACCCCCATACATCTATCCAAGTGTTTCATATACTTGGTGCCTTACGTATATAAAATTTCAGTACTGATACACTCAGTGTTGCAAAAAACAAGCAGTGGTTTAGGTCTCACTTTGTTTCTCTCTGTATTAAATTCCCCACTGATGAAAGAGGGGTATGGAACCTGTTTGTTAATACAAGCGGAATTCTCAAAAACATACCAAAGAATAGGCAAGGGAAAAAAAATGAGAAACTATTCTTATTTTCTGTCTCACAAGAAAATGACTATTTATCTTGTCAACCAGATCATTCATTTGGGTATAGTAGATTTATTACTTGTCTAGAATTAACTTTTTTATATTTCATACAGAAATATTTCAGGTATACCCACAAAACTGCATCATCAGTGTTTGTTTCTTCAGATTCCTATGCTACATACCAAACAGAAGACAAAAACTTTGATGTATCATGTGGCCATGAAAAATGAGGAGACTGACATTTGTTTATTGCTAAACCTGTCCTTTTGACTATAAACCTTGAAAGTCTCACTGTAAATGTGAGACATTCCTCTGCATTATACTGTGTCTAAAAGGAATGTGTACTGAAATCCAAAATTATCTCAGCAAAAGCAACTGCTTTTATTAAACTCTCAGTCAGAAAAAAAGCTGATGAAAGTCTTTTGAATTCCTTGATAGCTTGTGCTCCAGATGTTATTTTTTTCTACACTTTTGCTAGCAAGCTTTAATAGCTAGATAGCGCATCACAATTCTTTTCACTGTAATCTTTAAATTAGGACAAATTTGAGGTGCGTTTCATTTTTTTTAAAAAATTAGTTTCTTCTGCAGTCCAGTGCACTGAACTAATATCTGCAGTTGAAATCTGTTCAGTAGTGTATGCCAGAGACAAATTGCCTTTCCACTAACTAACATATACTTTATTCTTCAAATATATATGTTCATGTGGACTGATTACTTCCACCTAATTTAGAAAGATGGAAGAGAGAGGTATCACACTGCAGATCTTCTGTGAAGTTCTCATCAATGTCAATTTCTTACAAAGAAAAACTAAATACAAATTATAAATAAAAAAGAAAAAATCTTTTTGGAGATGAGTTAACATTCATTTTGCAAAAGAGATATTTTCAGACATATTTACAGTTAGGACTATGTATACCATTTTTCACACTGAGAATCTGAATACAAGACCTGCCTTTTAAGAGAAAGCTATGTTTGAAAAACAGTGTATTATAAATTAATAAGATTTTTAATATACGTTAAAGACCAATCATCAATTCCCAATTATGAGAATGGACTTGGCCTGTATTTTTTTAATTACTGTTCGGCTGTCTTCATCTTAGTCTTTGGTTGTGAATGGCCTTGTGTTGCTGATCTGTTGTCATACAACTGCGGCCTAGGAGCCACAAGCTCTTCTGTCTTCAGCTATATGAGCTTGAAGACAAGCAAGTCACTGGACCTTTCTGCTGAGATCAGCAACTCCCCAGGGAGAGCTGGTACAGAACATATTGCAATACTTTTCCTCTCCCTACATCCACCCCTTGCAGTGAAGTGCTCCTTTTAAATCTCTTAAAAGAGTTGGATGTGGGAGTCCATGTTGCAATTTCTGACAATTTTACTATGAGTTTTAATTCAGATGGGTATTTTCTTAACGTTCCTGGTGCTATAATCAGGAAAATTAAAAAGGAAACTATGGCTGGATTTTAAGGTTTATTTCCAGCCCTTGGATGGAAATTATGGGAGTAATTACATCTGAAATGTTTTTTAAAAAGATAGATTTGTGTATTTTTTTTAACATATAATCTTTCTATATGTATACGTGTATGTATGTGACTTTGAGTTTGGGGGTGGGTTTTTTTTTTTCTTTTTTTCTCCCCTTTTAAATTTTTGGGTTAAGAATAGCAAAGTTCATTAAAACTTCGTTGCATTCCAAGGATATACATAGATTAACTTAATTCTCCTTTAAAGCTCTTCAGTGTTATCTCTGCCATTTTCCAAATGTTTTAAAATGCTTCACAAACTAGTACATGCAAAACGACACAAAAAACCAGCACAATTCCATTATGTTGGGATGTCAACAAAAAAAAACCCAGAAAACCAAAAAACCCCACACAAACGAGATTTGCTTTACAGTCAAGATTTAGCCAAGAAGTTTTCATTTTGCCTAAATGCTTGTGTCTGCAACACAGAATTTTCAGATACTCTGTGTAAACCTAAATCATCACCAAATTCACAGGTTCTGAATCATTAGTTTGAGCATCACCAAATAAGTATTTGGAATTTATAGTACTCTAGAGTAATTTAGATTAATTAGTAATTATTGCTAAGCTCCTCTTTTGAAGACAAAAAAAAAAAAAAGGCTGATGAGGGTACAAAGCGCTGAAAGATCGAAAAATATGGCTACCATACTAACGCCAACCAAAGGGTACATGAATCAGAGAGCTAATATTTTTAAGGGGTTTAGAGTTAAAAGCTGAGTAAAGATGGTTACCAAAAAATAGCATGTGCAAGAGCTGTAACACTTCAATTCAAACAGGGGGAGGACCAGAAAGATCAGAAGATCTGCAAGTAAATGCTCTACAGAAGCTTAGCAACCTTTCTAAGTGTGCTTTCATATTGATGATGGACTCAGAGCTGCCAAAGTATAAATAAAATAACTCATTAAAATCACAGAATAATTTTCTTGATCCAGGATTACACAGTTTGAGCCTTTATCTTATGGATATCAAGAAACTAAAGAAACCACCTAGCCCAGAGAGACAAGTTAAGTAATGCAGACAGTCAATAGTGCAGATGTACCAAATAATAGAAACCTAGCAACTTGAAGAGCTTGACATTTTATCATTAAAAGCTATGATTTTTTCACCGATTCAGTGGAGCTCTTTTGATTTATACCAGCTGAAAATCTGACCTTCATTCTTAAAAATGTTTAGTTTAATTTCACATACTAGAAATGTTTTGGCAAATTACAACTACAAGGTGGGAGTAAGGGAAGTGATCAAGTGGCAAAGAACATAGAGTTTTCACATCTCATTCCTCAATACCTGACTAATTTTAAGGGTCTTTAAGGACTGAGCAACATTGTATCTGATATAGGAGAGAAGTCCTTCAAAAATCTTCATCTTCCCAGTTTTAGCTTTAAACTGGAAATGAAGCAGATATTACTTGCACACACCCCCACACACTACACAAGTCAGTTATTTCCCACTAGCTGTCATTGATTAAAAGGAGTAAATGCTGGTTCTCATCAAGCCATTAGACATCTTAAAGGTCATAAGTAACTCTGACAGTTCTAGGTAAACTTCATGTACAGACCACCTTTAAGCACCAGAGTTGATCCAATTTCTGTCAACAGAACAAGAGTGTATTATATGAAGTACATATTGAAGTACTAAATGGGGATGTAGTTAAGATACAGTGAAGTGGAATAAAAGTAATCAAATATGTTAGGTTAAATTTCACTCATTCTGAATCCTCTACTTTTACAGCCTCCACCTCTAACAAAATCTAAAACGATTTAAATACTTAGTGTGATGAAAATAACCTGTAATGTTGCAAAGGAATGTCTATTCAATGCTGAGTGAAGTTAAGCAGATGATTCAAAGACACACAACTAGGAAAATGTAAGGTTACAATTTTCACAGAAATGTCCTATTTCTGACTTTTTACATATATGCAGTAAGATGGATAATATTTTTATCATATAATTGCAGAACGATAAGTAATAATTATAGATTATATGGCCTTTTTTCTAACACGTGCCAGATTCTATAAAATTATTCACTTAATGGAAAGATGTGCTAACAAAAGAATAACAGAATTTGAAATTTGTTACTGTCAAACAGTAAGATCTCCTGATTTCTCTACCACATATTTTTTTGTGATCATAGTGGGAAAACCTACCTAAAAGGAAACTAAATAAACTCTACTGTAATACAAACATATAAGGCAAATGGTGCAGACACAAAAAGTTGGAGTGGTTTGAAGGGGTTTTGTTATGACTTACTATGAAAACCTTCCCTTTTGAGTTGTTCTCAGGCTTATTAGGTGTGTTCCAACAACAGAAAAAGCAGAACTCTAGGCATATTGAGATTTGCACCCTGGCTGATTTTTTTGCATATATACAACTGCAACAGACACTTTTGCCTTCTCAAAAATGTAATGAAAGCTTACGGTAACTGTGTCCAGAGGTCTTCTTTCAGTTAGGATGTATCATTCCATACTCACAAACCTCAAAATGTGAATGCAAAATAAACAACAGAGTTATGAGTGAATGGAATGAAAGTCAGGTTTATTTTTGGCTGAGGTGTGGTTGTGTCTTTAATATTAATGGTGTGTAACTCACAATGAAAAAGACATTGTCTAACATTATAAAAATATATATTTTAAAATTCCTTCTTTTTACCTGTTTATCTTAGTATTGAGAGAATAAATTATCATTAATATGATGAGATAAAACCCTAGTTATCGGGATATGGAACTTCAAATACTCTCACATAAATGCAATTTGAGTTACAGAATTTAAATGGTGTATTTCCAATTATAGGTGTTATATAAAGTATGAGATATTTATAATGCATTAAAAAATACTGCTTTCCATCTCAGTGTCTTTTATATTCAGCACCAGAACCAGTTATTGTGAAGTTCAGGCTACAACCCCATTATCCACAGTCTATTCATTCACCCCTAGCGAAGTAAAAATTTTGGAGTGCTTTTAGGCAGACACACATAGTGCAAAGACAGGCTAGATCAGACTAGAGAAGATATATGGATGGGTTTTTTTCTTATAACTGCATATACTTACAGTAGCAACCTATTGCTAGTGTAAAAATTTATCTGTGACCTTGGTAAACATATAGCTAAGATTCTTTGGTCTGGAGTTGGTGTAGTTTTGTGATCCAGAACAGTTTCCTGCAGAGTCTTGGGTCTGCCCTGCTTTGCTCTCAGCTCTCAGTTCACTGCCTAGATGCTCTGCATTTGTTACAGACTGATGCTATGTGGCAGGTGACATAAATCAGCAACAACCTATGGCCAAAAGTACAGGTAGAAGATTTAAATGCCACAGAATGGATTAGGTGGCTGCATTTCAGAACTGGATGTGGTAGCACAAGCACTTCTGGTCAGAATCAAGTACACTCTGTCATTCCCAGTCTAAATCCAGATGCTGGTGGAGCTGCATGCAGCAGAGACTTTTTGACTGCAGATAGTTCCTATTTGAGGTTGCAGCACTAAATGTATTCTGGGCTCAGTGGTTATAAAGTAATAAATCCCACCCCCTCTTCACAAACAAAAAGTGATTGGTTCCCAAAAACTGTGAACAATGTCAAATATGGAAGAGCCATGTACAAGAGGACTCAACATTATTTTCTCCTTTCTTGCAGAACTACTCATAAGATTTGAGTTCTGGATAGAAAGCTTAACCTATAGTTCTGCATATTTTCGGTATGGATTCTGGTTGCTACAGTATCTGGCAGTCATCATATTTGCATTTTAAAAATTAATATTTTGTTATTTGAATTTAAAAGTTTGAATCTGCAAGGCAGAAACTGAATGTAAAATATTTTCTGTGTTACCACTGGGAAATCAAAGGCACAAACAAGAATTACAGCCATGCAATCCTTCCTAAAAATGAAAGTTTAGTATGAAATATGCCTACAGGAAATCTTTAAAATATTCAGTTTGCCCTGCCACAAGACAGTATTTGTGTGATATTTGAAAAGTCATAGTCTTTAGTGTGAGTTTAGCATTTGTAAATGCAGATGAATTTATATGCACCTCTAGCATAATGATATTCTCCATTAGGTCCCAAGTGTGCAGAATTCTGAATTCTAATTGGATGACATTAATTACCATCTGCTAGGGATACACAATATTTTAAAGTGTGTACCCAGTCATTTAGTGTACTCCCAAACCTAACTCTCAGGCTAGCAATCAAATCATTAGTATTACCAAGTCACCCAGTATTTCATTAGTTAAGGCTCACTTTGGATAATTTTCAATAAAGGTGAGCAAATACTGAACTCTGTGGTTGCAGCTAAGATGAGGGAAGGCAAACCAGAAGGGCACAGAACGAAGGACAATGGGACTACTGCAAGTCTGCTGATGGTGAAAAAAATGTGTCTGTGTATAATTAAGGTAATTAAGACCAGGGACCAAAATGAACCCAGGAGCAAAACTTTTAAGGGAATTTAAAAGGAGGCAGGAGACTGAAAGTTAGATGCTTCTAATAATTATGAATTAAGGTAATGAGAGTTGCAAGGCAACTGATCCCTAAGCATGGCTAATGAGATAATAAAATCAATCCTATGAACTGCATGATCCCTCCTTAGCATTTGTATTAAGGTAACAACCAAACCTGCAACAACAGAATCTAGGACAGCTATTATATTATTTAAACACCCTTGCCATTAGAAAGTTTGTCACAATGTCTAAACTGAGCTCAGTATTTGTCACGTTGTCACTGGCAAAACAGTTTCAACTCAGACAATTTCACTCAAATTTTATTGCAAATTAATAAAAACATAACTGCTGATTTGGGTGTTGAGGGAAAAGTAGAAGACAAACAATTAAAGCCTTCCCTTAGGGAAATACCTGTCACCTTCCCCAGACTCAGTTTCAGTCCAACTCTTTCCTTCCCCCTGTCTAGGCTCAGTTTCCACTGTTGTCACTACATGTTGCATTCAGTTGCAATCCTAATCCTGCTGGTGACGTGTCTGTGTAAAGGTTTCTTTCTGCTGTCCCTTGACCCTTATTCATTTTCCTCCACTGCTCCATGTTTCTTAACGCTCCTGTTTTCCAGCAGGGTCCTCCAGGGGCCACAGCTCCTCAGGGGTGTTCCTGCCCCAGCAGGGGTTGCCCATGGGCTGCATCCTCTGAGGAGTCCTCTGCTGTGGGTCCTCTAAGGAACGCTGTAAGGGACATTCCTCAAGGATGCCCCCACTTTGGTGTGAGTTGCCCATGGATTTTAATCTCTTAGGAGTGTCCTTGCCTGGGGCAGGGGCAGTATCAGAGATACTTTCTCTGGCACTGAGCACCTACTTCCAAGAGCGCATCAACAGCCATACTCCCAACAGTGTGCTGTTCCATGTGTCTCCACCGTTTCTGCTCCTCTGCTTTATCCCTACATATCTCTTCCTTGTGGCTGCACCTGTTATTGAACACTGTTGAGCAGCAGTTCCTGGTGCTCACCTGCCTGGTTTCAGTGTTGGTGCCCTCCTCTCTTATGCTAATTATCCTGTTCTTTCAACGGTCTATTACATCTTCAGTCATTTGCTGCACTTCTCAGGACCCTGTCCAGTTAGTCCACCCTTTAAGGTATTTGCCTAAGACTTTCACAGCATCCAGCAGACTCCCCAGTGCCTGGAAAAGCAGAGAAATGTTTCTCATGACTTTCACATATTTAGGAACTTAGTTTGGTGTTTCTTTTTTTTCACAGGTTTGATATTGAACCATTCATTGTAATCTCAGGATCTTCCTCCATGGAACTGTTGTCAGCTAATCCTTATCTTGATTCTGCAAAATGTTTACCTAAGTGTACATATTGACCAATGTCAGGTTACATTTCATTTATCTCAGACCATTTCCCCAAGTTGTCAAGATCATTCTGAAATCTCATTTTACAGTACTTGCAACCAATCTTATTGTATTTGCAGGCAATCCCACTCAAGTACACTCCCCTGCCACTCAGGTCTTTACTAGAAATACTGACTAGTGTTACCAATAGCTTAAATTCTCTATTACATGGGTTCTGGAAATCACCACTTCATGTAATTTCTTATGTTTGTTTTCCCCTAAAACCCAAGCAAGCTTTCTTTTGAAAATTTTTTTCTCTCCATTATGAGTCATGCAGTAAAACACCCTTCTGATCATACATTATAGCAAGTATTTGTGGAAAATATTTGAAAAGATTTAGTTCTAAGTGGTAGTAAAGCATTGGTTAGAGAAGTGCTAAAACCCAAAATTAGGATAATAGAGTTAGAGGGACCTGCTAGTATTTCCAATGTGCCATAATTATTTCCACATCTCCTGCTCCATTCCTCAGTGTTACTGTGGAGAGATGAGGCTCATAAAGCATTACAGTCACCACAAGGACTCAGTTAGCATGTTCCACAACTGAGCAAGGATTGAGGTTCTTTCTTCAAATTTGTACTTTGGAAGCAAACTCCTTGACTACTACTGAAAATTTATGTCACTCAGGCTTCAGTATATCAAGTCTGGGGTTCAAGATGCATCTTCAAACCAGGGACCTCTCTTAAAATAGTATAGCAATGTTAAATTTCAAAATAATCTCCCTCACCCCTGCTTTTTGTAAGATTTCAGTCACCCGTGGAGTGAGCTCATAAGCACACAGGAACACATAACATAGTGAATACAGAAGTAATTTTTTTTTTTCCATATTGGAATTTCTCTGTTTTTGAATTAGATAAGGCTATGCTTCCCAATCAAGAGCTTGACTTTGTTCCTGCCTTCTCCAGTTCTGTAAGAATAAAATAGACATATACGGTCAAGTACTTCCACTTCTCCAGAGTGTAACTTCTTGCTCAAACAATCAGATTCATTCTGTACCTTGTTATATAATTCTGAGGTCCTCCTACAGCTCACATCTACTACCATATTTTTATGAGGAAATAGGGAAGCTGTAATGCATTTGATTTCTCTTGTGACTTTAAAGTTTGAGTTATGTAGTCGTGTCTCTCAAATGAGGGAGTTAATTTTACAGTGGCATTTTCAACATCTTCAACTGGGATATATAGGCTTTCAAAAAGTTGTTTTGCAATGAGTTTTTAGAAACTTATTTTTATTCTTCTCCTATGAAATAATGCTTGGATCACACACTTAGAAGGACAGTGAAACTTTAATGATGTAAGATATTGTCAACCTAAAGGTATATAACTGCTAAGCTACTATATGGGGGAAAAAAAAGGCACCTCGTAAAGTCTTGGTTTATTTTCCTCAGTTCAAGAAAACAAAAATGTATTAGAAGTATATTGATGCAAAATACAAAGGGAATCCCTGAATGATCAGAGTCCTGCTTTATGAGCTTGTAGCTATGTGGATAATATCAATTGACATAAAGGAATGTGACAGACTTAAAACACGTGAACCAGGACTGACAGACCTCTGAATCTTTACATCAGCAGCACTCTGCTTGCTACCATATGTCATACACAGAATGCTGTTCTACAGGGTGAAGAATTTTGAGTGTTCCAACAAAACACTACATAACTTCTCTCAATATAATGATTAAATCTCAGCATTGTGCTACTGGAGACTGGGATTATTCTACATGACAAATGGTGAATATTGCCAGAGCAATGAGAGAGGATGCAGAAATGAAAACTGCAAAGAGCAGTGTCGTCACGTGCAAACTGACACCACCACCAGTAGTTTCATGCCCACACCTGTTCACCACCTGTTTCATACCCATAAAATATCAACAGCCTCAGTAATACAATTTTCTTTACAAGCCTAATCAATAGGCTAGCAACATGGCAGTCAAGTGGCAAACCTGTTTCTGATTTGCCATGACCAAAAGCTTGGCCTGTGCATACAATATTTTCCTGTTCCAAACCTATAATTGCTGTAAGCTGTATTTGACAATATCATATGTACACTTCCTTGACATATTCCAAGGCATTCCTTAAAACAGCGTCTGACCAAAGTTCTTCACAAAAGAAATGGCATTGACTCTTTTAGTTTATGTAATTCCTCCTCCACCTTCTCATGACAGAAAAAAAAGATTACAAAAGTTTCCAGAGGTAGCTGTTTGGAAGCACTGAATGAAAGTCTTCTCTCTGTTCTAGTACTACTACTACCAAATGCCAAGATGTTTCAATTTCTCTGCTGTGTTTAACAAAACCAAAGTGCTAAGGTTCCAGTCAGACTTCCACAGGAAAGGGAATGCTCTTAACTAAAAATATCTCTAAATATATATATAACTATATATATAACTATATATAACTAAAAATATCTCTAAAAATATAAAAATGCTCTTAACTAAAAATATCCTGTAAAAATAAATAAATAGACAAGTAATTCTGATTATTTTCAAAAAACTTAATTTGGTAGTTATGCAAAATGGAATTCTACTTCATGATCTCAAAAGTCAATGGGAAGAACCTGATTGTGTTCTGCTATACCTGTTCTTGCATACATCTTTAAAATGGATCACTCTCCAGAAATTTCTTTATAGGAGCCTTAAAACCTAACCAGCTCTGTGGATGCAAGCGACCATGCCTTCTGGATAATCTAGTATGCAAGTGATGGGTTATCACAGGAAGTTTCTGAAATGCCATTTATGGTGGGTTAACCTCAGCTGACTGCCAAATGCCCACCCAGCTGTTTTCTCACTCCCTCTCTTCAACAGGACAGGGGAAAATATAAGGTAAAAACGCTTGTGGGTGAAGGTAAGGACACACAAAGATCTCCTACCAGTTACCATCCTGGGCAAACCAGACTTGAGTTGGAGACAATTAATTTAATGCATCGCCAATTAGAAACAGAGTTGGATGATGAGAAACAAAAAATAAAGCACCTTCCCCCACAACCTTCTTCCCAGGCTCAACTTCACTCCTTCATATTCAGCTCCTCTGTCTCCCCACCCCAAGAAGCACAGGGGGATGGGGAACGGGGATTATATTTGGTCTATAGCAGCTCCTCTCTGCTGCTGTTTCCTCCTCACACTTTTCCCTTGCTCCAGCCTCGAGCCATCGTGTGTGTGGGGCTCAGCCATGCCCTGTGGTGGGTCTGGTGTATCTGGCTGGAACTGGCTGTGTTTGGCACGGGGCAGCCCCATAGAGGCAACCCTGCAGTCCCCCTCCAGCCCTTGGGTACCTGCACCCATACACCTTTTCAGAGCCTGCTATCTATCAGAAGCCACTGCTTGTATGCCACGCCTGGGACACTTCGAACAAACGTAGTTGTTCTGCTCAATAATTTTCAAGACTAAAGAGAGCAAAAACTTTTAGGAAGCTATTTTTACTCATTAAAAGACTTTTTTCCTTGTTTTAAATAAAGAGGAAAAAATATTAGAAAAGGATATCCTTTGTGGCCAAATTTGCAAAATAACATTCCTCTTACAAAATAAAGCTTTTAATTCAGTATGTACTTTTCATAATGATAAGGAAATCCTTCATAAATCATAGACCTATGCAGAAAAGAGTAATCAATATAACTGATAAAAAAATGTTCCATGAAACCCTTACTTACATATATTGCATCATGGTTCATTAGAAAACCCAGTGGCTAAAATCCAAGTTAGAGCAAGGCAATCAGTAACAACTTTCCACACCCTTTTGCTCTGAAAAGCACCCCTCTGCTGATGCTACGTTCAGATTCCTTGCCAACCAGGGTGCTACTGTGACATGGAAAATTTCTTTTTGTCTTTCTCTTATTCACACAAACACACACTCACTTGTTCTCTCATTTCAGATCCTCAACCAAGACACCTTTCCAGTCATTCTTGTCTGAGTTAAATATCTTTCCAGAAATGCTTCCATTCTGACATGTCTAAAAGGCTTTTTGAAAAGTCATTCAAGAGAACAAAAGTAAGTATGAAGCTATATTTCAGACTTGTAGAATTTTTCCCTCGCTTGTTGATTTTCACAGTTATTTCTACATTTTAATGTCGTTCTCTACAGGTCATACACAATGTATATCCTGTTCTCAAAGAAATAGCTTTCATTTCTAAAATGTTCATCATGTCTTATCAAATAAGAGCTTATTGGACACTAATTGCATGGGACTTCTAGGCAGAATGAAGATAAAAATAGTTTATTATGATGTTGTCAACAGCATTTCATTTCCAGCTGTTAGACCTTCAGTCATGTCTGCTAATGTAATAAAATTTATCCTATAGTTTCAGTTGCTTAAGTTTTCATTAGAGATGGTATGATACCTTAGGTATGTTGTTGTCCATGTAAGGAAAAAAATCTTTTCTGTCCCTGTGGAGGCAAGTGAGAGAGACAGACTTGGTTTTTCCTACACTAAAGAGTTCTGTCATTTCTCTTTCCTTTCAACCCACTGACAGCTGAAGTGAAAAGAGAAGCAATTGAGTGACAGCTGCCTGACAGGCTACATGCAGTCCTAATTACAGCCTTTCTATAGGGTTATGCTCATGCGTACACTCTTGCCTGTAAAGTCTCAGGTCATGTTTTTTCTTATATATATAATGAATATAATATTTTTCAAGTTTGAATCTTTACAGTAAGCCATATAAACCTTGAGAGAGTGATAAAGGGAAGCTCTCTGGCTTCTGCTAACAACCAAGCATTTAAAAGCAACTGAACAATATTCATGAAAATATTTACTCTTTCGTTGGTATATGCCATTCATTTTTATGATTATCTGCTCTTTTTCTCCTACTTTATACTTTGTTTATTACCTCAGTCAACCCACTCAATAACAAGGCTACTTTCAGCACAGATTGCAGATTTGCAGATTTTAACTCCAGGCTGAGTTATGGGCCACCGGGAAGTGGTAGCAGCCACATAAAATAAAATATTTCTTGATCTTACTTCTGCTGAGTCGAGGAAAAAGAGAATTGCTTCCCATTCTCAATTCATTTATTCTACATGCTGGAGTGGAAGAAGGAAATGCTATCTCCTATACCCCACAAAACACAAGATGTGAAATTCGAAGGGGATGGAAAAAACAAGTGCTGGCATTATTAAAAATGAAGGAAAAAAATAATAAATTGCATCAAACAAGATGGTCTGAGGCATGCTGTGAGTAAGAAGTCCCACATCAGGCTGAAATGCCACTCTACCATGTATGGTGCTTGCCTTATTTCAAATAGAAGAGAGCACCTGAAACTCCAGGAGATTCAGACAGTTAATTGAAGCTGAACTTCAGGAAATATTGTGTTCAAACAAGATTACTTGGGCTTTTTGCTGGTCTATGGAAGTTTTGCTCATTTTTAGCTGCAATATTCCAAAAACAGCTTCAAAGCAATATATAAATGTAGTTCAACAACGCATCAACCTTTGTAAAATATCTACTAACAACAGCAAAAAGCTTTCTCGAGAGAATTGCTTTGTCCATGTTGGCTAACACTCATTTGCTTCCTCATCTTGAGCCTTTGATCTGAATTTACCCCTAAGCTCACAGGTATTCCTCACTTTGATCCAAGCACAAAGTGTCATGCTCAAAGGTTTACTGTAGATTCTAATTGACTTTCCTACAATATATATTGTTTGTGAGGAGCAAGGTCAAAGCTTATTGTGATTTGAAGCTTTATATTTTATCATTAAAATTGTTATATTTAGAGATAATCTGCTGTGAATCAAGCATACAGTAAAACATTTGAACTAAAAGACATGAAACTATTTCTAATAATTAGTCTTTCACTTCTCTTTTTACTTGAAATTTTGATTTCAGAAGTATCCCTGTTCCTCCTCCCTTACGTAAAAAGGCAGATTCACCCAAGATCTTTTTTAAAACATTATCACTTTTTCATTATTTTCCCCACCCCAGACTTGAATAGTATACTGATCACAACTTATTACTAGGAAAATATTGTTTACTTTTATTTTCTCATCTATCTGTATAAATTTATCTGTTATTCTCTATTAGCAAGCATCCACCTATGATCTAAATAACTTTTCTATGCAGGTGCTTAACGTAAGTACCGTTTTTTAAGACGCTTAATTCAATGAAAGCAAAAGAGACTTAAGGGGACTGGCACATATCCAGGTACCATTTCATTTCTACCACCATCCCCACAAAAAAATTGAGATTTTTTTCCCTAATAAACCATAACTGTTGCTAGAGGTATTTTGCTGTCAGGGAACAAAAATTCCTCACATTAAAACTAGTGTATTTTTGATCCTGAAAATCCTTATATCCATGCTAAAATTTGTCAAAAAGCTGAATGACATTCAGTCTTTTATAACCCTCTTGTAAGCAAGCTAAATGAAGACGGTCTTAAGGTAGGTGGTACCAGGTATTATTGAGACCTTCTCAGGATATATCCTCATGTTAGTTTGTACACAAAAGTTAAATATTGTGCTGGGATTTTGAACAGCAGTGTGGCCTAGCAGTCTTATATGACTAGAAAGATTAATATGATAAATAGCCAGATGAATTATGTCCTGTTTGGGGTGAAATGGGAATACACTGACCAGTTTGGGGTAACACACTTCAAAAAACACCATGGGCCAAATGAGGCAAATTTGGATGAGAACAGCTAATGGAGTCAAAGACCTAAAAGACTTGAACTGAATTTTGAGAATGACTAAAAATGGTTGGTTTTAAGATGAGAAGATTTAGGAGACATAACAATGACATGCACAAAAAGTTGCTGCCGCCCAAGACAAGAACATTTTGCTCATGTCTAAAGCAAACAGATAAACTAATGAATTTAGATCACGTCAAAAGAAGATTTGTCTTACATAACAAGCTTCTTAGCAACACAAATAGTGGTACACTGAAATAAACAGCTTGAAAGCCTGCAAACTTATCCTCACTAGAGGATTTTAAGAAAAAGCTACATAAATATCTGCCAGGGATAACACAGTTATAGTTATATAGGCCACAGCAGGAAGATGAAGTAGACATCTTTCTTTCCAGTCTGGCAGGTCCTCCAGGCCAACAGTCAGCAGAAAAAAAGAGGTTTCCAATTAACTCTCAGAAACCACATTGCTCTTATTTTTCAGGCCTGGAACCCCAAGTGATTGAAAGGAGGAGCAACTTGATTTGACAGGCTCTTGTGTTGCTTCAGTACCTTTCATGGCACTTTCTAGCTCATCAGCCCGACTTGACTTTCCTAGGTTTGACAGCAAGAAGTCTCAAGTGAGGGAGAGGGGAAGTACTAGAAAAGTTATTATCCTATTTACAAATATTACCAGACCAGCACAAGATGAAATACCACCAACCATCCATGCTCATTTATTCCTAATAAATAGATAGGGTGAAATCATAAACAGCCATGACTTATTTTTTTCTAAACTGGAGAGAAGGATGCATAATTTTTCATCGCCTGAACACTGCACAAAACATCAATAAAGACACAAAATTGTTAAGAGTGCAAAATTAGGCCAATCACGTAGAGTCTATTACACAGTCCAGCAGGCATCTTAGCTTGGAAATATTTCTTAGCAAGCAGTTTGCAGTTTTAAATCTTTAGATTTGAAAAATTGATTTGTTATGATTTTATTAGATTGAAAAATCTTTAAAGCTACAGGAATCCAAACATATTACATATTGAAACAGCAGATAGCTGCCAGCATTGAGGATGCACAATAGGCTACTCAGAAAGGAAAGGGAGAGAGTAAGTATGTTTCAAATGTGAGAACAGAGTTATTTTATCCAACACTAAAATGCTGAGAACAAAGAAATCAAATATAACCACCCATTTCAGAGTGTAGACAAAGTCTATGAGATTACTCACTTCTTTACACAAGATAAAGGCATGGACAAACCTAACATGCTCATTTTTTGCCTATGACAGATCCATGAGTCTTTCTTCACGCTGCATGTAACTGTAGTCTCAATACGCTGGAGTCTGTAAGACCTTTGCCAATTACTTCTATGGGAACAGAATCAATGCCAACTAGGGTAATCTATACTTCTGCTAGGCTTGTCATAGCATTACATACATATATATATAAAATTATGTACTCAGTAACATACGCTGTGAGAGATGTTCCTCTCAGATTCCTTTGCTGAGACTTCCACTGCTGCAGTTTACATCCCTACTGTAATGGACATCTAATTAGCCCCTCAGTTGCCTAGCTGCCATGGGCAACACAAGATCATGCTGTTTTATGTTTCCATAACTCGTCCAAAAACTGCCTTTCACAACACCCAATGTGTACAAAGAAAATAATAAGGAAACAGATAGTTTTGCTCACAAAGACTGACAAAAAAAATCAGAAGCTGGTAAAATTAATCTGAGAGATGATGAGCCCTAGGAACTTAGAAGCATTCCGTAGCTAACAATATGGAAGTATTTGATGCACATTAATTTTACAATTTCTTTTCTGTCTGTTCTTACAAGTTCACAAAAAATTACACTTAGAGATAAAATATGGCATACAAATTATAACAAGGAAAAACATAGTGTCTATTTAATAAAAGAGTTTTACATCCCTTAAGACAGAAAGCTCGAATACCTTTAAATATGAGGTTAATATCAATCAGGCTGGAATGAAATACACTTTAGCTGTTTGATTTACTAACTTTAAGAAGTTTTAGATATCTTAAGTGTATCTGAACTGCCTAATTTTATAACTTAGCCTCAGGATAGTTATTCTTTAAATGTTTTACTTGTTTGCTTTGTTTTGAAACACAAGATTATTAATAGGCACTATTAAACATAAGTCTACTTTGACATAGGTCATTCTTGGAATTATACAGTGTTCAACAGACCCTCATGTTTGACTAAATTGTGGTTACTATTTTAATTAGAGATATTCAAAGCATAAAAATGTCTTTCAATAACAGCAGTCAACAAAGAAATTTAAATTCATTTTATCAGTCTAAGACAATTCTCAGTTATTACCTGGTTAACACTGTATTTTAACTGATGGCACAACAAAGCCAGAAACCTAGATATTCTGAGCCACAGTTGTTAGAAATATTAGGTGAGCCATGAGGATTGACCTGTTCCTCCACTACATCTCACAGTGAAGATACTATCACAGAGCATTTTGAGATCCTATGATAAAAAGAATGACTATCTACAAGGTATTCTATTGAGTATACTTGAAATACTAAAGTTTATTGTAGTATCTTTGAGCCCAAATTTTTCTATATTTTCTCATTTACAAGTATAAACATAACTTTAGTGTTTAACCATATGTGAAACAGCAGCTGATCTAGTTTCAAAATATATGATTCAGAAATAAGGCACATGACAAACAAAAAGTTTAAGAAAAATTATTAAGGGTGGGAATAAGAAAAACCCATACTTTAGATCCCATTTCAGGATTTTATCATCTCCAATGAAATAGGTACACCAGTGCCCTTCCATTCGTCCCGAGTATCTCATGACTGAGGTTTTTGGCCATCTTTGCTGCCTTTTGGTTAATAAAATAGGATATACCACTTGCATTAAGTGCAATGAGCTTAAAATGTAATAGTACACCACAAAACTCAGGAACATTGGATAAAAGCCTCATATCTACTATAGTTTTATAACACTGCTTTATTATACAATATATTCCAGGTACAGCAGCTATAAAGTGTTCTTAACCACCTCTACCTATTCCCATTAATTGCCATGTATCATCATGCAAGGCAAAGATAATTGGCTTTAAAATGATCTTGAATGAACTTCCAGGAGACAAACTGCCCTTCTGAAGAGGGATCAAAGAGCTGAGGATGTGTCCTGGGCAGTAATTTCCTCCTCAACTAGGAAAAGAAGAGGCAGCATGTAGGATCATGAGTTCCTGGGAAGAGGCAGGTTACCAGGACTTGTACGAAGGATAGAAAGACAGTTACATGTGTATGTTAAAGGTGAATGCAAACAAAGGTATTTCATATGAAACACAATCACCTGTTTGGCAGCTTTTCCATACACAGCTAATAGAAGTTACAAAGGCTTTCTTTTCTTAAGGATCATTTTAAAGTGATGAGACCACCATTTAAAAATGGTGAGACCAACATTTATGTTCTGTTTTGCTACTACTAGAGTTCTTGCCAGTAAATAATAACAGGAGTCTGAATTTGTATTATTTGCTGTTATACTGCCTTTAGGATGATGTAAGAGCTTTGATGCCTTGAAAGAGGTGTTTTAGATGTCTCTTGAGGTTTGATGGTTTTGCTCTTCAAGGGAAGTGCTTAGTGTAGTAGCCTTCAAGTTGGAGTAGCACATGGGCTGAATTTCAATTTCCTTGCCATATCTTTCTCATTCTCTTACATTCCAAAGGATCAAACCCAGGATCATATCTTTGCAAATCATCTAAACAAGGATGGAAATGAAGAAATCTCCCTGCTGTTACACTTGCTAGATAAGTAAGGATAGGCTGGGTGCAAGAGGTCAATTTCATTTCCTCTAATGTGCACAAGCCAACCTTTTGCAAAAGCAGCTGTGTTATATAGGTATATCTAGTGGGTAGTCCCCTTTCTTAAACTTCTTATTTCATGACTAAATGCCATTTTAAGAGTGAAATATGTGGCTGGTTTTCCTTCCTGTTGGACCTCTATGAAAAGACTGGCAGATTGTTTCCCTGTTGAAAGATATAGCTTTGAGTCATCAGGTAGTTACAAACATGGAGACATCCTCATTTGTCTTAATTCTCATAAAACTCATAAATATTTAGTGATAGGATCTTTGACCAGAAGCAAGAATCCCCACATGGAATACGCCATATAGACAAGAAACAAAGGCAAGCCTGCTGGAACTCAGTCTGAGTAATGCAGACATTAAAAACATCCCTGGTGAGATGCCCGGCTCCTTAACTTGCAAGAGATGCTTAGACTTGCTTCAATGAAAAGACTCGCAAACCCTTTTTTTATTTTTTTCCCCATGGCAAACATTGTAGTTTAAACCAAAACAAAACAAAACAAACAACAACAAAAAAATCCTGCATAAACACTGTTAGTTTTGAGTGGCTTCATTCTTCTTACAGATATTCAAGTGATACAGCTTCCCTGATTTATAACATTTACTTTGGTTTGACGTAGAGAGATTGTACTTGCACATCAATTCCTTCAACAAACCAATAATAATGAAATGTACTTCTTGGTCCACAGCCAGCATACTCTATAATACATTTATTCTTTACTTCCACACAATTTACTTCCCTGGACAGCCTTGCTCATCTGTAACTGTTTTGCTTTGATACAGAATGGAATTGTGTTTTGTTCTTAAAATAAAAACTGATGTGTTTTCAATGGGCTCACAGTTGCTTCAGCAGCATTTCCTTTCTAAACATCACGTTGAACTCAGTGGGCAGTCAGATACAGATCTGTATTACACCAGCCGTGACATACGTAAAGCAGTAAAATATTTAGTACCATGCTGGGCATCTTTTACCATAAGATTTGTTTTTATGAATAAAGCTTTATAAATAAAAGGCTTTACACCAGGTACTTGCATTGCATTTTCAAGAAAATGCTGCAAGCGTGCTGTAGTTTTTTGAAAGGCACACTTTTTTTGCTTTTGGGAATGGGTAGTCACTCAGAAGTATGATGACAGATACATAGTTAACTTGTTACTTTCAGCTGTAAACTGAAAGTATCTATCTAGGTGGGAACATCTACCAAATGGTCAGTTGGCTTTTTCCATGTAGTTGCAATTTGGAATAAGGGTGATCCAATCAAGATATTTTGTCCTTTAAAGTGTGCAATGCTGCCTTTCATGGGAGGGGACTGGCCTGATACGTAGTTAAACTCCATAAATCCCTTCCTCCTGGTCTGCCCTACTGGCTCCTGGAAACCTAGCCTCTGAGTTCCTCCGTTGCCTGCCCTAACTTCCAGCAGTGCCTGAACCAAGTCTTCTGCACTGGCTAAGCTGCTTTAAGGACAAGAGCAAGCCTTTGGAAAACTATGGTCACTGGGATCTCTCCCAGCCTGCAAATATTTGAATGCCCATTAAAAAAAAAAAAAAAAAAAAAAAATCAGCATCTTGTTTATTGCAATGTTATCACCCCTTCACGGTTTCATACTTTACGTATATTGCGTAACAGTTCAATATAGCTGAATATCTATCATTAGACCATATGGAACACAATTAGAAAATAGCTGTTTGATTTTATTTCTACCAAAACCATCTGGAGAATTAGATAAGTGCTTCACTTCCCTGAACTTCAGTTAGCACAGTTCAAGAATACAAGAAAAAAAAAAAAAGAATTAACTACATTAAAATAGTACTAATCAGTAGTCATTACAAATAACAAGACCTGCTTAGATTTGGCCTAGCAGAGCTTCTAGAAGTGATCTTTGATAAATTTCAAGAAGTGATCTTTGCAAAGTTTACTCAATCTATAACTCTGGCTGTTCCTAGTACTTAGATAATGGAATATTTGATGCAGCAGGATGGTGCCACAGGACTGCGGTGAGACCTGTTGCAGACCTAATTTATAAAGAGAAAATGTTGCTTGGCAGTAGTCTGACATCTTAAACAATCATCCTGTCTCTAACTCTCCCTTTAAAAGTGTTGCTATTTTGTGTGGGAATAAGCTTCAAGGTCTGCAAAGGATGAATTTGCATTTTGCTGTGTTCTCCTAGAACAGAAAAGGAAGTGAGCATGGAAGGATCCCAGTAAAGGAAACAGCTGAGCACTGATGGTATAATCTTCCATTAAATTTCATTTCTGCATAGGTATCTCTAGTTTCTCCCTCAGTATAGAGGAGGCATGACCCACACAGAGTAACAGGATTTTCAGAACAGTGTCTCCATAGAATATCCTCTTCAAGGCCTACAAAAGGAGAATTTTTTTTCCCAAAGTTTTATGTTTTGCACAGGGGATGTAGGCTGGTAGTTGATAAAAATTTAGCTAATTGTAAAATGAAAGCAGCAAGAATGATTGTGGGAGAAGCAGACTGGCCAGACATTTCCTCGGATGCCTCTGACATTGAGCTTGACTCAATACAAGTCTGTCCATCTTTTCTAAATATTACTCCTCGGTTGTCACTTCCAGCTCCTGGCAGCAAAAGACAATGCAACAAAGCTTTTAAAAAATTAGTCTGCCACAAGTGTAAGGCCACTTCTTCCAAGTGCTTTTACACTTGGATGGCTTTTACTAATCTTTGAAGTATTTTAACACTAAAAACATCTTGTGTAGAAGTGCAGAATCCCCACATGCTTCCTGTTTAGAAATTCAACTAGACGTTTCACTGCTTTGATCTTTTTTGGATCAGCTGACCTCTGTAAAAAAAAATAGTACATTTTGGCTGCTATGCTGCAATAGTCAGTTTGCAGTGTGGCTCAGAAGAAATGCAGGTCCTGAAAAGGAAGCATCCACTGCAGCATTATCTGTAAATTTTTCAAACGTTCTGATGTCCATGCTCCTCTGTTCCCCTGGCATGTACAGTTCAAGTACTTTCATTGCAACCTACAGTCCCAGATTTCATTTAAAAATGGTAAAAGACCAAAAGGTGATTCTTCATTAAACACAGAAGAATATGCTTCCCGAAAGTCTCACAGTAATACAAAAAAACAGAATTAAAATTGGCAAAAATAGGGTTTCGGTGCAGTCTTGTTTTGCCATGCTGGAGCCACACCTTTTACTTTGAGAAGAAAGCCCATGAAACACACATTTGGAAGACAGCTATATATCCAAAGCTTTAATTCATAACCTATTGCACAATGAAAATGTGATATAGAAGGTGCAATGCATATGATTTCACAATATCTATTTTTATCTCCAAAATGTCTACTATGTATTGAATGAGGAGGATCTTCCTGTTACTATCGATGGATGAACGGATGGATTTCAATATCACTTCCATACAACTTAAAATGAATTAAAGATCGAATAGAAGTACAGCTCTTAAAGAAAAATATTTGTTATGTTTATTCAAGAAAGACTGTATTACTGCCATATGAGAACCATCTGCAGATGATACAGATCCCAGATTTCATCTTGAATGAATTATATACCAGCAGGAAGAACCATTAAACGGAACAACAAAACAAAGGCAGCTAGTCATGAGCTTAAAGCTAAATGTAATTTTAATCGTTTTGCTGAATTGAGTTCTAAGGTCTATTGCACAGACTTTACCTGAAGCATAGACAGAACATCTATTTCAAAGATTTATCAGGCTTATTTAAATTAAATCTTTAGTATTCTAAAAGCTTTCAGGAATGACTCACATCTCAAGTAAAATATTCTGATGAAAATTGAAGATAATGGTCTCATGCCACTAATGACATTAAAATGGCAGCATATAAATGTCTTGTACAGCTGAAACAAAAATAGCTGTTGTAAAGGAAGTTGAAGAAGAAATGAGATAATGTGAGAGCAGTAAAATAAGAAAAATAAAATTTAATTTCCAGTGCTTGAACATGCTAATGTTTGTTAAATTTATTTATTTTGCAACTAGTGTCCTATAGGGTAATGTTAAACATATTTGCAACTTACTAGAAGTTACAGCAAGCCAAATGCAAATACCTAAAAACACAGAAGTTGTGTTTTAAATTAAGTTCAGAAGAAAACTAGTAACTGGAACTTCAAAGTTGAAGACATTCTTTTTAACTGTCACAGGTTTTTCATAGCTTTTTTTCTTTTTTCATAAACCACTGATTTATGTGACATTAATACAGTTGCTCTTAATACAACATAAGTGAAAAATCCTACAAAAAGTTAGGAAGTAGCTTGGGGAATAATACAATTTTTGCTAAACTTCATTAAAAAATGCATTTGGATATTTTATATTAATCACATAATATTTTAATAATCATTGGCATTAAATACATGTAATCAATTACACTAAGACAATATATATCATCTGCCACTATATTCTGTGTCCACAAAACAGTGACTTCAGAGTGAAAAGAAAATGTGATAGATGTATAGATTATACATGTAGAAACAACACAGCTGCTAGAAAGAAAGATGGGCTTTGTTGAGCTATATTTTAACTTTTTATGAAATGCTATTTTCTACTTTTCCCTTTCTTTTTTAAAGGGGCATTGTTGACACAAAGCTAAAAAATATATCATCTCCCTGCCAGGGTTACTATAACAACCATGTATACTATTAAATAGAACAACAATATGAGAAACATCTTTTTACCTTAGAGAAGCCAAGAGAGGCTATTCATAGCTATGCAAGAGCCAATCAGTCTCATCATGGTATAACCATATCTGGGAAAAATATAAGTTCTTATAAGACCTCTTAAATAAAAAAGGAACATACAATGTGAGCAGAAATAAAGAAATTACACTGATGCCAGGTGGCTGCCGTTATATTATATGGCGTGCTCCTCTTCCCTCTTCCCTGGTAAATCAGAACCTGGGCTTAAATGGCTTGGTTACGTCAGTACCAAGAGGGGATAAGACTTTTTGACACAGGGGAAAAAAAATCCAGGACTCAAACCATTGCAGTTTGTGACACATCTGGTCAAGCAGTAGTAGGTGAGCCTAAGGCATTTTCTAGGGACTGGTGACCATAGAGAAAAGTAGTCAGGTTCAAGGCTAGTCTGAGGATTATTAATCCACAACCACTTATTTGCCCCAGGAAATGCCCAGGGCCCAGAAAGCTCTCACAATCCTTTTTCCCATTAGGACAGTTTAAAAAATTCTAAATTAACTTTTTAAGTATTTGCAAGACTCTACAACTGAAATATTTTCTCAGAACAACATTTTTTTCTGTACTGAGAAAAAAAAAAGCTTTAGCTTTTTGAAGGTTTATCTTCATTGACACATAAAAAGAAATAGTCTCTTACTTTAAATATTAAGATTGATTCTGAAGGAACAGTAAGTGGTTTGTTTTGTTGTATTTTGCTTCCAGATGCAGCTAGCAAAAGTTCTAGTTACAGACAGTGGAGGGATAGATAGTGAAAGGACGTCACACATACAGCTTTGATTGCACATGATGCGCTTTCAAATTTGCTTAATCTGAGCATACTGAGATTGGATACTCTGTTAAAACTATAGTTCAAAGACATTCTCTTCACAATTCTTTTGTTTGCTATCCCTGCAAGTATATTGGAAAAAAGACATGTGAGGCTACAGGCAATTCAGCCATTATCTTCTCTCATCTGCTTGCTGTTTACATTTTATGTCTAAAACAAACAGGGGTGATATGTCTTACGAAATGTGATCGTGCTTCCTTCTGGTTGTACCTGTGATTCCAAGGTGATTGATGGCCAATATGACAAGCAGCCCATGACATTTTGTGTTTAAGAATTTACACATAGTGTCAGACTTATAATTACGTTTGATGTAGACCACAAGTAAGCATTTTCATTATGTCTAAAGCTGCTGGAGTAGATTGGTTATACAAAGCTTCTCTTTCGATCCTGCACCTTATTGCCTGGCCATCATTTGTGCTAAATATGCCTTTTGCTTCATTTTAATACAGACTTTTGCAGAAGGTCATTTATTAGATAATAACTTGTCTTTGGAAAAGCCTAATTGCTCCATGTTTGTCAGAAAGATGAAATGACACTACATTTGAACACCGAATAGGCTGCAAACTAGTCTCCAGATGAGGAATATAAAAATTTTCAAGAGCTTTACTGATTGCCAGTTAAATGAAAATAGCTAAATGAATCTATACATTCGGGGTTAAAATAGACAAATACTCTGAGGTACAGACGATGTAAAAGCACGCAGTTTGCAGGTTTTTCGACTTTAATACTAAAGTAAATGCATAAAATAATTTACGACTACTGCAATACCCCTTTCTGTACGGAATACTAATGCCCCCTACTGGTCCTTCACAAGCATTTTCCGAGTTTTTGCGTTTACAAAACCTGCTCAGTACTCGTTTTCTGTTCCATTCCAAAGAAAGGAAAATTGTTTAGCCACTACCGAGTTTTTCTATAGTTCACACCCATCAAACACATATCTGTAGAAAAGGAGCTTTTGTCTGGATTTTTATCTCCAAGATACATTCTGCAAGTGGTGTTTGCTTTTCCAAAATCACAGCTGTCATGGGAATTACTGACTACAAAGAATTCATGCACTGATAACCTTTTTTAAACCTTTTTTTTTAAGCCTTGTCAATATTTGAAAGGAAAAGTGTTCAGATTTTCATGAAAAATGGCGTGGGAACAAGCAGCAGGACAATTACAAATAGAGAGCTGTTTATAACTAATGGTCTCATGAAGATTTTTATGACATCTGGTCTTGAACTGTCTTAGCCCAAGAGGCCACCACTACCAGTTTGTGTGACATTTGCCTTGATTTGTCCACATTTTCTGAAAATTTACACTCTATATTATACAATTCTCTTGCTGCTACACGTAATCTTTTGCTTGAGAGATAGTTTAATTACAATAAATTTTTAAAAAACTTGCTATCCTGGCTTCCCAAGGAAATGAAGCACACGCAATCACCTAATCTGTCAATCCTCAGACCTTTTTCTCTCAGACACCTTTGAAGCTGCTGGTCAATTTTCAAACTGACCCAGGAACAGAGAGCTCAATTTCCTCAAGTTTCTCCAAAGATTGTAATTGGGTTGCAGAGAGTTCTCTCCCAAAGACAGCTACTTCCAACCTCTTCATACACTCGGAGACATAGGAATCAGGTGGTAAATCAGCATGTGGAAGCTGGCTGGCCAGGCTGTTGGACACTTTGCCCAGCCAAAGGTAAGCTGTCCAGGGAGTGGAGCAGGGCACAAATCACAGAAAAATAGGAAGCCATGCTTCTCTAGTTCCAAGTATCATAAAACAATATGCTTTAAGATTACTGACAGTTGCCTAGTAAAAACTACAATGTGACCATCTAGACATGTATTTTCTTGCCTGCTTCTGCTTGTGGATGAAACTGTGTTCCCTCCTGTCCTGGGTTCACCTGTAACAGCTATTTCCTCCTTCCTAGTAGCTGGTGCTGGGAGTGACTGAGCTGCTGCATGGTTCTGAGTTACCGGCTGGGCTTAAACTGCAACACCTCCACATGACCATCACTTCTTGTCTTCCAGGAAGAGACATTCTCTCTGATCTGGCAGATGAGCTGCCCATGTGGGGCTTCCTAAGCTTCTTCATATGAAATGGACAAAATTAATCCAAACATTTTACAATAGCAGGTCTTTGCTGATTTTGCTCATTTTGTTTGGATTGAAAGCAGTCCAACCTGAACAAAACTCAGCATCATGTCAGCCATCATGTCTACCTGAGGCACAATGAGAGCAGAATGTGAGCTGGGCACAATCTGAGGGGAACACTAAATGAGGCCAAACATGGCAGAGCCTTGCTAACTGCTGACACTGATGCGGGAAATGAGGCACTGCAGGTCCATCCAACATCAGCTGAGGAGAGCAGTTAGAGAGAGCAGGCCCATAATGTTTCGCTATGGGGTTCTGATGCTACACGATGCAGGCTAGGGTTACCCAAACACCATTCAGATCTTTTCTGAATGTGTTCATTCAGTTCATAGATCTTTTTGAACCATATGCACAATTATATGTCTCCAATAATTAACCTAGTCAGAAATTTTCATAGCTGACTGCAATGCGCAGACACATCCAATGGTGGAGTCCTCACTGGCAGCAATACAAACAATTAGGCCCATAGTCTGCACATTAAGATATACAACACTATATAATAACATTAGAACTTTACCCACAACTCACCCTAAATATCAGCCCACGAATGTGACCAAGAACAGAAATAAACCAGGAACTGAATTGCATAAACCATGGAAATAATTATTAACAATTAGATCCACCTCCATCCAGGTGCCATTTACAGTAGAATACTGTGGAAAAAACCAAAACAAAACAAAACAAAGACCCACAGAGCTGTACAGTTGCATTTTCTGTAAAGGTACTAATACAAGGATCTTCAATGTGCCACTCCATGAGAAGAAAATGTCTCTTTTAGGAAGTAAGAGCATTTTTCTATAATATGCAAAAGATAAACAAATAATGGAAAAGAGTCTTACAAATTACAGGGACCAGATATGTATGAATATATCTGTCTCTTCAAGATTTCCTTCTGCAAACTGCAGGTAAGCTGGCAGAGGAGGCACATATCTACTGTGCTCAAAATGCCCTTTCCAGGAACACATTTCTTTAGATGATTCTTTTTCTATGTAGAAGCCTAATTACTCACTGGTTATTAGACAAGGAAAATGGAGTTCCATTTAAATTTAGAACTGGAATCCAAGCCAAACGCCAGGGGAGGGAAAAAAACATTTTACAGATGGAGACTTGCAATCTAACTGCAGAGCTAGGTAATATAAATGTCCCAGAAGAGGAGAGGAAAGCACGATGTTATGATTAAAGTCACCCAAATGAGAATTAAGAAATCTGTGTCTGCCTTCAGACAAGAAACAGATTTGTCACAGTTGTGGAGAGACATTACATAGCTGCATGGGAAAGAGGTATTCTTAAACTAACATACGCTTATTTTGATGTGGCAAACATCTAATGGAAAAGAATTTTTTCACAAAAGCTAGGCATTCAGAAAGACATGTCATAAAAAATGAATTTTCTAGCAATAGAACTACCACTAATATTAACATAACTGGGCAATTCTGGCAGTCAAAGCCAAATAAGGTGGTTATGGATAAGTTGGTAAATAAACCCTGTGGATAACCCTTTCAAAAACTCTAACCCATTTTTAAGCCAGAGACTCATTTCCAAAAGTGGCTTAAAGTCAACTTTTTCAAAGTTATTTAAGTGATCAATGTTGCAGATGAATGCTTGATAGGAATTTTATGCTGGATAAACAGGGTAGATGCTTAATTCCCACTGATTTCAACACGTCTGCTTTTATATGCTTAGATGTCTGAGTTTAAATGACATTAAGCAGATTCTAGCCTCTATAAATATGCCTAATATTTTTTGAAAACAGGGTAGTTGTTAGCTATTTTTAGCACTTCTATTCTGTTTCTTAGATAGGCTCTCTTCTCTCTCATCTGTTATATAGTTCACCTCTACTGAAGCTACTCTGTTGCAGAACTATATACAACTTTTGTGATCTACTTTCTCTCTGCCTCTGTCCTTTATTGTTTGCACACAAACCTGCCCTGGCACCGATTATTCTAGCTTTGACTATGTTAGTTTGCTGCTTCTGTCAGCACTGTAGAATTCTGTCAATTTGCTTTAGAGAGAATCACGGTTAATGTCTCTGGAAGATAATCTGGATGTAACATACAATTGTTTAATTTGAAAGACCAAAATGTCAAGGACTATCTTGACACTTTTGTCTTCATATGAGTACTAGATCTGCCCTTTCTCTTATGTCACCCCATTGTCCCTGCTCAGCCCACAGCATTGATGGATGAAAGAATTTTAAACAGGCATGAAAATTAATCTGAGGTTCCTGCTACCTGTGCTATTCAAGGGCAAGGGAGGGAAAGGTGAGAATGCGTGAACAATACTGTCTTTCTAAACACCAGGTTAAAATAACCTCCTTTTGCAGAATAAATTTCTCTGCAAATTCTTACTCTATACATTGACAACTGAAACTGCATTTCTGGCTGACTTGCTCAAATCACAAGAGAATATTGGGAGTCTCAGAAAAGCAAGGAGAGTCACAGGAGGTCACCAGTCCAATCTCCTGTCCAAATCAGGACCTGCCCTGGGATCACACCAGGTTGCTCAGGGCTTTCATCAATAGGGTCTTCAAAACTCCCATGATGGAGCAAGGTCCTGCACCTGGGTAGGGGCAATCCCAAGCACAACCACAGGCTGGGCAGAGACTGGATTGAGAGCAGCCCTCAGGAGAAGGACCTGGGAGTGTTGGTTGACAAAAAGCTCAACATGAGCAGGCAGTGTGCACTTGCAGCCCAGAAAGCCAACTGTATGCTGGGCTGCATCAAAAAGAGTGTGATGAGTAGGTTGAGGGAGGTGATTGTTCCCCTCTACTCCACTCTCACGAGACCCCACCTGCAGCACTGCATTCGGCTCTGGGGCCCCCAACACAAGGACATGGATCTGCTTGAGTGAGTCCAGAGAAGGGCCACAAAGATGCTCAGAAGGCTGGAGCACCTCTCCTATGAGGACAGGCTGAGAGAGCTGGGCTTGTTCTGTCTGGAAAAAAGAAGGCTCAGGGGAGACCTTGTAACAGTCTTCCAGTGCCTAAAGGGGGCCTACAGGAAATCTGGAGAGGGACTTTTTACAATGGCAATTAGTGACAGGACAAGGGGAAATGGCTTTAAACTGTAAGAGGGGAGATTTAGATTAGATATTAGGAAAAAATTCTGCACTATGCGTGTGGTGAGGCACTGGCACAGGTTGCCCAGAGAAACTGTGGATGCCCTATCCCTGGCAGTGTTCAAGGCCAGCCTGGATAGGTCTTTAAGCAACCTAGTCTAGTGGAAGGTGTTCCTGCCCATGGCACGGGGGTTGGAACTAGATGATCTTTAAGGTCCTTTCCAGCCCAAACCATTCTATGATTCTATGGAGCCTGCGAAAGCTCCCTAGGCAGCCTGCTCCATTGCTTGGCTATTCTCATGGAGAGAAATTTTTCCTTACATCTATTATAAACCTCCCCTGTTTATTTCCACTGTCTTCTGCTGGTCCTTTCACACATGGCTGCAAAAAAACTTGCTCTGTCCTCTTGGTGACTTCTCCAATAATTCATCAATTGTCTCTTCTCCAGGCTGAACAAGACCTAGTCCCTCAGTCTCTTCTCATGGGGCAAGCGTTCCACTCCCTGAGCAGCTTTTTGGCTCTCCTGTGACCTCACATCAGTTTAAAAATGTTTTTCTTCTATTGTTGGGGGGGAGGGAGGGGAAGGGAGAGAAGGGGACAAAACTGGTCACAGTATCTAAATATGGCCTAATGACTGTCAAGTGAAGAGGGATAATCACTTTTTTCAATTTACTATCAATGCTTCTGTTAATACAGCCCAGATTGCTGCTAGTCTTCATCATTACCAGCAATATGGCCCCTGTTTATCTTCCCATACACCAGTATGCCCAGGTCCTTTTCTACAGAGCTGCTCCTCAGCCAGTCTCCAGTCAGTACTGCAGAGGGTTATCCCATCTCTGGTGGTAGAACTTTGTATTTGCTCTTGTTGAGTTCCTAGTGGCTCCCTCCTGTAGTGTGGGTAGCTCTCTATAAATGGCCACTTTGTCCTTGAGCATTTTGATAGGAGCCTAGAAGCTGCTATGATCCAAAAACTTGATATGGGCACATTCTGTGTCTTCATCCAGATCATTGGTAAAGCTATTAAAAGGACATGTGCCAGGATAGATCTCTGAGAATCTCCACTCATCACCAGTTCAGGGTAGAATGTGACCCCTTAAGCACTGCCTTTAAGGACAGCAGTCCAGTCAGTTTCTCACCCCTCCAGTAGTCTACTTATCTAGCCTGTAACATCCCAACCTGACTAAAAGACGCCATGTGAGGCAGAATGCCAAGACAGACAACATCTGCTACTCAGCCATTATCTTTCGACCTCATCATTGTTAGGCTGGTCAAGCATAATTTGACCTTGGTAAATCCTAATCACCTTCTTCTCCATACATACTTTCCTTGAAGAATTTTGTTTAACAGCATTGGTGAATGAAGAAAAAAAAAAAAAAAAAAAAAAAAAGAAAAACACCAAAAAAAACCACAGGGGGAAAATTACTTTAAGCAGATTACAATATTTTCCCTAAATTTGCTCAACAACAGCAACAACAATATAAAATAAAGACTTTCTATCCAGGAAAGGTTGAAAAAGAACAGGGTTTAAATCAGATCATGAAATGGACTGCTATAATGAACAAGACATTTTGACAGAATTACATGGCACAGGAAAATTGTTGACACTTTTCAGTGGGTCTTTGCTGTTGACAGAATTAATTTGTACTATTGTTATTAAATACACATACTTTAACATATTAAGTAAAGCCGATGTTGGGGTTTTTTTCAACTACAAGACAATTTGAAACATTTCTAAGCCTTAAATGTAAGAACTTGTCCTCAGCAGATTGGCATATAATTAACTATACATATATGCTAGGATTTAAACCAGTTGTGAGCAAAGCTGGTTGGGTGTCAATGAGCAGGGAGTCTTAATGCCTGAATACACTACTGGAAAAGTATACAGCAATATTTCTTGACATAAATATTATCAGTTATCTACTTCAACATTTTCATTAACAATGCTTATATGTTTTTACTAATCCTCAGAAATGGATTCTTCTGTGAAGCAAAAAACTCTTTTTAATTCTTTATTACATAGAAAATACCATGTTTAGAAAGTATCTCAAGAAATGTACCATCAACTGTTTAAATAGGTAAGCTTTCAACACAGGGAGGTGCTGTTGAGACTCAAATCTTTGGGACAGATCCAGTCATGCGTCGATATACAGACTGACGTATTTGCACAAAATTTCTGACGTGAGTACTATTGCTCACATTGAAGAATGAAATCCTGGCTCTATGCAAAGTAACTTGTGCTATGCTATGAACTTCATAACCCTGGAGAATAGGTAAGGGTCAGTACTACATTGTGCACAAACGTGTGTGCTTCTGTAAGAATTGTCAGCATTCTCTTACAAGTTTCCAATATTCACAACTGGCACTCAAAAAGTCTGTGGGTAACATTGTATCGACTATTGTTAATAGCCTAAAAAACACCGGGAGGGCATGAAGCCTAAGAATTAAACAGATTCAGAATTGATTCAGGGTTCCTGGATTTAGAAATACTCTGAGAAAAACACATAATTTCCAGAGCTGCTGAGCAAGTATAACTCCCATTACCTTTGGTATACTAATATACAAAGATGTTTGGCCCTATAGATAAACAGCAGCAGAAATAATTAATTAAAACTAAATGAAAGAAGTAAAGGATGACTGCGATAAGTCATGGGACCTCATTATGAATATACAGTGCAAGGGGTAAATAAAGACTCATTTTTTATAGAGGAAATATAAAATAAATTAAAATGAAGGTTTTTGCTGGAAATGTTGATTTTCTACCTTCCTCAGAATCCTATTCCTTTCCAAAAATGGTATGTCAAAATATGTTTCCTGTGCTGGTTACCAATCCCTCATCATGAAAAATGAAGGCAGTTACATCACAGGAGCTCCTGGCCATAGCTTTCTCTGGGAGATGCAGTTAAGATAGGAACATGACTTCTTGAAGAAAATGGCTTCTAGAAAAAAGAATTCATTAGTTTCTCAGCATTCAATTTGTCCGTGTTTGTTTTTTAAACGAAATGTGGGGTTTTTTGGGGGGGTGAGGGGGAGAGGGTGTTTAGTGTGCTTATTTTAAATAGTGTTTAGATTATTCACTTTTTTTTACTGGAAAAAAATGTAGCTGACATTGTAAAATTGCTATCTGTCCTACTTCTGTGATCATAACACTGTGAAAAGAGTTTGAACATGAGAATCTTTATGTTCCCTTCATCTGTCAACTTCACAAATCAAGCCCACTTACATCTTTCCACCCAAACAGACATTATTTTTATTTCAAAATGACAAGAAATAGGGTAGTGGAGTCTCTCTTCCACTCATAAGCTGGTGTTCTGTCCTTACCTTGCTCTGTCTGGCAGAGTATATGCATGCAGACGAGAACATACAGTTCAGAAAACCGTAACTGAACACACCAGGATTCACAGTGGGATTCCACTCGCAGAGAATAAGCTCTTTGCTTCTCAGTAAACTACCCAGAGGAATTTCCAACTGAAGACGACAGTCTGTTTTACACACCAGAAATTACATGATAGGGTGGAAACACCACTCCAGATCAGCATCATTAGCATTTATACAGTCAAATTATTTCAGACAGTCAAATTACTGGAAAACAAATCTATCTTCAAAACACTTTCCTGAGGTCAAGACATACTTATTGCCACTCAGTGAGGGACAGATGTGTTATGTGTCATATCTGATGTCATCCACTGAGTCATGGGCAAATCCAGAGTATTCTCTAAAAGAGGTGAGAATGACTGAAAAGAGAAAGACAGTGTTTGCCCCTGTTCTGACTCGGATGGGTCTTGCTGTATCTCCACAGATGAGGGCAAACTGGTTTTTCTTCCTACAATCTATCTTCTCCCAAACAGCTCAGCTGTTAATTATAGGTTAGACTTCCTGGGACAATCTTATCTAGAACATTCTTGTTTTTAGCAAAACTTGACCTTTCAAAACAAGAGTATATGGGGGGACTTTTAGATGACACATTAACAAATTTTGTGGCTGAATCATTCACAGCCTTTTTTTATTGTTTCTGAACCTGTGGCTAAAACTACAACAATCTGACACTACTAGAAAATACCTTTTTTTCTATTTCTTTTATTTATATACTTTTTACTGAAGTATATTTTATAATCTTCTCAATTTTTGTAGAAAATTTTGACAACTCAAATAATTTGGATGGCTAAAACTTAAATAGTTTGCTGATTTTTGCAAAAGAGACTACAATTCATTTTAATCAGGAATCTCTAATTTAAGTGCAGTTCTTCCATTTTAAAATTGAACTCTCTGCAGAGAAAAATTCCCTTATATTATGCTGAAATTGAATGGTCACAGTTATACTTTCTAGCTCCAGTACTTCCAACTTTCACCATTTTATCATATGTCTTAAGAATTTTTTTCTCTTGTTTCTTCAGCCTTGGCATTTGAAATCACATGGGTATTGGGAATCTTATTTTTCATTTGAAAAGTGTAATTTTCAATGATGTTTCTTGAACAGCAATATGTTTTACTGCTGTTTAAGAAAGTTTGAAATAGGAATCCAAAACACTTGAATAAAAAAGAATGTAAAGAAAGTACTTGAATTATAATCATGTTTTAAATCCCATTTTTAAACCAATTTCATGACAGAGCAGAAAAGTGGTGGCACGGTGCTGGCTAGGTGAAACACTTATGCATTCATCTGATTCTATTATATGGGATTTTCAGAATTTACAAGAGAACGTTTCCAGCATTGACCTTGAAGAAATCCTAAAGCAGACAGTAGGACTTCTCACAGTCAGTACAAGTAGGAATTTTTATGTTATGCTAGGATGAAAGACTCTAGGCCCCCTTCCGCCTACCTCAGCCCTTCTCAGAGTAAAGCTGAAGGCATTGCAGTCTTGTCCTGGATGCCTTCAAGTCAAGGCTCCCATGTCCTGCAGTCATGCCAGAGACATCTGAAAGGAGTGGACACAGGATCAGGATATAAAGGAGTTTTAAAATATTAAACTCAGGTTTGCCATCATGAAGTCACTAATTCCATTAGATTCTACAAGAAAAACATCTGGAAACCCAAATATGTTGCAAAGACCCAAATGTCATCATTATGCACTTACGTATTACTTCACTCACTAGCACAGCTAAACACTGCAACAATATAACTAGTAGCAGTTTAATGATAAAAAGAGTGCAGTGACATAAAACTAATTGTCTCTCATGGGAAAGAATGAGCAATACCTGTGATATGGCTCAATACTGACAAAAATGAAGATGTCATAAGATCAGACTTGTTTTGCCTGAATTCATACTTCCAGGAATAACAGAAATGGAGAAGCTGCTCCACTGCTAAAGTTGGACCATCGTATTTTGAACAAAATAAAACAATACCATAGTTCTTACCATGTAAATATAGTAAAAAAATGTGTAAATGTGCTTTAATTATGAGAAATTATTTTAAGAGCATTCTTGTGAGATGGGTATTGGATGAACTCACTTGAATAAAGTTATGACAATGCCAAATTACTTGCAGGCAGAAGAAAAAACCTGATTTGGAAAAGAAATTTCTTTTTAACTTAATATAGCCTTTTAATCATGATATTTCTCATACAGGCTAGAGAAGATAGTCACAAGCATGAATGATGTACAGAAGTTCAAAAATATCTTTTTTTTTCTACAAAGTTAAATAACAATGCTATTCACTGAAGAGGTAAAGCGGAATTTTGAGCAGAAAGCATGTTTCAAGATCTAATGAGATTTTTAGGAACAGAAGCATCCAAAGCCAATTATTTTATTTTTAATGACTGTTTGTTAAAAGGAATTAAAAAGGCTAAGCACGGTTGGGACCAGTAAAAGAAGGAAATTAGGAACATACATCTCCATAGTCAGCTTCTTAGAACAGCTCACTTAGTTATTTCAGATCAAAAAGTTTAGAAGCAAAACAGGGTATTTCAGCTCCCAAAAGCATACTTTTGATTACACGACAGATGCCTTTCAATTAGCTGTTAGAGTGACACATCATGAGGATTTGACAGCTCTAGATCAATAAGCTGACCCTAGGATTTCTTTGGTTTGTTTTTTCCTCTGACTATCAAGAAAGTGAAAAAATAGCAGCCCAGGGAGAAAAAGTACAGAGACATAAAGCATCTGCACACTATAGGCAGAACAATGGTGACCAACATTTTTCAATACCTTTCACTAGCTGCTCTTCCTTGACCTTTCTTCACCTTATTACTTTGCTTTGAAACAAACAAAAACATTTCTGCGGTAAGTCAAAGTCAAAAGCAGGGCATTTTTCAGCTGTTTTCCCACATCTTCTAGCTGTGGTGATTTTCTAATTGTAAATTCTTCTCTATATGTACATTTCAGCTTTTTTTTTTTCTTCTTTAAACCAGAAAGAAACTTGACAGAAATGAAAGCTTCCCAGTCATCTAGGATGTACAGATCTTAGAGATTGTACCATTATCTCTCCTCAGCTGTTCCTTTTCTGTCAACACCCACACTTCACAACAAGCTTGGAGGTTTTCCTCTGTGTCCAACAGCCTTAAAAGCAAAATTAATTCAATGCTATGAAATTAAACAATGCATCCAAAAAAAGAAAATGTAACTTTACCACTTTTTTTTCATCACTTCAGTTTCTTCTGGACTACAAGTAAACAAATAAAATTCTGCAAAAGGTTTCTGCTTTCTCCCTCTAGTCCATCCAAGGCTAACATTCATAATATGGACAGCTAGGAGATCAAGTTCAGAATTTACGTGAGGTGCTAGACCCACAAGCAAGTGATAGACACCAGGTTTAAAAAGAGTAACAGAGCATACATGTGTCTGCATAAAATCTAAGCTGTGTGTCAGGAGGTCCTCTTTTCCCCACGTCACATAAAACACACCAAATAACAGGGGAATGAATTGGTGAGGTGGACCATAAGGCAGCATTATGGCAGTGAAATGTGAGAACAGGAACCAGTGAAACCTGCTATTACACAGAAGCAAAGGGTGAGGAAAGGGACACTCATGCCAGCGGAGAGCAGACACCTTGGAGTTTGGATGGAAATGACCAAGGGAGGAGACCCTGCCCAGGAAAGAGGTTACTGCAACAGCAAGCTGTGGGACTGTCCAAAATTCACACAAGGAAGAACATAAGGGAAGCTACTGCATGAGGGCAGGAATTGTTGACAACAAAGAGCAGTAAGAGGCCTCCTCTCCTGAAAATCCTCTGTAAGGAACATAGCTTTTATGTGACTGAGCAAAAGTAGAGGCTTCTTAATTTGGAGCCAGGACATCCAAGAGGATGTGATAAACAGCCCAGGCAGGCCTTGACCTTGAATGCTGGACCACCCTTTGGCAAAGAGCTGTTTGGTCTTTTTGTACGAAAGTAAGATTTCAATATCTAAAAGCAGCAAACGTATATTAGATTTTAATATTTTTTTGCTTATGACTCAAACCTGTGTCCAGTCACTTGTCTCCTACATTAAGTTCCAACCTCGCCCTTTCATGATTTCCCCCTACACTTCCCTGATCAGTGAAGACAGCACACAATCTAGAGCCCTCCTTTTGTCAGTGTGTGAGAAGTTATAAGAGAACAGACACGTTATGCACCTGTCAGAGCTGTCAGGACTTCAGTCAGCCTTTGAACAGCCCCACCAGCAAACAGAGCAACTCCTGGACCTGAGCCTGTACCAACTCTGTGGAGCCACCAATTGTATTATGCAGCATGCCCACAAAAACTGGAACATCCATCAGTAAGTGAATGGGAATCTTTATGCTCATACTGGCTCATCTGTGCTTTGCAACCTCCAAGTAAAATTATTAGCATTGCTCCAAGGGAGAGGAGAGAAAAATAAATATGATAGCTCATTTCTATTTTAAGCCAGGAATTTCAAATGGACAATAAGGATTATTTCCTTTTTAATGCACGTTTTCAAGTTTGAAGGGAGGAATGGAAGAATATGTATTAAGGCCACAGAAGATTTCTTTCTTGAGCTTATTTAGTGAGAACAGTGCTATTCAGCTACCACTGACAGGTTCTACTTACAAAAAAAAATAAATCTCATTATAGTGTGCCAGCACCATGCTTTGCCATATCCCAGATTTCACAAGTTAAAATTACAAGCAAACTTGAAGGAAAAAAAAAAAAAAAAAAAGAAAGTGAGTATAAGATAAAAGGCAGAGTGAACCAGAAGACAAAACACTGTCAGAAAAATCACATAACAGCAATGAATCATACCATGGGACTTAAACACCATAGAGCCCCATGAAATGAAAAAGTTCCATTGATTTCCTTTCAGCTCCATGAGTGGGCTTCTTTATCAAATGCCTTTGAAAGTAAGACCTCCTGCTGGTTTTCTTATATTAAACTGGGGAAAAACACATTCCATTGTCAGGGTTGTTGCAAGGATGTAATCAGAGGTTTGGCATCCCAGTTCAAGAAACCAAGCAACTTGGAAAAAAATCCCCTACTTATAGTTGCCATTTTTCTTTTCTAATAGAAGGTTGACTATAATTACTTTAAAACTCACTGACATCAGGGGTAGATAACATTAAAACAAATGATCTTTCTTCCAACTATACATTTCCCTCATCATTGTGATAAAGTGATAATTGCCTGGAGATTGCTTATTGCAAAGCAGAGCTCTTGTCACTTAGGAACTCCCTGTTCAGGTCACTCTCCTGACAAGCAGAATCATTTACAACATGAACCATGAACCTGAGACACATTTCTATTCAGTTGCACTGAAAATTAGAATGAGAATAACAGAAGGAATAACACTGGGGGAGGAAACTTCTGTAGGCACCAGGTATTTTGGGAAGCTACTGCATTATCTCAACGAATGGCTGCCATCATCGAGCTCAGATCAAGAGCCAAAACACTGTGTAATCAGTATGAAAAAGAAAATGGTCCGATTGATTAGCTGATTAAGATCCATCAGTCCAGATGGGACAAACATTTGCTAAAGGTTTCCTGTTCTTGAAAATTATGGGTTTTGTGTTTTTATTGTTATCTTTGGGAATAAGTATATAGTCAGCATATCACATTTGGATTTCCATGAACTCCATATATGAGATGGCATGGACCTACTGTGAAGGCAGAATAGATAGGATGGAACAAAAAATGTGAGCAGTATTTTCCATAAGCAAAATGCAGAGGATGTTTATTTATAATTATGTTCTTTTTGCATAAGGGGAAAGCAAACAAAAGAAAAAGAGAGAGAGAGAGAACATTCACAAAAGACGCTAAAGTTTTTCCTCTAAGTGGGTATATCTGATGTGAACAAAAAATTGCAGCTGTATCCAGCAGGCATTTAAAAAAACTTGCAGGTGCAGTAGTAAAATAATTTGACACATATGAGATGTATATGTATATGCATATGCTGCTACATCAAATACAGTCTTTGACCTAGAAGGAAAACTGTTCAACATAAACAAAGCTCGGCAAGTACAAGCTGACATGAGATGGATGTTACTTATTTGGCTATTACTTATTTGTCAGTTGAACTAGAAGGATTCACCTGCTGTTGTACAGTATCACGTAGTCAGAACTAGAGAAGATGAAGTGAAGAGATGCAATTGCGTGTGTGGCTCGGGTCCCAGAGGCAAGCTTGCCTGAACTGCAGGCAGCCTCCAGGCTGCTATCACTACACCTACCTGTTGCAGTCCTGGGGGGCTGTACGACAACCAGGGGCTGCAAGAGAGCAGTGAGCATCAGGTCTGAAGGGAACAAGTCAGAGTGATGTAGATTTATGCCACTGGGCAATTCCTTCTCCCTGAGCAGGATATTCAGGAGGCTACTTTTGCTTACTGTGCAAAAGTTTTCAGCCACCACCTGAGGGGAGCCACAGGAATGGCCTTACTATATAGGATGAAAGTCCTGCCACTGATGCTTTGCAGATTAAATGCATCTATATTATAATCGATGTTCTGGAAGATATTTTCACATACATGAGAAGAACATCTAATCCCCTTCACAATTCCATTCCTTCCTAGTTAACTATTGCCATTAACACTACCAGATACCTATAAAGGGAGTTCTCTGTGGAAAATACAGATGTTGTACTTCCAGCAGTACAACTTGCTGGGGAAAAAAAGAAAAAAAACAGGTTTCCAGTATTTTCATTTGAACAAACCTTAAAGTGCAGCTTTAAACCATGTATTACTGGCATCTGCCTTTAGAGGTTGTCAGCACCTCACTTATATTGGATAATTAATTCTACTTAAAGCAGTTTGATAGCAATCCAGACTGAGGAGCATGTGAGGAAAAAAATAAAAAAGAAAAGATAAAGGAAAACAGGAGAGACATGAAAAGACAGTGCAAAGTAAAGATAAAATACGTTCTAACAGCAATGTTTGGGGAAAAAAAAAGTGCTTAAAAGGAACAGAAAGAACTATAGCTTCTTAGAGAACAACAAAATGTATGAGGAAAATTCCCTTCAAAACATTTAATAAGATTATCATTATTATTATCATCATTTTTATTATTGGTGGTGGTGGTGTTTGGTTTATTTCTCTTTTTAAATACAGCTATCTAAGCTGAATATGGATCTTCACTATATTCCTGCTTTTTCCTGACTCAGTTCTGAGCTGCTCTAACAGTAGTTAGAATGATAGCCTTAACTGCAATGACATATGCGTATACTTCTTCACCTTCACTTTTCAAAACGCATTTATATTAGAGAACTGGTAGCAAGTATCATAAGGCTAGTTATGCCAGTGGTATATTAGTCAGAAATTTGCCTATACAAAAGGAAGCTCATGTCCCCTTTAGAGCAATCCCAGTGCTGAATAACAGACAAAGTATTAAAAATAATTAAATCTGTAAAGCAGGAAACTTTTTAAAAAATCTGTGTGAAGATATTACTGTGCTTTATTCTAAGTCAATTTTATGCTGAATAGTAACTGCCTGTGCTGTTGTCCTCTTATTCAAGATTTTTTGTGTCCTTCATTACTTCTATTGAACAAACTTCTCAAAACTGTATTTCCTGTTGTGCATCAGGATAAAAGAATTCCCACAATGCCTTGCTTAGATTCAATAAGACAAAAGAGTGTGTTATATTATGGCAAACACACAGAGTACATATGGCCACCTCACATAAATGGAGACAACTGTTGAACTTTGGTTCAACTCTGCAAATACACACTGCAGTACTTTAAGGTCCTGGACATCCCTGTGGCTTCAACAAAGACAGCAGCTATAATATACGCACCTCAAGGTTTCAGCCTGCAAGTGTTTCTCTAGTACAATCAATAATTAACTAATTTATCCAGAAAAAGTATTCATGAATCTGAAGTGTTCAGTAGAAAGGAATCATGTCCAATGCAGAAGTTATTTTCTGACCCCTCTACAACTCCTTAACCAAATCTGGTCATCTTAATCTCTCTATCAGTCTACTAGATGGTGTTTGCTGAGATGGTGGTAAAACTTCCAGCAGTTCCCAAGAGTTGCTGTGCCCCTTTTCTTAACATTTCCACACAAATGGCAAGATACTGCTTTGTACCTGAAGATATATGGGGCAGTAGACAGAGGACCATTTCCAAACAGTTTAAACAAACATGGAATCATAGAGTCATAGAATAGTTAGGGTTGGGAACATGTGTGAAAAAAAATTAATTAGTAAGTGTCAGCTAAGGGGATCAAGTCTCAGGTCATGAAGGTGTTATAACTGTGGCATAAATGGCAATAACAACCAGTTGGAGGAAGGCAGTAACACTGAAATGTGTTTGAACGTGTACCTCAGTCCAGGTACATGCTTACCTATAACAACAGGCCAGGAAGAGAGCTGCTTGAACTGCAAAACCTTGTTGTGTTTCTTAATGATGAAAAGTACTAAGGTCTGAAAAGAAAGACGGAGACTGAAATATTACATTTCTGGTATGCGACAAGTTATTTCTCCTCTGTGGTTAGTTAAAGCAAGGTTCCATTTCCTCTTTCCATTATGAAAGAATACATGGACATTTTGAGTTACCCACAACGCTCAGACTTCTAAAAAAAAAAAAAAAAAAAAAAAAAAAAAGTCTGAATTTTTGTCCCCAGAGGCATAGATCAGCTCATTCCCAAATAAAAACCACAGCCTGACAGAAATTCTCCTGACACTGGATATTGGAAACATTGTCTGAACCCAAGACATGAGAGAAATGTCTCACTCTTAAAACTAGGTTTATATCAGAATACAAATATTGAGCCTAACTGAAAAGAGAAGGAAATTATTTTAGGTCTTTTGACAATTATTTCATTTTTTTTTTAAGGAAAATAGACATAATAAACAATAATAACTATGAACTAGCACATTCCCATTCCTTTCATTGGGAAAAGGGACAGGAGGTGAAGAGAGGAGAAGTTTCACACAGGAACAGCAGCTCTGGAAAATGTCATGCTACAGGTGATATAAATGTAAATGAACACATGGTACTCTGGAACAGGAACTTAATGTTTGGGGTTTTTTTCTTTTCTCTCTTCTTTTTTCTGTTTTTAATCTGGATGGATTTATTTTGAATACTGAGACTGTAAAGTTAGAAAACTGTAGGTCACATCTAACAGTTTCACCCAGGTGGCACGATATCTCTGAAGCTTTCAGCAAGCTTAGAAGAGTCCCTGCCAATTCCCATGATGTTTCTCTTTCTGTCACCTCTCATACTTAACTATATGTTACGTGTTCTCCCCATCAGTCCCTCAGTCCCTGACGGAGCTGCATACACCTAACACCACACATATTGCCTCTTAATTCCTGCCTGTGTCCATTCTGAAACCTCTGTAAACTGCTATTCCTTGCTTAGAAAAAAAACAACACCCTCCTTTTCCCCTAGATGGGCCACTCTTCTTCAGGTGTATTCTTAACTTACATTCCAAAGGAAAGAGGAGCCATCAATATGATAAAAATCAGTAAGGCTGCTCACTCTTTACTACTGTCTTTCTGAATCTTGATTTTTATGGTGAGTAGTATCTCTTCCTATGGTCTTAATTTACATTTCAATTTCCTATGGAAAAATGCTGCTTCAGGTATCAAGAGCACTGTAGCACTCTTACGCTGCAAGGAAGGTGAATCAATTCTGAAAAAGTGTATATGCAGCTATGTTACTTACAAGATCACTTTTTTTAGAGTTTTACCTTTCATATTTTCATTTCTGACTTGCAAGAATAAGCAACTATCTACTGCATACTACAGATCTGTGACTATCTTCCAGATATCTCTAAATGGAGCTAGTCAATTAATTGTACTTTGATTTCCATTGTTGGAAGTGTAAACTGTTCTCATCAGGTACCTTCTAAATGCATAATCAAGGTAACACGCATTCATGTCATGATATTTTACTTGTAGCAGCCTATAAATGTCTTCAATAATTTTTAAATTTGCTTAGCATAATCAAAATATAAAATGCCATACATGAGTTTCAAATGGTTCAATTTTATAATACTTGTTTAATTTTCATAATTACCACACATCTATCCACTCCATTTTATGGATGAAGCCCATAAAGCTAGCATTCATTAGTATGCTGTGGTTGCTTACATGCCTCATGAGCAAAAGCCTTTTCATAAGCGAGATGAAAATAATTATTTACTTCATCAGCTCTCTCACACCTCTCTATATTCCTTGCTGATACTGTAGATTCTCCAGTGTTTGGGGTTTATTTCACTAACATTCCCTCAGCACACACTGAAATCAGGTTTACCAGCCACTCTTGGAACTAATGATTCATGATGGTTTGATTCAAAATTAAAAATAAATAGAATAAATGGGCAAGCATACACAGACAAGGTGGTAAAACAACAAAGCATTTTGAAAGAAATTAAAAACCATGAAAACACTGAAGCTCCCCTTCTGCTAGAGGGTATCCTTAATGCACCATGATTTAATCCTGGAATAACTGCTCTTTCATATGCTCATAAAACTATGGTTCACATCCCTCCCACAATTCTTTCCTGATAAGACTAAATAAACCAACTGAACAGCTCTATCTTCCAAACTGTTAGTAGAGCAGTTACAACCTCAAAAAACACATTAAAGATGTCCTTGGGGTACAGACTTTGTTTCTTCTACTTGTATCAATTCCGAGCAGACACCATTCCATATGCATTTGTTCATTTATTCAAGGATGATGCATGTTATACATGGATTGCAGCAAAAATCAGAATTAATTAGTGGAGGGATGGAAGCTGTCAGTATGATTGCACTTTTTAAATGCTTCAGTTCAGTTTATTTAAAGTTTGTTCCTATGCTAAGGACAAGTCAAAAACAAATCTGCATCAACGATGCACCAAATGGAGAAATATCAAGATCCACAGGAAAATTCCAGTGGCTTGACATCACAGCATGCTTCATTTCATCATCTAAACAATGAGGACTAGTATTTAGCCATTAAAGCCTGTACATATAAAGGAACACACACCAGAGAACTTTTGCTCAGGCATTTCCAAATGTGTCGTGCACCTCCCAGCTGAATCAAAGTCAACAGAAACTGCAGCCATTAGATCACTTGGGAGATGTGCCTCTACCATTAACACTATTAAAAAAGTCTACTGTAAGATGCCTTTGTGCTATCAGAGCACTGGAAAACAGCAGGATTTTAGGTACACATGTAGTAGTTTTGCCTGCAGTACCCAAAGATAAGGGCTTCAATGATGAAGACTGTCAACTCAGGACAAGAAACAGAGGGTAAGTTTCAAAAGCGGCACATTAAAAAAAATATCATTTTCAAAGATTCAAAGAAACAAAAGCCAAGGAAGGGCAAAGAACATGGAAAGAAAATAATTACTTAAAATTACTTTTGTTCCCAAAGTGCTGGAAAAATGAAGAACTTCAATTTCATTAAATTATCTAGGATGAGTTTCTATCAGACTAGTTCTTGGTTTTAACTAGCCACACTTTCTTAGAGAGGAGTACACCCTTTAGCTCTCTGCTGCATCTGCCAGTGTCCTGCATACTCCAGTGCTCCGTGTGGTGCTTTTAGCTCATTCTCATCCAGCACTTAGAGCAGCATTTCCATCCTTCTCTCCTGGGCTGAGTCAACTTATTCTTGTTTGCCTCCCACCTATTCTGATTCAAATTTGGTGCAATCCAAACCTGACAAAAGACATCAAGAATCATAGAATCATAGAACCGTAAGGGTTGGAAAGGACCTTAAGATCATCTAGTTCCAACCCCCTGCCATGGGCAGGGACACCTTGCCCTAAACCACGTGGTCCAAGGCTCTGTCCAACCTGGCCTTGAACACTGCCAGGGATGGAGCATCCACAACCTCCCTGGGCAACCCATTCCAGTGCTTCACCACCCTCACTGTAAAGAACTTCTTCCTTACATCTAATCTAAACTTCCCCTGTTGAAGTTTGGACCCATTACCCCTTGTCTTACCACTACAGTCCCTAAAGAAGAGTCCCTCCCCACCATCCTTACAGACTCCCTTCAGATACTGGAAGGTTGCTATGAGGTCTCCACGCAGCCTTCTCTTCTCCAGGCTGAACAGCCCCAACTCTCTCAGCCTGTCTTCATACGGGAGGTGCTCCAGCCCTCTTATCATCCTCGTGGCCCTCCTCTGGACTCGCTCCAACAGCTCCATGTCCTTTTTATGTTGAGGACACCAGAACTGTACGCAGTACTCCAAGTGGGGTCTCACAAGAGCAGAGTAGAGGGGCAGGATCACCTCCTTTGACCTGCTGGTCATGCTTCTTTTGATGCAGCCCAGGATACGGTTGGCTTTCTGGGCTGCAAGCGCACACTGCTGGCTCATGTTAAGCTTCTCGTCAACCAACACCCCCAAGTTCTCTTCTGCAGGGCTGCTCTGAACCTCTTCTCCGCCCAACCTGTAGCAGTGCCTGGGATTGCCCTGACCCAGGTGTAGGACCTTACACTTGGCTTGGTTAAACTTCATAAGCTTGGCATCGGCCCACCTCACAAGCGTGTCAAGGTCCCTCTGGATGGCATCCCTTCCCTCCAGCGTATCAACCGAACCACACAGCTTGGTGTCGTCGGCAAACTTGCTGAGGGCGCACTCAATCCCATTGTCCATGTCGCCCACAAAGATATTGAACAGGACAGGTCTCAACACCGATCGCTGAGGGACATCACTCGTTACAGGTTTCCAACTGGACATCGAGCCATTTACCACAACTCTTTGCGTGCGGCCATCGAGCCAGTTTTTTATCCACCGAGTGGTCCATCTATTAAATTGATATCTCTCCAATTTAGAGACAAGGATGTCGTGCGGGACAGTGTCGAACGCTTTGCACAAGTCCAGGTAGATGACGTCAACTGCTCTGCCCCTGTCCATCAGTTCCGTGGCTCCATCATAGAAGGCCACCAAATTGGTCAGGCAGGATTTCCCCTTAGTGAAGCCATGTTGGCTGTCACCAACCACCTCGTTGTTTTTCATGTGCCTTAGCATGTTTTCCAGGAGAAACTGTTCCAAGATTTTGCCAGGCACAGAGGTGAGACTGACTGGTCTGTAGTTCCCTGGGTCTTCCACCTTCCCCTTCTTGAAAATGGGGGTTATATTACCCTTCTTCCAGTCATCGGGAACTTCACCTGACTGCCAGGATTTTTCAAATATGATGGACAGTGGCTTAGCAACTTCATTCACCAGCTCCTTCAGGACCCGTGGATGGATTTCATCAGGTCCCATGGACTTGTGCATGTTCAGGTTCTTAAGATGGTCTCGAACCTGATCCTCTACTACAGTGGGCCTAAGGTCTTCATTCTCACAGTCCCTGCATTTGCTTTCCAAGACTTGGGTTGTGTGGTCAGAGCATTTGCTGATGAAGACTGAGGCAAAGAAGTCATTAAGAACCTCAGCCTTCTCCAAATCCATGGTAGCCAGTTCTCCTGATAGCTTCTGGAGAAGGCCCACATTGTCCCTAGTCTGTCTTTTATTTGCTACGTATCTATAGAATCCTTTCCTGTTATCTTTTACATCCCTTGCCAAACTTAATTCTAGCTGGGCCTTAGCTTTCCTAACCTGGTCCCCAGCTTCCCGGGCAATGCTCCTATATTCTTCCCAGGCCGCCTGTCCTCGCTTCCACCTTCTATAAGCTTCTTTTTTCCCCTCTAAGTTTCCTCAGCAGCTCCTTGTCCAACCATGGAGGTCTCCTGGCCCTCCTGCTGCACTTTCTTCTGGTCGGGATGCAACACTCTTGAGCACGTAGCAGGTGATCCTTGAATATCGACCAGCAGTCTTGGGCCCCCCTGCCCTCTAGGACTGTATCCCATGAAACCTTACTAAGGAGGTTCCTGAAGAGGCCAAAGTCTGCTTTCTTGAAGTCCAGGGCAGTGAGCTTGCTGCATGCTCTTCTCACTATCCTGAGGATCTCAAACTCAACCATCTCGTGATCACTAGAGCCAAGGCTGCCCTGGAGCGTCACATTTCCAACCAGTCCCTCCCTGGTGGTGAGCACGAGGTCAAGCATGGCACCTCTCCTCGTCGGCTCCTCTAGTGCTTGAAAGAGGAAGTTGTCTTCCACACAATCGAGGAACCTCCTGGATAGCTTGTGCCGGGCCGTACCGTCCCTCTAACAGATGTCAGGATGGTTGAAGTCCCCCATGAGGACAAGGGCCTGCGAGCGTGAGGCTGCTCCTATCTGTCTGTAAAGTGCTTCATCCACAGAGTCCTCTTGATCAGGCGGCCTGTAACAGATTGTCGTGGTTTGAGCCCAGCTGGTAACTCAGAACCACACAGCCGCTCGCTCACTCCCCCCCCCACTTCTTCCTCCCCCCACTCCCGGAGGGATGGGGAGGAGAATGGGAAGAATGTAACTCCCACGGGTTGAGATAAGAGCAGTCCCGCAACTAAGGTATAATACAAACCACTACTGCTACCACCAATGATAATAATGATTAGTGAAATAACAAGGGGAGAGGATACAATTGCTCACCACCCGCCGACCGATACCCAGCCCGACCCGAGCAGTGATCTGGGCCTTCCGGGTAACTCCCCCCGGTTTATATACTGGGCATGACGTGCTGTGGTATGGAATACCCCTTTGGCTAGTTTGGGTCAGGTGTCTTGTCTCTGCTTCCTCCCGGCTTCCCCTCCTCCCTGGCAAAGCATGAGACTGAGAAAGTCCTTGGTTGGAATAAACATTACTTAGCAACAACTAAAAACATCGGTGTTATCAGCGTTGTTCCCAGGCTGAAAGTTAAAAAACACAGCACTGCACCAGCTACTAAGAAGGAGAAAAATGACTGCTATAGCTGAACCCAGGACACAGATCCCCACCGTAATGTCCCCCATTGCTGTTTTCCCTTTGATCCTGACCCACAAACACTCTGTTACCTCATCACCCGTCCCCACACAGAGTTCCATACTCTCTAGCCTATCACTGACATAGATAGCAACACCCCCTCCCCGTCTGCCTGGCCTGTCTTTTCTAAACAGCCTGTAACCTTCCATTCCGACACTCCAGTCACAGGAGCCATCCCACCATGTTTCTGTGATACCAATGACATCATATTCCCGTAGCCTTGCACACATCTCTAATTCCTCTTGCTTGTTCCCCATACTACGGGCGTTTGTATAGAGGCACCTTAGCCGAGCTCCAAATGAAGCCGACTCAATGGCTGGGGCAGCTGGAACATCTCTACATCGCTCCAAGCACGTATTACAGCTGCTGGCAACTGACCAGGAATGTTGGGATGGATCAATGCTCCCCTCCCCCAACACATCTAGTTTAAAGCTTTCTTGACCAGCCTGGCAAGCCTCCTACCAAAACAGCTCTTCCCCTTCTTTGTCAGACCAGCTCCACCAGCCTCCAGTAGATCTGGCCTCCCAAATGGAGCCCCATGTTCTAAATAGCCAAACCCCTGACTACGGCACCAGCATTCTAACCATTTATTAACCTGCCAAACGCGCCTAGCTTTTTTAAGGTCCTCCCCTTTGTCCTGGAGAATCGATGAAAAAACTATCTGAGCTCCAGAGCCCCTAACCACCTCTCCCAAGGCTCTGTAGTCCTTCTTAATGTTCTCCAGGCTACTGCTACCTATATCTCTAGCACCCACATGGACCACTAGAAGGGGGTAATAGTCAGCAGGACTTACTAGAGCAGGCAGCCTCTCAGCAACATCCCTGATCCGAGCCCCCGGCAGGCAACACACCTCCCTCGAGACTGGATCAGCCCGGCAGATGAGCGCCTCTGTGCCTTTCAAAGTAGAGTCCCCTACTACTATGACCCTCCTCTTTTTCCTGGAGGCACCAATAGTGATCCTCTTTACTGGTGCATCAGCAGGATGCTCATTAGGTGTGGTGGGTGCTTTCTCAATTAGCCTCCTGCAGAACTGCGAAGCGGTTCTGGGTGGGGACATCAGATTTAGGAGGAAGCCCCTTGTCGTTAATTGTCCTCTTCCTCCTTTTTTTGTTAGTTTTTCTCGTAACTAATTCCCAGCTTCCTGGGTTGCTGCCCTCCTTCTTTCCTACGTGAGCAATGCTGGACGTTTGCAGCCCCTGCACAGTTTGGGCCTGGAGCAAGCAGCCCAGCTTCCTCTCAGCTTCCCTGGCATCTTTTAGCTCTCCAACAGCCTCCCGCAGCTCAGCCACCTGCTGCAGGAGGACCTCCACTAGAGCACACCGAGTGCAGCCCTGTCCATTGTGCACCCTCGCCTCAAGAGACCAGTCGAGGCACTTTCTACACTCCGAGGTCTGCGCCGCAGCCTCCCCTCTCATCGGCTCTGTCTGGGTGCCTACGCTGGCCACCGCGGGGACAGAGCTCCCAGAGCGGGCCCTGCTCCTGAGGCGAGTGCTCACCATCCCGCTCTCTGCCTGCTCGCCCTGCCTGCGCCAACTGCCGCGCCACGCCCTGACTGACGTGCCACGCCCTGTTCGCCGCGCTCCCTGGGATGGGTTTTTCCCCACTGGGGGCTGGTGCCGTCACTCCTGGCGCCGCCCCCTGTGAGTCAGCTGCTCGCGTCAGCTGAGCTACCGGCTCCTGGGCAAGTCGTGTCGAACACTTGAGGCTCCCTCGGTCGCTATTGCCACTCCGCACTGAGGCTCCTGGACGCGGTGCTTCCCCCCGCTCCGGTGTTAAAGGCGTCCTCTCTGGAGATACCTCGGCAATTCCGAGAAAAAAAGATATGGTGAAGTCACAACTTTTTTTGATAGCTTTTTTGGAAGCTAATCACTTCTGGGTTTGGTGGGGGTTTTTACTTCCTTAATTTTTAGATTTCCCTTTATTTGGCTTCAGCTTCACTCATTCAGCTTCAATTTTGCCTTTGTCCATGGAACTACAGAGACTTTTTTCTGCCACTACTTTTCCTCTTCACTGTCTCTAAGTGTAGATAGATGTTTTTAATATTCTATTGAAAAAATACCTTAGAAAGCTAAGTTGGCTTTCCAAGGGACACTCGTTTAAGCTACCAACCTTATACGCTTGCAGTAAACCACTGACAAATAGGTCATATCAATCTACAAATCATAATACTGTTTCATTTCTGCATCAAAGAAAATTCTGCATGCATTTGATTCTCTAAGTAATGAGAATTATTATTGCTTCCTATTTACAGAGAATGCCAGAAAGAGATGCTGCTTGTTTACTGTTGCTTTTTTTCATTTGCTTTTTTAACCATTTCCAACCAATGCTTCCCATTCTCTTAACTGTTTCCAGCAGGGATAATTCTGCTTTGGACCCAAATGTTTAAAAGAAGATTTTCACATATCAACACCCCATGCATCTTAGAGGCCAAAGAAATGCCAGATATAGTCAGGTAGCAGAGGCTGAACGAAGCCAGGGTAGCAAGGCGCAAGGACAATGCCAAACATCCCCTAGTTTGAGGGGGTCTGAGGCCTGTTCTAGTTACCCTTTTGCATTGCACCACTGAAAAATAGTGAACTTGAGCCCAGAGGTAACCACATGAGTTGGAGCTACTATAAAGAAAATTACAAATACTGGAAAATCCTTGACTGCTACAGCAGGAACTCAGTTCATGATTGATGTGAGCTGCTTGCTGAGGCAGACAACTGCACCTTATTGCACAGGCATTTTTCATCCATTAACTTCTCCATCCTTCCAGTCCTCCTGCTGGTTGAATCTCGTCCCTTCCTTACCCATCTCACACCCTGTTCTGTCCCTCACAAGCACTCACTTTTCAGTCCTGTATCCCTGCTGCACCTCTCACTTTCTGTTTGCTTTGGGCTGTGCGCCTCACCTTTTCCATCCAGTCACTGTAATGAACACCTAGAGACGCACATGCACACATTGCTGCATTTTTCCAGCTGAAATACACTCCTCCAAGGATTATTCAATCTTGAAAACACTTTTTATCTCCCACATGACTCGTTTCATCCAAGATGACAGTGTCTTTTCATGCCCACTCTCAGTTTGGTCAGCATTCTCTTCTTCCTGTGTCACTTCCAGGAGTGATTCACAAGCCCACAAATTATTCTGCCTTTACTTATATTTGTTTATGAAACTGCCAACAGATGGGTAATGGTCTTCCAAAATGATAGTTACCTCCAGGCACACATAGTGACAAAGTACCATGAAATGCTTTTGTTTATACCCTGTGCTCTTCTTTATGATACATGAAAAGTGTTTTAAATGGTTTCTGAAAGTCTTTTGACTGAACTGCTATTCCTCAGTAAGGTCGATTTTCCACAATGTTGTAGGCCTTCCCCTCTGTGGTCTCCCAGACAAACCCAAGAGACCAAAATTGAGTATTTCTGCTACTCTACTTTCCTCTTAGAAACAGGCAGAAAGCATAACTTCTTTCAGGACTTAAAAAACGTTATAGAAAAGGTGGCGTTACTCTGATTGCAAGAAGATACATTGGCATAGCCAAAGACAGTCGTGAAAGACTGAAGAAGAGAACAGATTTGTAAATTAATCGGCTAAAATTTAATATGTTTAGGAATGAGCTCAAAAAGAACAACAGCATATTGAGGACCTAGATGTTTCCATTCATCACATATTTTTTTCAGATTTTTTTTTTTCATGCTATGTTCTGTTTTGCTTTCCTAAATATAGTCTAGGTCTAGCTGCCTCCTTTTTTGCTATATGCCTCTGTTACATTTTAGCACTTTGTCTCTATGTGAATGCAAAAGGAATAGAAAGGTGAATACATTTTGAAATGACAAAAAAATATTCTAGTTTTGCTTTATGGCTCACCCTTAAATTAGAATAAAATGCAAATAAACTTATGTATTTTTTGTTATTTTCTAGACTTCCCTATTTTAAGAAAACGTTTCTCTTTAAGCCTCTAAGGTTTTTTCAAATTTATGCAAGACTGATTTAGGGTTGAGTAGAAACATCCCCAGGCAAAATATAAGGATTAAATAAGAAATATTATCTCAGCTTTAATCATGGTAGTTTGAATGTTACTGTAGTCATTCAGCATTTTTGTAGAACTCATCATTAAAATATCCCTGAAGTCCATGTCTTAGCTCACAAGAAAGTCAGAAAGGCAGTGTAACTCTCAAAGGTAGATTTCAGATGACGTTTTCAGAGGGGTAATGAGCTTCAGCTCATTTCTAATGTAATGAAGCTGACTTAGAGAAAGAAAGCCTTGTCACCATTGCACCTAATGTAAGTGTTGCAAGTTCCTTTGGGGTTTTTTTTCTTCTTTTGCATATCAGTTATTTTATTTTGAACTTGACTAACTAATAGTTTTATTAAATACATAATAAATTCAGTAGCAATCAAGCACTTGAGATGGTGCTATGCCTTTTTTCTAGTCAGCATTCACTTTGATGACTCCCCAAAACCTCAAGGAGCAAGCATGGTTTTTCTAACAGCAAAAGCTCAAAAACACCAAACAAAAAATTTACATCATTAGAATATATATTAAAGCAGCAGGTTAGTAACCAGTAAAACAGTTGCTAAATGCTTTTTATAGGGTATTTTAAAACATTCAAATTTCTCTTTTAAAAAAGAAAGCACATGAACAAACCAAACAGCAAGACTCATTTGTACCCTCCAGCATTTCCCGACTCAAAATATTTTCTCAATGTATTTAATTTCCAACTCACTGCAAGACAGTAACTGACACAGCTGACTGCACAGTTCCTTATTCTTCTTTCCTGTTCTCTCATTTAGATCTTTTTTTATTTGTGCTGCAAAAATTTGACATTCATTTCTTTAGAGAGTGTCAGTAATCACACAATTGAAAGAGACTGATCTGTACATCCAGACAAGCCTAGCAATGATCAGACTAAATCACAACCTTAGAAGACACAAGTTCTCTAGCAATTCCACAAAAGTGCTAGGTACGCTCAGCCCGTGGCTTTAAAGACCAGTTCTTTGCTGTTCAAAATACACATACCACAGAACCCAAGGCCTGGACAACAGACCAACAAGAAAGAAAAGGACTGTCATGTAAAAAGCATTTTAAAAAGATTCCATTTGCAGACATCACATTGAATAGAATCTGAAGCATATAAAGCCTACTTCTGGAGCTGAAAGAATACATTTGATGTCATGTTTGTCAAGATTAATTTGAATTTAGCAGAAGTCTGCGTATTTCTAAAAGGGCTAAGGGACTCTGGCACAGTATTTTGCCCACCACTGGATGTCTAAAGTTCACAGACTATAGGAATCACATTGCAGCACACAATAATAACTTCTGAATTTTGTAATAAATACATTTCCAGAGAACACAAAATAATAATAAGGAAAATGGTTGAGTGTCTTTTACAATAACTTCATAGAAAAAACCAGGTATATAATGCACTGTCCATTACTATACTGGAATGTCATATTAATGACCATGCTATTTTCTCTGGTGAGCAGTGATAGGACCCAAGAAAATGGGGTGAAGTTACATCAGGGGAAGTTCAGATATTGGACATTAGGAAAAGATTCTTCACTGAGAGGGTGGTCAGTTACTGGAACAGGCTCTCCAGGGAAGCTGTCACAGCACCAAGCCTGTCGAAGTTCAAGGAGTATCTGGACAATGTTCTTAGTCATACGGTTTAGTGTTAGGTAGTCCTGTGAGAAGCAGGGAAATGGGCTCAAAGATTCTTATGGGTCCCTTCCAACTTGAGATATCCTATGATTCTGTGATTCTATGAAAATACTTACATCTGCATTCTGCCATTTTCGAGTTCCAGGCAGGACTATTTACAGAACATGTGTATGGAAAATTGATAGATTCTGCACATTTGGTGCTCTTTTCATGTTTGCTACATTCAGCAGAATATAAGATTTCAGACTTAAAATATGTTTCCTAGCTCATCCCACTGTATAAATCAGCGCATTAAGCCAGCCTAGCAAAAACCAGAGGCAGACACGGAGAAAATGCTCTTAATCAAAGATTAAAAAAAAAAAAAAAAAAAAAAAAAAGGCAGGATATTTTCTTATATAAGTAATGGTGAATAAAAATTTATATAATGGGTTACTTACCAAAGCATAAGCCATTTTCCATCTGTTCCAAAGGTAGGGTGGAAGAGAGCAGGAAAACTGCGCTACAGAAAAGAAAAAGTTTATTTGCTCACAACAGATTTGCTGCTTAAAAAGAGGAACATGCTGTTTAAATAAGGAATGCAGCTATTAAGCCACTGACACACATTCTTCATAAAAGCAAAAAAATATTACCTTTTCAGAGAAAGAAAGTTTATACTCCAAATTATAAGGTATACATTTGACTGCAGGAGGCTAATTTAAGGAATTTATATTTATTTATAGGGATATTGCAGCAGGCTCTTAGCTGAAAAAGAGTGGGGACATTTCTGGAGATGCTTGCTTTGCCACATTTCACAGTTACGAGTTAATTTTTTTTATTCTTTTGAGATATTCTCAGAAGATAATGAGAATACCTTCTGTACACATAGAATTTATCTATCCCTCATTGTTTTTCTGGCTCATCCTTCTCCAAGGTTTCTCAAGGAAAATATTCTGAAATATAACAAAAAGAAAATAGAGGTAGAAGCATATGCTGTATATTATGGGTAGAAAGTAGCGGAAATTGTGATTCACTATCAAATATCATAATGGTAGGAGAATCAATTCATAAATTCAAAGTAAGCTTGTTTCCTTATGTATCATAAAGATACATTCCTTCTTAAAGTATGGATTTATTGCATTTGGTATCAGATAGCCAGCCTTGCCAAAGAAAAATGCAACATTCTCTAAAGGATACTTAATATCAGTGGACCATAGTATTACTGCTTCTGCTAATAATCCTAATAAGAATAACAGCAGAACATGAACAAAAAGGGAAAACAAATTTTGAAAATCTGATGCTTCTACAAACAGCATCAATATAAAGACCAAGTTAAACTATGACAGAGACAGAAAGACGGATGTAATTAACACACACTACAACTTTACAAATAGGTAAAAGAAACGCATGGCATATGAGTTGTCCTGAGATTTTTGTCTTCATGCACCCAAACCACTTACGGGCAAGGTAAATTTCTTTTCGCCTGAATAATTAACTCTTACTATTTATTTTGAGGGTTGCTGATGCACTCAAACTCAAAAAGCAGCCTGAACTGACCATTTGATGATATTTTACAATAGGTCCTTTTGCAGTTGTACACTGTATAAGGAGAGGCCGCAAGGAAAAGGGAAACAGCCCAGGAAGAATAAGAACCAGAGTTATCAAAGAAATGATATGTTAGACAGACGTCAGAAAAAGTCTCCAAAAATGATCTCTGGGGAAATAAGTGGAAAATATAGAGAAAAAAAAATATAGAGAAAAAAAAATATAGAGAAAAAAAAAGGTGTCCTGGCCAGATCATTACCTCTGGCTTACCAAGGCAGAAAAGATGAAATACTTGCAGATCTGGGAAAAGGGAAAAGAAAGGAGAAACTAAGATATTATCTTGACAGCACCCTTCCTCCAGCTGATGTGATAATCAGTGAGATCAAGCAGACAATCATTTAGTACTACAAAGAAGACAATTATCTCACTGTGGCATTTGGCCAAGCCACACTAACTCATCACAGGCTAGATCAGACTTCCTCTAAAAGCCCACATCTTCTATTATTTCCAGTAAGACAGAAAGCCATGTACTCGTATTAAAAATGAGTTCCATGCTATGGAGATAAAGAGACAAACAAATGGAGCTTATGGACCCTAAGAAACCATAAAGGAAAGTATCGGATTTAAGCTGAAGGAAAATCTGAAGGGTACAATCCAAAAGATTTACAGAGCTGTGACAAAGCATAGAGAAAAGGGAAACAAAAATTAAAACACCACTGTGAATGAAAGAATGAGACAAGAAGGAAGAGAGAAAGAATGAGATGAAACAGACTCTGGAAAGGGCAATGTGATGGACTCCTGGTAGAGTGAAGTGGGGAGGGGGAAAGACAGAGGGGCAAAGAGATAGGGAAGAAATGGGACAAATAGGGAAAAATGATACACCATATGAACTTTTGTAGTTTCCAGTCATCTTTGTCTTCTAATCATATTACACTAATCTGACTAAATGACGTACTGAAAAAGTTTTGAAGTGTGGCTGTATATACTGCCTTTAAGTGGGCTTGGGCCTCCCCAGTCAGCCATTGATAAAGCTCTTTTGACAATTTTAGAGAGACTGGAGACTAAATACTCTTGGGGAGGCAGGGAAGACACTTCATTCTCAAGCCTGAAAAGGAGACATAAAGTTATCTTTCAACTACTTAAATGGGTTGTAAATTTCAATGTCTGTTTGCAGCTTAAAATTGGTAAATCTGTATGTGTATGAGCACTTCTTTTGCTAGTGTCTAACAGTGGCAGCATAAAGACAATGAATATTCTGCTTTCTGCATTCTGGCAATGCAGTCTTTGCCATTAACCAAAAGTCAAACCTTCATAGCAAAAAAAAAAAAAAAAGTACAGTATGGAGAAAAGGCAAAAGAGATGGCAAGAATGACTTCCTTCAACTTCTATCACCACTGTCTTGTGAAATGACTTTTCACATTGTCAAATTCCATAACTTGAGGAATATTGTGTCCCAAATCTTCTTATTGGCCACATTAATTTAAATTTTGACAGCCATTTTTTTTTTTTTTAATCTGATACATCTATGCACTCACTGTTACCTATATAAGCTTGTTAAAAAAAGTTTTTATTCTGCCACCTCATTTGTAATTAAGCCTAAATCATGATTCAAGCTTGCAAAAGCATCAAGGACACCATCACACCTTAACTTTTCCTAGTTTTTCTTTCAGCTGGGACACTTTAAATGAGAAATACATAAACCTAAAGCATGATTGTGTAAAGGGTGTTGAGAGAATTTCAGAGCTTTACATGGGAACTTGGAGCGCAGAAGGTGGCAGGGTGACTGAATGATTTATTAGGGCATCTAGAAAGTTACTGTGAGTGAGACATTGACAGGCCTTTAGACGGATAGTTACAGAATAGTGGACTCTCTAGTAGTCTTGTAATGTTCTACAGTATCCATCCTATGACGGCTGGAAGCACAGATGCTGTTTGTTATGTGCGAAGGATCATTAAGAGAGCAAACTGGAGGTAACTCCTCCAACTCTTCACTAGCCCATCAAATTGTCTTTTTTTGCCAACAGGGCACGGCTGCACTGCCAGAGGCAATGTCATGCAAAGACACAGGAAGAAAGCTGAGAAACACAACAGAGTAGCCCAGGTACAAAACCATGCTAGTGAAAACAGGCACAGTCTCAGTGATTCCATGCTGGAGCCAATCTAGGCACTGAATAAACAGTACAGAAACACGTTATCGGAAACTAAGACACTATTTTTGCTTAAAGGGTGAAATACATCATCCAGGAAGACTGAAAGATTAGTGTGTAATCTGCTTAAGAAGAATAATAGATGATAAAAAATGGAAAGGTGTGAAGCAAGCTATTTGGGAAATATTTATGCTACTTTTTGCTGCAGCAGTTTATGTAATAAAATCCTGTTAGGGCTGTAGGCAGAGAGGTTAAGATGTTTGGGGTTATTTTCCTTTTCAAAAATATCAAGTATTTTCTTCATTGTTGTTGGCTTTTTTTTCTTTTTTTTTGCCCGGAGAGCTCTATGGGTGGCTGGAGAACAATTGGGTATATTAAATTACAACTTACAGGATACCAAAACCCAAGCAACTGAAAATTGAAGAGGTTTTTAGACTTGAAATATGATAATTCAGTCTCTTAAGAATCTATCAAACTCAAAACCAGAAACCTTCATTTCTGAAATTTCCCAGCCCACAATCTTTTACACCAGCCCTGAAAAAGAATACGTTAATTTCTTCCTTCTGTCTTACAAATTGTTCTCTTCAAATAAACCCCAGACTTGATGTGAACAAAAAGGTGGCTTCCATGCTTCATAAAGAATCAAAAAATATATAAAATCCTCTGATAAAAACTGTATCAACAATAAAATATCTTTGACTATTTTTCCTTTTTTTTAACCACAGTCTTAACAGATTTTTTTAAATGTTGTGGATTCAATAGAAATTATGTGCATGAAGTTTCAGGATTCTGCACATGCAGACACAGGAAACACCTTAAAAGAATTCAAAGCAATGCTTCCTGAAATGAAAGACTTCCTCGGGATTCATTCAACTTAAAAATGCTGTAAACACAATCCAAATAGCAGAGTCAACATGACTGTCGCCTTTTTTATTAAAAAAGTTATAAATGTAATTTGCAAGTATTATTATTTTGGAAGGAAGACAGAGGAAATGTCATAACTGAGGTGGAACATTGTTCTGGAATATCTACACAGTTTATACTTATTTTCAGAATACTTCTGTAATGTTTGTGTACTCTGTTGTCCTCAAAACAATGACTTTTAGTTCAAATAATTTCTTTTATGAAAAGTGCCACTTAAAACACATCTTTACTAGGCATTCTACTTCAAAAACTTCTGTTATTTTCTTGGATGACTGTGGTGGATTGGTCTTGGCTAACAGACATACACACAGCCACTGCCCTGATGGACTGGCAGAAAATAAGAACAAGGGCAAGAAACCTTGTTGGGTCGAGATAAAGACATGGGAATCACTTACCACTTACCATCATGAGCAAAACAGACTTGACCTGGAGAAATTAGCTTAATTTATTGCCAATTAAAATAAGTAATTAACAATTCATGTAGTGGCGGGGCGGGGGGGGGTTGGAACAAACATCATTCACGGACTTGGGAAAAACATTTATTCTCTGCTTTTCCCAGGTTCAACTTCACTCCAAACACGTCCACACTCCCCTTGCTATTACCATAAGTTACATTCAGTCCCTTCAGTGAAGCAAAGGGCAGCATAGGGGCATGGAGTTCAGTAAGTACAGGTTTCTGTTTGCTGCTCCTTCCTTCTTACTCTCTTTCTCTTCTCCAGTGTGGATTCTCCAGAGGCTGCAGTCCCTTCTGGGGTTTACTTGTTCCAGCACAGGCTCATCCATGGGTGCAGTACCTTCGGGAAAGTACCTGTTCCACCATGGGTCCTCCACAGGCCACAGTCTCTTCAGGAGCAAAGAGTATCTGCTCCACCACAGTGTGTCCTCCTCTGACTTTGATGTTCCTTTTGTTGGTTTTCAATCTTTTTTTCCCTTCTTCTCTCCCTGTCTGTTGTTTTCTGTCCTTAAGTGTTTTCACAGTGGTGCCACCAGCTTGGCTGTGGGGCTCGGCTGTGGGGCTCAGCTGTGTCCTGTGGTGGGTCTGTCATGGGGCAGCCCTGGCCTTTTCTCATGGAGGTCACCCTGTCACCCCCACTAAGAAAGCCTTGCCATGTAAACCCTATAGAATGGTTAAAAAAGATTAAATATGCTCTTTGACCCAACTGAAAAGAATAGAACTAACAGCAAGTTAAAGTAAACAGGTGATAAACAGCCCATATCTTCAAAGGAGGTTGTCCAAAATATTTCAGCAATACCCACAAAGAACAAACACCCACAGAGGTAGATCAGTCACCAGACAATGCACAAGTACTGAGTTCTACCTTCTAAACACATTTGTATTTGTAAAAAGACATAGTTTATTGTCTTTTGAAAGACAACCCACCAAAAATAAATAAAGATGTCACCATAGTAGGTAGAAGCTACATGCATAATAAAAGCATTAAAATAGTTAAAGAGATACTGAACTTTCTGCCTGGAATACGAACTAATTATATGCATTGAAGTTAATTACGTTCATTATTACAAATCAAAAATTGTGGATGATACTTTTTACATCTATGTTAAAGAATAAAGTAACATGTTTAATTAAGAAAATTATGAGAAATGTTAACACAAAAGTAATCAGCAGAGATGTGATCAGATAGTTGAATCACAAACAGAATGATCTAGAATAGCAGTAATTCTTATCACAATTAGTAGATCTGATTTTGAGGACAAGAAATTCATAGACACTTCTAAGTTCTGAGTAGATTATGTGTTGATCAAATAAGTTTAGAGTAACACGACATCTAACAGCAAATAAAACTTGGGAGAAGTTAACAGAATAGTGAAGTCATAACTAACTATGTTGGAACCAAGAGCCACTCAAAGTAGCTTCCCTCCCAGAAAAAGTCCTTCCTCCCAAAGACCTTAGTTGCCCAAATCAAGGCAAATATAAGAAAAAACCACAAAAATAAATTAATTTTTTTCTTTAGTTAAATCAAGAAGATACTATTCAGGTTAAGAAGTATAAAACCAATAGGATAATAAAACTGAAAATTAGTAAATTCACCAACAAATACATGACAACAGGGCAGAACTAATACTGAAAAAGTAGAAATTTACTTGCAAAGGGCAATGAATTACAGATTCTTCATCACATAAAAGTGAGCACTCCATTTCCCAGAAAATGCAAGTGCATAAGAATATATTCTGTGCAAATATCATCATTCAAAGCACTACTGCGTCTAGTAACATTGGATTAGAAAGTTGGATTAGATAAATCAAGGGCTAGAACTGAAAATGCATGCGCCTCAAAGAGAAATTCTCACTTGAGCAGGAGAACCATGTTTAGCTGCCCTTTGAAGATTCACATCAGCCAGGAGAACGCATTCACCAGTGGTCTACAGGCAGTTTTGTACGGGGCCACATCCCACCCATAACATCTGAAGCTCTGTAGATGAGGCTCAAAAAACACAGCACTCTAGTTAAGGTTGCCCTGGGAGGAAGACCACTGCAAAAATTACACTTACTCTTCTCCTCTCCGTATGTTCAAAAAATCTTTATTTCCTGTACTGAGGAACAACACCAATAAAAAGGATAGAACGTTATTGCTATCACTGCACTTCTAGGGATGCATGTGAATTTGAATTCCTCCTAGGCAAGAAGAACTGAGACGTAGTTTCTCAGCATTCTGCTTTTATTCTCTGTTCATCAACCATGATCCTGCATGGATCAGCACCATCAGGCACACTTTGAAAGACAAAAGTGAACAAAAGCACCCACTGACTTTGAAGACAGAAAAAAAGAGAAAGGAGTCCAGAGTTTCAAAAGAGAGTTTGATACACTAGCTTCATCTTGGACAGAAATCTTGAGCAAGTCACCTGTAGGGTGGGTTTTAAGAGCCATCCTATTTGTCTGTGTGTCTGGGGCAGATGAGCCACTGGATTTTGGTTGGCTCTTTGCTTAATGCACTAGTTAGGTTTTTGTTGTGAAGTGTTTCACACTTTTCCATCTGTTGCAGAGATTGCCCAAGTGTCTCACTAAGTGTTTGTTCTTTTAAGAAATCAAACACCTAGGTGCCTAAGTCACTTGCTGGTAACAAATAACGAGAATTATCATGGACCTAGCATAAGTGCCTTTAGAAGGTGACATTTTAGTGTCTGAAGGACTATGATAGTAATCACATTTCTTAAACCCTTGTCTCATGGGAATAGTTACTTCCAGGAGCCTGAGAATTACTTTACCCTGTAAAAAAAAAAAAGTGCTATGTTCACTTCTCCACACTAAGTGGACTCCTCAGTGCTTATTAAAACTTGCTGAACACTCTATATAGATATTCCAGGCATGTCTTTGGTATTTTACTTTATAAGAAGACATTACTTTTCTCATTTTGATTTCAGACAAATCATATCCTGAAGATAAAAACAACAGAAGGAAGCTTGTTTCATAAGAAGCAGAACAGGTCAAAAATTACTTTTCATTAGGATTAAATCAATAAAATTGTCATATAATTGTCCAACTTAAAGTCTACCTAGTTTTGTTTTGTTTTCTAATGTTATGTTTTCTAGTACTTGCACTGTAGTCCAATATAGTGGAAGTGTTATGAGTAGCAGCATAGAAATTATTCACAAGTCAAAAACTATGCAAAAGGAGAAAGGAAATTACACAGTAAATATTTTAAGACTATTTCTTCTCTTTTTGAGAAAGCAGAAATAACATCATTCCTTAAAAATTGTCTTGAAACCAATACATTTCCAAGACAACTGAAAAAAGTCCATTTAAGATACCATTATTTCAGTTCCCTCACTCTGATTGTGCTATATATTATTGCACGGTTCAGTAGAAGGTCTTCAGAGAACATAAAACCTCGGATTCAATATCCTCATCTAAACCACCTCTGTATGTATAAAATCAATAACTAAACCACAAAAGGTTCCAGAAATAAGCAAATAAACTAATTATAGTAGTTGAGTTTTAATTAGCACTAAGTAATTTCCAAACACCACCACTATTTATCACTGTTGACCTAACAGTACCCCCTTTATGTTCAGGAGTTTGCCTTGTGCAGATTATGCAGAATCAGAGCCAGGAACAAAGGCTTTCATTCATTCTGCTGGACATCACCTATATCAGGGGTTTATATCACACTAGTAAATCTTAATGTTTAGTCCGTTGGGCTTTTCTCTCAAATTGCAAGATGGTGCTTAAGTTAGACAACATGCAATCGCAACTACTCTTGAAGGACAAAGTAGGCGTTTTCAGGAACTTGAGGCAACTAATGTACCAGTGTAAGGGAGAATGTGTTATAAGGAAAATAATAAGCCATGTGAAAGCTAGGAGAGATGCATTTCTCCCATTTTCTGTGTTAGTTTTACTATATATGTGAGAACACCAGTGAGAGAACAAGAGGCAAAGAAGCTGTGCTATAGTAACTTTTTCCACCCTCCTGCACCTTGATGTGTACAGGTGGAGTTATTGGGTGCACAGGCAGCATGTTTGATTCTACAATGCCCTCGGGACAAGGAGACAAAAGCACAAGGCTGTGAAGCTGGAGGAAGGTGGGGAGAGGCTTTAGTGAATAGCTGCATACAGGAATCTTATTTAATTCCTCAGATCACAACGCTGACAACATTATCTAACCAGTTATTGCTGTGCAACTTAGACACAACATACATCCAGATGAGAACACATGTAATAGTTTAAGCCCATTTTGCACAACTCCAAGTGGAACATTAAAGTGGGAAAAAGGGGAGGTTCATCTTTCTCACATTCCTGCAGGTATGTTAAACACAAATCGAGGAATCAAAACTCAGCAGTTACCTCTGCAAGTAGAGCCCTGTGTTAATGATACAGAGCCCAGAAAAGCTGCTTTATTCATCTGAGCTCTTGTGTTGAGCCACTGAATGTCTACAGCAGGGAAACACTTGTCTAGAGACACCAGCTGTGCATAAATGTAGTGTTATGTGAAGCCCAAGCCACAGATACACGATTAGAAGTTGCCATTTTAGGCCTTGGCAAAATATTTTCATAAGCCTAATACTCAGATCTGCCATGAGATGTTCTGACAAAAAAAAAAAAAGGAGAAATTATTTCTAAGGAAGTGATGCTTTGTAAGTGATTGGTATCCACAAACATTTATAGAAAATATGGCAGGATTTTGGCACGTCTTGGCTGTCTCTTCTGATAGATTGCTTATGAATCCAAGCTTCTTAGATCAGCAGCTAAAGATGCCAGGTCCTGAGCAGCCCAGCCCAGGACATTTCAGTATCTACATCTCTGCTCCATCATAATCCTAACATCCCAGCAGCATTGGGAACTCCAATCTGAGACAGCATTTCAGACCTTCCCACCTGCTTTCCCTACAGGTGGAAGCAGAGCAATCTTTAAAGTCGTAGACTTATTTCTTACTTTCCCCCTGGAAAACCAGAAGATGAAGATTTTCAAAACCAAAACTTTCTTCAACTCTGCTTGCAGAGGAGATTCCAGGAGCTGTGCTGTCCTGAAGCACAATTTAAGCATTTTCAGTGTGTCAGAATTTCCCCAGCACAAAAATGCTGAATTTTCAGTTGCTCTCCTGGAAACTCACTGTCAGATCACAGCACTTTTCAGCTGAAAGAGGGACATATTTTTGTAAATACAGCTTTCTTATTCAGTTCGGGTAGTGGAAGACAGCTTATATGCAGGTATTACATGTCAAAACCAACAACATGTTTTTTCTGAATACTGTTTTAAAACAATTAATCTGAAGCTTTTCTATTAACATTAATGAACACTATCCGCTTAAATACCCTGTAAAGAGATGAGAGAATGGACACTCTCGGTGCATGAATAGTCAGCAAGTCTCACAAATTACAGAGGCCCTGAGGAAAATTCATGTTCTAAATGAGACAGTGTGTGATTGAAAGTGACATATCAGGGAAGCATATTCCATTCCATTTAAATTATTGTCTTTCTTTAGGCTCTTATGTTGTTTATGATGGATTATATTTTGTTTGCCAGATATTCTGTGTTTTCATTATTAGCAAGTGTGCATCTGCTGCTTCAGCACTCCTATGTAGCAGCTTCAATTAGAGTAATATTCTCATTAAATTAAGATGTTTATAATGTCCACCATGCACATACAACAAGGGAAGAGGATAATATAGGTCAGTTTAAGTATCTCAGTAAAATCAAAGGTATGGCATTTTAAAAGGCAAACCATGCTGTCATTAACACAAATATTACACATATCAAAGTCCCATGTCTTTGGTTATGGCAGGGACTACATAACAGGGATACAATAGAATGCTTCTATTTTCCCAAAATTGGTAGCAGACTGCCATTAAGAAAGAGATAATACCTTTAAACAAAGGCAGGTCCCATCTTCCCTGTTGTGGAGCTACATGAATTTTTTTGAAGTAGTAGTCTTGAGCAGCACTCATGAGAAATCAAGCAGTGTCATGCCGTGCTCATGTATGGGCTTTTGTTTATGGAAGATCTTTTACTCATCTTTTATTCCAGGTCTTTGCTAGATTTCACCAGTTGTTGAAATAACAGACAGCCCCCAAGTTGCCCACTAAAATCTGCCTCTAATGTGCACAACTCCCAGCTGGGCTTAATGTCATCCATACTCAGCTTCCTACTCTTTCTACTGCTCCCGTTTCTTCCTTCCTCATGACACCCTCACAGCCTCAGACGCAAAGGATTCCATCCCTAAACAAGGAGGGAAATAGAAAACAAACACCCACTCATCACCCCTGAACCTTTCCTCCAGGCTCACTGACATTCCAACTATGCCATTCCAACTGGTCAGCACCTCCATATACTGATTTAGCAGAAAAGAAACACTGCTTACCAGTGAGCTACAACTGATCTCAATCTTTATGGATTATTCTTTGAAGTGTGCATGTTAAAAGCTCACACCCGGAAAGTGCAACACAGATGTATCAAAACAGTTCATCCAATTTAATACCCTCGTGGAAAAGTTCCTTAGTCTCTTTTACTTCCCCAAAATGAGGTTGAACACACACACAAGCACGCATTTCAGAATGATATCTCAAGCTCATGTATAATCACTTATTATGATCTTTCCCATGATATAGTGGAAAAGTCCTGGAATTATATCGTTCCTAGTATTAATATCATCAACAGTACCAGTACAGTCACCACAACTGTCAGTAAACATGGTACATGCATTTTCACAGTTCTGTTATCAAAGAAACCTTGAAGAGAAACTGCAAGCAAAGCTAAACTTGGGAAGAGAGCATAGCCTGAAATTCACATTTTATGCTTTTGAAGCTGATGTAAGTTCTTTTCTGACTAAACAGACCATGATAAGCAAGTTATATGTTTACTGTCCTCATAATAGCTTTTTAAGCTTTTTAAGCCAAAACATACACATGTACTCATTAATCACACTACATAACAATATTATATCATATAATAATCCCACAGTCAGCTAAGAAGTACCAGTCTGCAAGGCTCCTATGGTACATGACCTCTACAGTTCAGGTATTCATGAATGTTTTATTAGTATGAGATTTTGATACTTTTTCATTTTTAGAAACCTAATATTATATCCTAGAAGACTCAGGACAAAATTAATCTCTAGTATAAAGTTACTGAACTGATTGGAGACACAGTAGGAAATAGTTTTGCCCCTAATTCTTTCCTGAAGGTACTGTGAGCAAACATAAAGGTGGCCTGGCTAGAAAGGGAAAATTACTGAGCAAAAGAAAAATGTCTGCTGTAAAATACTGTCAGATAAAGGCCTGCCAGCCTGGAACTGTGAGCATGGGAACCAGAAACATCCTTGAAAAGTGCAATTGACCACTTGCAGTTGAAGTACAGCTGGGGTACTTAGATGCCAGACTTCCTGAGATACCACCAATACAAGGGACTGTAGTGGCAACTTATCATCTGAAGAGGTGGAAAACAGTCTGGAAAAATAAAATCTCTCTGAAGGAACAGAAAACATCATCATCTATTGTTTGTTACAGGTGTAAACTAGAAATTAACATCATCTATTGGCTGCTTGAAATAGGATGTTTTACACCTGCTTATGTTCCTATGTTATAAAAAGGACTTAATTTTTATCTAAAAATGAAGTCTCTCTGTCTCTATGAGCATAGGAGAATCTCCCATGCTGTACATAGTTTTATCTAAATAGGTTGAATTCTGTGTGAACTTGCTATGAGATCTCGGACTTTTACCAGAGACACTTGGCTGAGTCCAGACTCTGCCACATGGAGCATCTTTAGAGACTCTTGTCTGTTACTTTATTGATCTTTTGGCCCCTTCTTCCAATCAAATTTATCTATAGATAGATTTGCTTTATTAATTAATCAATCATAGGTATACTTGCTATTGGTGATTGCTGTCATAGTTTACTTGCTACTAGTGATCCTTGTGGTATTTGTGGTAATCTGTAATAAAGTAGAGAAATTAGAGGATAAAGCCTCCATCTCCTTGTGTATTATGGAATCCTGTGAACCCACAGTCACAATATCTATATATCTGAGACTGGGTAACCCATTAGGTTTTGACAAAAGGCCATCCATCATCTGATCTACTTTGCTAAACCATTTCAAAAATGGTTCAAATGGAAAATGATTTTAAGTAGAGAATAGACATCATTTTAATTTAATATCTTATTCAAACTCTTTGAAAATTTCAAACATTTGCTAAATGAAGAATTGATAAATCATTTTAAATAAAAGTCAAAATAACTTAAATTCATGGATGGCAAGAAACTCAGTGATTTCTGTTCACAGAAAGGGAAAGGAGCAGATGTTGCTGGAGCTCAGCTTAGAGGTGCTTAGAGGTGCTTAATATAAAACTGGTTTCCCATGTAGATAAACAAACGTGATGTGGACTATCTAAACATCCATCAAAACCGTGGAAATTACCACTTACTGCATGTAACCATCAGTCCTTTCCTAGACTATAGAGGACATAGTGGGTTACTCCAAAAATGAGATACCTCGAAAATACCTGAAAGTTTAATATCCTTTTAAAATCATGGACTAAACCAAAAGAATCTTGCAGATGGAAGTTTTATCAACTAATTCAATACAAGCAACTACCTTTGCACAGCCAAGTGTCCAAATAAGACGCTTTCAATTTCATTTGGATTTGGTTAGAAAGAATTTGACTTCCTTGCACTCACCGTGATACTGGTTTTGTTGTCCCTCCTCATCTTCAAATAATACCAACTACCTCTAAGTACTCTGTTTGCAGGAATAACTATCACAGACTGAGCCTAGGAAGTCTAAAAATCAGGGATGAGATCAAGAATGAGGACTCTCTAGAAATTTATCTCTTAAGATTTAACTATGATGGGTGTTGAACATCTAACACACTCATCAGTGCCTAATGTACAAAGGAGCATGTGTAGCATGAACCTATTATCTCACAGGAATTCACTTCATTTACAGAAAAGCACAGAAAATCTGCTGTCTCTGCCTCTCTACTACTACTTCAGGAAAACAGTGAAGAAGTCACAAATATGAACTATTTTCCTAAGACTAACTAAAAGTCTAAGACTAACTAAAAGATAAAGGCAGGAGGTATGAAGAATGCCAGTGTCACTACTGAAGAGCTGTTACGAGATACGCTCACCTGAGAGCCACATAAACAGAATGTTAAGAGACACTGAGCTTCGTCCAAAAGACGGTATGAGCAGAATTACAGAGAAACAGCTTAGACAGTGGTCTGTGTCTTAGCTAACACACTTAGGAGCTCCAGAGCTAAAATTATTAAAGCTCATAAGATAGTCCTGAAACACACATGAGAAGACATGAATTTTCTGTGGAACAGGCACAATAGCACACATCTACCAGTGGGTTACAAGAAGCTCTTTGAGGACTACCCAAGTCTTGAATATTTTATAGAATATGGCTTCTTAGCTAATCGTACTGCTGTGAACTGTCACACCTTGGCTGAGCTACTAAAGATTTCCACAGGAACATAGGAAAGGAAAACAGTGCAAAATTTTAGAGTACTTACTAGGTGAAAGTAAATAATGTTCAGTCTGCAGCAATCAGCAATCAGACCCTCAGACCTGCAGCATTGGAGAAACCTGCCTAAAAAGAGAATACACTTATTTCTGTAACTGTGTAAAAGGTAGGTAGACAATGGCAAAAGAGGTGATTTTTCAGAGAAGGTGCTAATTTTTCCCCAAGGACTGGAAAATTTACAGGGAAGTGTTGAAGTTGTTTGAATTTCTTGTCTGTATAGCTCAATGCCTTTTAAATTTCTTCAGAATTTAAGTTTTGTACTTTAAAAAGACTTTAAAACACTTGATGTGAAGATAATAATTAGTAATGGATACTCTTGAGCTCAACTTGTAACGTAATGGGATGGTGGGTTATTGCTTGTTTTGGTTTTGACTGCATGTGGTCATAAATTATCTTCTTTTTTAGACATTTTCTTCAGATATTATCATTAAATGCTTTGATTTAGGGACAGAAAATTATGACAATTCATAATATTTTACTGTTCTTTTGCAAAAATATATATAATGTAGATTTACACTGCACATTCATTTTGGAGGAATATGTATTGCCATAAGAAAATAGCTGGTTTTCTTCTTTTGTGCCATCTACAGTCTTTCATTAAGGGATCATATCATGTGCAAGGGAAGTGTTGCTTTCTTTGGAGATTAACATCTCAGCAGTCTCTCCACCCTAAAGAGAAACAAAGCAGCTTGGAAATTTCCATTACGTTTTCCTAACTGTCCAGCCAGAATCCTCTCATGTTAAAGTCCACTGGATGAGAAAAGATTACTGAGCAAGAGACATTCAGGATAATGTACCTTTAAAAGAGCCCAACTTAAAAATCAGCAACAAATGGACTTCACAGCATTTCAGAGAATGATTCTGCCAACCTATTGCCTCAAGCCCTCAGAATTACAATGACTTACTGGTTTTCTTTGTCACTCTTATGCCTTCCTAAAAATTCACATAATCTACCATAACTTTCCTTTCCTCTGTCTTGTTTTACAGCCGATATAAACTCATTCAAAAGAATCAGTCCAAGCCACAGATAAAATAGCAGAATTTGTCTGTGACCTTGGAAGACTCAGACAGAGTACAGTGTTTGTTCTTTCCTCTTTACAGTTGCTGCCTACAATTAATTGTAATAAGGAACATATTTAACATTATTTTAGAGTCAGTTATGTTTTGCTAATCTTCAGGTTCTACTTCCCATTTCAGGACAGTGGGTATTCTTAGGACGCTGTATACAGCAGTCCTGTAAAAAATAAAAAAGGTTCTTTAGGAAGAACACACGGTTTCAAGCAAAAAGCAGATAACTGATATTTCTAAGCAACTAATCCAGTCAAAATCCACAGGAGCCTGAAAATGAGCATCTAAAATTAGAGTGGCATATGAGGCTATTGAGGTAACATTTTCTTTATAATGTCATTGCCTTGTTCCCCTGTGAGCAAAAATAAAAAAAAAAATATATATATAAAAAGCAGTGGCACATTTTGAAAGATTTTATTATACTGCATTAGCAACTCTCCTTTTCATTTAGCATTTTTCATCTAAATTGTTAATATTGATTTTTTTATACACAGTCCAGTACAACAGTCACTTGTGGAAGGCTTTGTTCGTAATTGCAATGACTTCTGTATTGTACTAGAGAAGATGAATATTGATGTCACTGTATCAAGAATTTATAATGTAATAAAACACTGTGCCATACAGCACAGAAGTGTCATTGTTCCTCAGCCTAACTCAGTTTGAACAATGCCTGTTAGAATAGTTAGGTGATTTTCCTACTAGTAAATGGTATTTTTGTGGGGATAACATCAGTCTACAAGCACATGTGTTTTTCTCCTACGTCACATCTAAACAGAGGCATGAATAATTCTCTGCAAAATTAATTTTAGCTTTACAGCATGCTGTAGATTAATACACACCATAGTAAATAAGGAAATATGTGGAAACAGCCATCATGATTATGGAATGCTCCTTGCACTTTCTGAGAGTCACAAGTGATAACTATTCTCTGCTTTAATAGCAATGTTTAAGTTTTATAGAGACAAATATCAGCATAGAAGTAAATTTTAAGAGTTCATTACTGTCCTTACATAGGAGCAAGTTAGTTGCTTACCATAATCCTGATGACAAAGGTAAGCAGCAAATAGTAACTAAATCCTGCAGTGTTACAAGGGGTCATCATTCAACTATTTCAAGTTATTAAAAAAAAAAAAATCAACAGGTGTACAGGCAGTTTTGCAGCTTCTTTATCAAATTTTGTGAACCACCATTTGTGTACAGTGAAGAATGATGGAGATATTAATCAACTGCTCCTCTGGAAATTCATGGAGGCATGCTTTAAAAGGTTTCAGGGCAAAGCAGCATTCTCACAGGAAATGGAGAGCTGAACTTGAGAGGCACAATGAAAAACCTCTATAATCAGGAGGCACAGGCCAGAGAATGAGATGAGCAAGTAAAGAAAGAGTCACAAAGAAGAGGGAAAACCCTACAATTCTTTCCTTCAGTCCAATCTCATGCAAGAAACAGAGGAAGAGAAGTTTCAGATGTATTTACTAACAGAAAATGAAAGTCACAATCTATAATTATGGATCATGTTTTGAAGGAACCCCAGCATTTTTCATCTTCTAGCCTGAAAATGCTCATACCTCTCCTACATTAATTTTCATTTCAGGCCTTGGGTAATGTGAGTCCAAGATTTCTGGTATGAAATTATTGTTTTATATGATTCAGGGTGACTGTAGTAGATAACCCCAGCTTAGGCATAATTTGAGCAGTGGAGTTTGTTCAGCAGAGAGGTAAAACAGTCAGTTGTTTTGTGAAAAAGATATGGTATTCCTGAAGCTGTCTTCTTACACACGGAATATGCTTCCTCATATCAGTGAAAATCATTCTACTGGTTTGACTTAAGCAATGTTCAGCCCCAGATTACAACAGGTTTTTGGTCTTTTAGTACTACATTTCCAGATTTGTAATCACTGGAAAACACAAAAATTATGCTGTCCATACCACTTCTTGCCCTGGAACACCCCAAATTATTAGGTCTTTCTAGTATTATGTATATGAGTAGGTAAATTAGGTGATTATTAGCAATTCCTACTGTACTTCAGGTCTTTGTCTCTCAATTTATTATTGTTGAACTCAAGGGCTGCACCATCTCTGTCCTGCTACAGATGCACTGAAAGCACTCCCACAGTCACATTTCTGACTGCCCATAAATCTCCTTTCTGGAGTGCTGTATGAATTTCCATGGGACACTCATCATACCAAGAGGGAGGTGGCCTTATGGCTTTCCCAAGAGTGTCCACATACATGCTTTCTGAACGCCTACTTTGAATGCTTAAAATAGAAAAAATTTACATCAGAACATTACATTTCAAACGGATCACAACATCCTTAATGGTACTACCATTAAAGGGGGGTTAGGTTATGAAAGCTTTGAAGATTATGAATTTTCATTTTAATTTGACACACAGGGTTTTGTGGGATGGGTAGATGTTACGAAAAAATCTTCACTGGCCAAGAAATTAATATTTTGGTCCAGCTGTACTCCTAAGTAATGCAGTCAAAGCATTTCCCTGCTGAAAAAAAAACAACACCCGCCCCCCCCCAAAAAAAACCCAAAAAAACCCAACCAAACCAAAACAAAAAAAACCCCAAAGACTAAAACCTTTATGCAGTACCATTCATTTCCATACTGAATCTAAGTGAACAAAACTAAATATTTCATTTCCCTTTTAAATATGCTTCATGCACCTTACACCATATATCTTACATTTTCTTAATAAGGACAATACAGGGTTTAATATTCATTGTAAGATTTAGTCCCTCAGTAATTTGCTCAACCTGAAAAATATATGTCAATACATGTAATGATTTATGTCAACAACTCTTATTACATAACTACTCTCCATCATTATCATGATTGAGTGCGACTCCTCATTTAAATGTAATATCTTTTTTTTTCAATGAAAGTCAAAGGGCAGATTGGTTTCTTATCAGTTACTCTGCTATTTATTGCGAACAGTACAGACTGGAAAATTATGGAAGTGATGAAAGAGGTATTTTCATGAATACCTAGAAAAAGCATTTTTACTGACAAGTCATTGTAATGGAAAACTGAGACATAAAGGAGCTTCTTACAATCTTATTCTTCTCAGGAATAATATGCATTTGTTTCATGTAAATATTTTGCAAGTTAGGTAGCAAAAGTAAAATAAATAAGTCAGCATCTAATATTTAGTTGCAACTTAAAGATCTTCTATATAGATCTCATTTCATTTATCTAACAAAGAGGGGCTTATTTTCTTAATATTTTGTCATGGAATCTTTTATCTTCTTTTTTTTCTTCTTTTCTTAAAGGTCAAGCACAAATAAAACTGTATATTCTGTTACTCATCAGTACTCTTTTATTACATGAACAAATTCTTAAGTGCAACTAACCAACCATCTTTTTCCTTTGCAAAAATAAAATATATTTTGTGGATTATTTTAAAAATTAACTACTGTTACTGCTGTTAACTCCTGTTACTGCCTACTGTTACCTAAAATAGTTTGTCTTTTCAACATAGACAGTGTTTATTTAGTGCTAAGTGTGGTGGTATTTTGGCTGTTTCGTACCTAAGGAGCTGTAAATCTGCATCTGCCAGCCTCTTTTTCCAGGGTGAAACACTGGGATCCTCAGCCCAGATGATGTGCACAGGCTAGACTGGCAGAGTGCAGTCCTTTCAGACTTCATACAGAGAGAAGAATTTTCAGGAAAAAGGGAATGCTGTGGGTAGTTTGTCACTAGGTGTGACAGATTACAGGTGGGTCTACTTTTTTGAGAAATTTCCTCCATAGCAAGACACCATGGTCGGCATTGCCTTTTTCAAGGTCCATGAAATGGCTGAATTTTATCTCTGGATATCTTCATAGTCTCACAAACATTTTCATCTGGTTTCACAAACAAAGGCAATAGAAAGAAATCTTGTGTTTAGCACAGACTCCCACGAGTCTAGACGCAAGTCTCTGTAAGGAACAAGGATGTGCTGAGAGAAGCTGTTATTCTGTAGTTCAGGATTTACTTTTCCACTTCCTGTCAAATGTCAGGGAAAGACTGTAATCTTTCAAAAAACTAAACTCAAATAAATTATTTTAAATTCTTCATGCTCAAAATCATGACTTGATAAAGCATTAATAGGGGAGGACCTACAGAATAATGCCTGGCACGTTATCCTGTTCAGTGATGGAAATAATTCTATTCTGCCATTAATCATAGTCTTTGTATGTGTTTTGAGATTATAACTGCATGCAGGCAGTGAAAGTATGTACTATCTCTTTCTTTCTCCAAATGCTTAGTAAAATAACAAATGTTCACAGATATTCTTCTAATTGGATTCCTTCTAGGCCACCTACACAGAAAAACACAATTGCTGATGCCTGCAGCAGGCACATTTTGCTGTATTGTATAAATAGCTCTGGGAGTTCAATAAAGAGCCAAATCACACAACAGGTTTAACAATCAGGAACCTTCATTTGATAAAGGTGAAAAGGTTTATCCCCCAATTTTCAAATTGTTTTTGCTTTTGAAACACTGGAGAAGGATCAGAAATTGAGATGGGGACAGAAAGGAAGCAGTCAATTTTTGCCTTTTCTTTTGCAGTTATCTCTGCATTAGCTCTAAAATGTGTTAAATAAATGTAACAATACAAATTGTAAATGATTATATTCAATATGGTAAATAATATGTAATTATAACAGACAGTGGGTATAAAATGGACTGGAATGAAATGCATAATATATTGCTGCATTAAAAAAGAAGTCCAGTACCATACAGTGAAAAGGCTCCGAAATCAAAAGTCCTTTGATAGCATGATGTTGTTTGAACAGCTAAAACGGATTATGATTCCACTAGGTAGGTGTGTACTTTCACATCCTACATTGTATTAAAGAAGATAAAAATTCTAGAAGAAACTGCCATGAAGAGAAAACCTTAAAATAGATTTTCTCTGCTGGTAAAATTACCACTTACATTTTCCTCTTTACAAAGAAACACAAAGCTGTGGTTTTGTATTAGAATAGGTTTTATTCATGCCAAGAGATAACTAGATAGTTAGATAAATAGATATTAGTAGACAAACACACAAATAGTCTATGTACATGCGCATGTGTCTTAGACGCGAGAAAACTCAAAAAAAGGCTACAGTGTGAGACATCTAAAAGTTTATAAATGTCAAAAATAAGGTTTTTGTCAAATTGGCATCCTTCAGTGTTTACCATGGAGCTATCTGGAGGTGTATGCTGATTATCCTAGCAGTGTAAAATCTCCCAGATCCCTGCTTGATATAGCTTCTTCAGATGCTTCATGTTAAAGCAATCACCTGATCTGCAATCTGGAAGGACTAGTTTAAGCTAGTTCATAGCTTCTCAGAAATATAAACAAATTCAATTTTGCTAGCCCTCCAAGAAGAAAAATGGGAAACAGAGGGACAGAGGGGCAGACGAATGCGTGAGAGGAATAGAGGGAAAGACAAGGAATGAGATATTTTAGAGTCAAGATTTACAGACCCTTCGTTGTCACTCCTTAAGGAACACTTCTAGAAAGGAGCTCCTCTACTGCAGCCAGCAGTAGAAACTAGCAGCCTGTATAATCACTGAGTGGAAGTAGCAGTAGTCAGCCTCGCTTACCAGGTCTTCCAATCTGCACGTGAACCAGCATGTATACTTCAAGATTTTCTCCATTATCCGTAATTCAATCACTCGTGGGCTTATTTTTCCAAACAAAGATAATGCCCTGATTTAAAAACAAGTCCCACTAGAATTTTGCTTCCAGGCATGGAAGTGCTAGTTCTTCTCGGTGAAACATTTAAGATCTTTTTAAAGGGCAAATGTACTTTCCCCCTGTTTACATTCTGGGAAATGAGTTAACCATATAACTGTATCTCTTAACAAAAATAAGAATTGACACCCAGCATGGGCATTTTCACCAAGAATATTTTAAGCTGTGAAATCTTCTAAGAAACGAAAAACAGGATCTTAAAATGAAAAGGGACAGGCCTTAGATGCAGACCTTGCCTACACATGCCATGGAGGGGGTATCACCCTGGCTTTATCTTGCTGCTCAATGCCTCAAAGCTCTTGCTCCAGAGAGTGCTGAGTTGGGGCTATGTAAGGAACATCGGTGTCTCCAACATGCTGCACTGCACAGTACTGCAGGGGAGATTCACCAGGCTCCCACCGTCCTTGTCTTCTGCAGTCCTATTGCCCCGTAGCGGCACCAAGGAGGAAGGAGAGGGCAAGGATATTTCTTCCAGTCCATTGGCTTCCGTAGTCACTTCTGGAGTTATGCTGCCAATGTGCCTCTCACATTCATGGCCTGCAGTAAGGTAGCATATTTCTGCATATAAAATTACTTTCACCTACTGAGAACAAAAACCTCCTAAAAAATCTGTTCTGACAACAACAATTGTGACTATCCTTAGCACCTAAGGCAGATGGGCTCTGTTAGGCATAGGCAGTGAGGTCCCACAGAGTCCTTAGTATGCTACTTGCAATGACACTTCCTACTTTGGCTGTATCAGCTCACCCTTGCAAATGTCTCTTGTGCATTTTTTTCTCTCCTTTATTAAGCAGTGTAATACGTCTTTTTTTGCATGCCTCTCTAAAATTCATCTTCGTGCTAATCTTTCTAATACAAAACCCACTGTCCCTTCTCTTCCCTTCTCTTTCATATGAGCATGGTTCGGCTGCGCTTCAGTTTTCCCTTTCTCTGCACCACCTAAGCAATCTTCTTGTGCAGTTTCTAGTGAAATACTGGACACGTGCTGTCTCCTCCACAAGAGCTCTGTCTCACACAAGGAACAGAGCAGGAAGGCAGGGAGCATCCACAACTGCAGGGAAAGGTCTGCTCAGCCCATGAAGCCCAGGAGGGTTTGTCCACAAATTGCTCTGTGGGATATTGTATGTATACACATACATAAGAAAAATCTGTGAAGTAGCTAGAGCAGGCTTAGGCAAGAAGACTCACCAACTAATTAAACTGCCAAACTCTTAACAGAATTCTGCTAAGTTCTTGTAAATTGATAATCCTCTAGGCTAATCATGTGGCCAAATTTGTGCCCATTTCCTAGCGATGGTAAAAATTGTTGCTCCCAAGAGATCTTCTTCCAAGTTTCAACCCTTCTTCAAAGCACAGATATGCTAGAGGTGCTTCATAAACAGCTGTTTCATATTTTTAAGAGGGGGCGGAGAGATTTTAAAACTCAGTTTGCTTTGCTGACACATTCAAAAAATTATTACACATGCCAGGTTTCAGGCAACATTTTGTATTTGTGTTATCGCTAAGTGATACCTTGATAACATTGCACCTGGCATACATTCCTTAACTTGGTTAAGGAGATGTTTGCATTTTAGGGGTTGGAGAGGTTTTTTTCAGAATTCTAATGTAAGGAAGAGATTGGGAGAGTTTTGCCAGTCCATTAGGATTTTTAATGTCAATAACATGATAAAAGAAGAAAAAGTAATTCCCTAAACAGTTGAAAATATGGTGGAGATACAATTTATTTTCTAAATAAGGAAATTATTGTGAAATTGGGTGTTAAAAGTGATTCATTCTTTCACTAGTACAACACTTTAGCTGTAATGTTGTTACTACATTTACTCTGGATTCCAGCATACATAATAAGAGACCTAAAACCCTTAAAATGACTTGCTGTTGAACTGAGTTGGTTTTTAAAACCATCAAAACCATGTAAATTGCAATGCAATACAACAAAAGTAAGGAAAATAGAATGGAAATGCTATAAAAGGAAACTGGCATGTGGTGCTCCTGCCATCTTGTGGCTCTTTTGCACAAAGTCATACGAAGGATTCATTTATATACTTAAACTAAGTCTGAGTATTAATTCTGCTAGTGTCTACCTGTGGCACAGCTCTTCCAATAATAGTCGTAGACACACAAACAGTTCAGATAAGGCATAGCCATATGTTGAAATAAAAACACTGTGTAACAGTAAAAAAATTCTGGAAAGACATTTTTGCTTTGTAGACAACCTTTATTCTCCTCGGAGCTCCAAATGTTCCCCCAGAGGAAAGAAAAGTACATTTTATTAAATATATATAAATACAACTATAATAAATATACACATGTATGTATATATAAAAGTTTATTTAAGTATTTATCTCCTAGAAATGAGTACATTTATACATACATTCACACAAACACAAACACCATCCAATTTGTATGCATTTAAATATCTGTGATTCTAAATAAGACCTGAAGATGCCAATAGATAAAATACATGATTAACCCTACTTATTTCAGTTTCACTTTTTCTGAAGAGAATCAGGATGTTGATTACTTCCCCCACAACTGCAGCTTCCAGGAGTTTCCACATCAACTCAAATGATTTGAGCTGAATTTAAACCATTCCAGTCAATTCAACTAACCATCATGTTTCTGTTCAGATAGATTCAGTCTGAAATGAAATATTGAGCCTGTTTTCCCAATTGGAAAGCAAAACATTGCAGCAGAAGCACTGAAAATTTCAATTTTGCAGACTCTGCTTTGTTCCACTAGCTGTGGCCAAATATGGTTTGCATTACAAAGCCTTAATCAGATCTAATCAAAAACCACTAGCTGATCAATCAGTATGAACAGAAACTGCTGGTTTTCTTCATTCCACCTTTGGAGACCAAACATGGAAACTGGCTTTATTTCTCTGCCCTGAAAGCTTCAAGCCTGACCACATATGATCAAGGCTTATACAGTTTATCTGCACCAGGTCCAGAGTGCTAACACCCCTTCCCCAAAATAAAAAGAAATTAGAGTGTGAACAATGGCTGGTCAGGTTCTTGGGGCCCCAAGACGACTTCTTGAAAAGAGGCTATGATATGGGATTTTAATGGATTGTACCCTGCAAAGAAGGCACATGCAATTTACATGGTAAAAATGCTTTAACCATGAGTAAATATATCCTGCAGATGAGCTGAAATTGGATGAATTATGATTGTTGAAAACTGAATGTATAATATATTACACAGTGCTCCACAGATCTCAGGCTCCAACACGCTTCATTGGTAGACAACTAGCACTGATTTTCAGAATGAAGGATGGATATATGTGTTTATCTGTATTGCAATAGCATGTACCAGAATTGCAACTGTGCACCAGGATGCATCATCACCAGAATCCCACTGCACTAAGTACCACATGCAAGACAAAGACTGTCTCTACCTCAAACAACTAGCACCAAGGAGCAAGAAAGAGAAATATTGAGCAGTTTCTAAGATCTGTAAGCTGAAAAAAATCCAAAATGAATAACACGTATGTTAGAACAGGCTCGGTTCCCTATCAGAAAATAAAAAATTCCGAGGTCGAGTTTCTCTGATATTAGAGGATACATGTGAAACCTACCATCCAGACAAAAGTTTTAACACCACTTTAGTGCTAGTCCGCACAGTGAATGACTGCTTTATGAATTCGTTTGTAGCCTAAATGACAGAAGCATGAGTTACTGATTTAAAAATAGCAACCCTGTTGATTGCTATGTGTTGCTATAGGGCCTAATTTCCTTCTCTTAGCTCTTTGCCTTGTGTTTTTAGGACATTGAAAATTATGCATAACTGGATGTGACTGTAAAATTAATCACGCTAATATTAAGAGATGGGAGGATTAAAATGGTACCTGACACCTTAATTTTGCACCGCTGCTTGAATGCAGTGCACATTTCTACCTCTGTCAGTATTTAGTATGAATCGTCTCTGGGAACAAGCCACTGGTTCACAGCATAAGAAGCAGTTGCCCATAACACCTTGGTTTCATTTGTCATTGACACTGGGAGGTGTAAACTGAAATAGAAAACAAGATGGTCTTCTGAGTAAGGCAGGTGCAATCTGCCCCACTGAATTGCATTTTACCCCTGCCTCTGTCACAGACACTCTCATCAGCTAAGCAGAAAAGCTTTTAAATTATTTTCTCAGGTGTCTACTAATTATGAGTTTCTCATTAAATGCTTGACTTGAGACTCTGCTCTGGGGTCAAACCTCATCACTCACAGAGAAAAACAAAGTCAGCATAAGCTATACTTTCAACCTGAAAATTGTTAATAGTAAGTGTTCCGATAAAAATCAAGCTCCAGACATCTTGAAGTAGACATCCAAGACTGATGGATATCTTACATCTAAAATCACTCCCTGCCTTAGCTTTTCCTCTGTAAAAACAAGCCAATATTTCTTACACATCTACAGTTGCAGTATTAAGTAAATCAATTTATCATTGTTGAATAATCAAGATAATGAATTTAGTATTCCGTCTTCAAGGAAGGCCAATTAGAGTAAATACTGTATTAAATCACACCACTGTATTAACAAAATATATTAAATATTTTCTCACTGAGTAAGCCTAAATTTGGAACAACAAAAAATAAACAGAATACCTCAAAGAATGTATGTGTAAGGGTTTTGCTCAGCAGCCAAGTTGCATATGCACAGAAAACCTTAATTTTGGCACTTTGTTAAGCTTGAGGTACTTCATCTTGCAGCAGGTATGTTGTTATTACACAAGCCAGATTAAATTCTTTGTATTTAAATTTCAGGTGATCCTATTCAATCTAATCACTGAGACACAAATACAGAATTATTTCTACACCTTTGCAATAATCAACTTATTTGTACTGTTATAGTTCCATTAAATTTGAATCTGGGTTTTTTTTCTTTGGCCTTAGAATGGGACAAACTCACAATTGCAGCTTATCAGTAGCACCTGGTAACCATGAGAGTTCCAAATAAATCACTTCCTTTTATTTAGTACTTTTTGTCTCACAAGATTTTTACTTTTCAAAGCTCTTATCACTGGGTTTGACTACAGACATCAATCAGCCAATAAACAAAGTGTATGGTTTTATTTTCATAGAAGACTTAACTGTTGTTAATGTGTATTTAAGCAGACAGAAATAATCACTATGAGATCCAAAGATAATTGCACTAGGTAAACCAAAAATACAAATTTGTATTTATGTGTCTGTGCCTATGTTGAATAACAAGAAAGCCTGTAGCTTTGTGGTAAAGGGAATTTTTGTGCATTAGTAACATTAGAAGTTGATTTTTTAGAGACCGAATTTCCATCAGCTTATGAAAAAGGCAAAAGACTGTCAGGTTCAAAAATAGTATTTCATATACCGGCACTAGTTATGGTGCGCTTGTCTATGGTAGATTGGCTTCAATCCAGCTCACCAAGCTGCCTTTCAGTGATACTTTACTTATGATTAAGCCTTTACTCACTTGTTGTACAGACTGTTTAACATTTAAAATGAAATTTTCTTAAGAAGGTTGCTTCTGTGGTTCAGACACCTTTTTCTTTTTTCAATTTACTAATTACTATAGGGGAAATCCTTCCTACACTGATAACTGAACGTTAAAGAGAACAGTTGAAGACTAACCAGAAATATTCATCTCATTCCAAAGTTAATCTAGCCCTGTAGTCCAAATGTAAACTTTCAGACCTAGCTATCAGAGGTTAAACTGCTAAATCTTGTGCTTGAATACAACTGATGCATTTCCATTGCTACTTGTTACCAGAAATAAAACAAAACTTTGGGATGGAAGATGGCTGACTTGCAAATTTTGGTAGTACTGATTGTAAACTGGCAAAATTATAAGAAAATAAACCAAGGCTTTATGATTAAAATTATAAGGGTTTGGGGGTTTTTTTATGATAGGTGATGACTGACTATATTGAACAAAACTGTCAACATGAAAGGTATTTTTGCTAAAAGGGAGTCCATTTTGGAATTGTGAAAAAGCAGTATTTTTCTACCTAAGAGATTTCTTAGTGAGAAAACTCATCAAAATTGAATCCATTTAAAATTTTGGAGGAAAGAATATACCAGTGACTTTCAAGAGAGGATCACCTGAGAAAGAGAATTCTATTTTAATAGCCAGATGGTAAAGAGGAGGCTAAGCTTGGAAAGAAAGGGTACTGTTGAAGTCTCAAAGGGGAGGAGGAAGATAAATCACAATATGTGGAAAGGAGCATCCTAAGAGGCATTGGAACGTGATCCTTCACAGGAAAGAGCGACCTTCTGGTTTTTGAAAAAATGATGTTCTATGGGCAATCCTCTTGCCAGCCTGTGATACAATACAGGACCTCCTTTTCTCCCAGAAACTTTAATGTAAGCCACTCCCAAATTATTCTTCTGTAGCGTATGGAGCAGAGCTGCAAACACATATGCAGCTCTGCAGGGGACTTCTTATACTCAAGAACTTTTTAAAGCAATTAAGCTAATTGCATTTGCACAATTGTCACTAATGTAGGTAGGTGAAAAGCACTGGTGGTTTCAGGACAGAAAAACAAATCCTTGGGGTTTAAGGATGCAGGCCAGAGAGTTCATAGAATTACAGCTTTAACTGGGCAGGAGATAGATTCACCTGAGCATGACTAGAGAGAAATGGAGCAGCTACTTGTAATTTGTAGAATACCAGGGAAAGAGGGAGGGAATATTTGGAAAGCTGTGTAGCTGGGGTGCAGGTCCAGCTAAGGCTGCTGAGCTTTGTAGAAAACCAGCGGAAGGTGTTGAAGATGGACTATACTGAGTGAAAGGAAAATAACTTAGTATAAACTTTTCAGAGATGGATAAACTTTTAAGAGCTTTTAGCTCACTGAGATATGTATAAAAACAGTGGGTAGAAGCTCTAATCTTTCATTGTCAAACAGGAACTTATCTGACATTCAAGAAGTGTGGAAAGGAGAATACTATCAGCTGCCTGCTTCACCAGCATCACCACAGCATCCAGTAGTGACAGCCTTATATTTTAGCCCAAAACTAACAACTAGAATGTGTGGCTATTGCTCACACCCTGTCATATGAGATGCAAGGTACTTGGAAATCCCCATTGGAAGCATTGAGAATTCATTTTGCAGATGCAAGAGACCTTTACCTCCTTTTGCAAACTGTTATTGAAGAAGCATGTGATATCACCGTCCACTGTCACAAGACCAGGTACTCAGCATGGCCTGCCATCTTATTGCATCAACAAATTAGGTAAACTAAGTCTCACTCAGAGCAACCAGCTATCTCTGTTAGGCAGCCACACTTGGTAAAAACAAATATATTTCCTCACTGACCAGAACTTTTCCATTTGTCTGCTCCTGTTCCCTAGTGATCAGTGTGATCTATTTGAACAACACTTCTACTGCTCTATTACACTGTTACAGGACACTTCATAATTTTATTCTTTCTTCAATATTAAAGAAATATATCTGCAGCATATTACTATAAATGGATTGTAAATGAACAGTTTGCTATGAGATGCCAGATTTTTCTGGAGGCGAAGCTCTGGCAAGTGCCAGATGCTTTTTACTTCTGCACTTCTATTTATTCCAGCATGATCAAAAATTCAACAGATGCTAATAAGTAGTTTGGCACTAAAAATGTACCTAAAAAATTCAAATATTCCCAGTTTCTTTCTTGGTAAAGATTGATATAGCTTTGTTTGGAAATCCCTTAAAAACATAATTTTTCCCTAACTTCTCCATTGTTTCCTCATTCTTTGAAGTAAAACTAGTAAAGCTCTAATGTTTTTTCTTCAATTCATGTGAGTATTCAGTTTCTTTTCCAGTTAGGAGGTTGAAAGGGCAAAAAAAAAAAAAAAAAATTATAAAGAGGAAGAAAACATCTCAAGTAATATTTTCCAAGACTGACAGGGGAAGGGAACATTTGGGTATAGAGAGGGAGGGGTTTTTAGAATTTCTGTTCTCACTTTCTCCAAGCCTTAAAAAAAAAAAAAACAAAAAACATATAAACATGATATGTTTACTAGCTGTCAGTGTTCATCATTTTACTTTCAGCACAAACAAGATTTAAAGAGTGAAAAATAGTAAGCATATACTTCTGAATTAAAGAATGACCTTGGAAAGGACTACACTAAAATTCACAATACAACTACATTGCTGAATTAGTGGCAGTTTTTCTGTTTCCCTCAGGAATTTAATGCATATGATTTTAAATTAGAATTTAAGTCTTTTCCTTCTATATGTGACCTGTTATTTTTTCTTGTAGTTTAAAGTTTTTCACTTTGTCTGTACTACTGAGGGTATGCATAACAGAAGTGAAAAGTCTGATTAATACTACTATCAGGAGTGTGTGCTAATCTCTTATATCCAGAGAAGTTGCAGGTTATTTCCAGGCTGATGTCATTTGTAGAAAAAAAAAATTTTTTAAAATGCCTGACGTGATTGGGAAATTTATAACCTAAAATACATCCTCCTTATTAATGGTTTTATGCAGGTTATTCTATTTAGCCATTTTTGCCCTTTTCATTCTGTGAAATACTTCAGGACCCTGATGATAGGCATGGCATAAATGAAAGGTCAAAATTGTATTACCAAAATGAGACCCAAAAAAATGGCATTTAAAAGGTTCATACTTAGAATAGCTAAATCAAAATTATATGTGTGTATTACCTATCTAAACAGAAATTATTGATATCCTGACAGTCATCCAGAATACGTATTTGTGCTATGAAAAAAATCACCTTTCACAGCACGTGGTGTTCCCTGGGATGTCCTTTCCATCCTTCACACTTCTGGATGGTTGCCAGGGAGCAGGCATGGAGCGCTCAGCCTGGGCAGGGGCTCCCCAGGGGGGAGCAGGACCATCCACCATTCCAGCCAGAAGCAGGACTGCCGTGGGGTACGAGGGCAGCCCCAGCCATCAGGCACCTTCCCAGGGATGGGACAGGAGCCTGCAGACAGGTCCAGCTCATTGGAGCCCATGGCTGGGCAGTGTGGAGCTTGGTGCAACCAAGAAGCCAGACCATAAAGCAACACTGTGGTGTTGAGGCAGGTCTGGAATCAAGCTGGAGGTCCACCCAGGGGTCATTGCCAGGATCAGGTTGTGTGATTGCTGGACAGGTCTGAGCTGGGCCAGGGAGCCAGCCCAGAGGTTGAAGCTTAGCCCAAAGGTCAGTGTAGAGAGGCAGGGGCAAGGCTGTGGCTGAGCTGATGACCAGCACACCTCCATTATGACTTAGACAGGGAGTAAAGGCCTGGGGCTGAGTGCACATAGAGCTCCCGGACACATGGGTGCAAGTGGAGACCCCAGGTGAGGTTGATCATGGTATTTATGGCTTATTAGTGCACTCAGGGCTTTGGTAGAGGGAACGGTGAGTCAGAATAAACACGGCTGTGCCAGACTACAGATTCTTGTTTTTACAGGTATATATGTACAAATTAAATATTGTTGTGACTCTCCTGAACTAGAGCAAGACAGAAACGCAGTCATTCTTAACTGAAGAGGCACTCACAGGAAGCACAAAAGACAGTTCTTGAATTCAAGACTAATACTTCTATAGGCAGCGATTTCTATTTCTCCATCAAAAACTGTTTCACAGAACCATAGAAACAAGGAAAGGAATGGACTTAAAGACTCCCTCTAGTCCATTCTTTTGCCCAAAGGCTGTAGAATTGCAGCTATATCATTCCTAACAGCTGTTTTTAAAAATCTCCAGTAATGGTTTTATATATGGTGCATTTCTACATTAACATACCCTGCTGGAAAACATATGGGGGTTTGTGAGAGCGTGTTTAATTTTAACTGCTTACCTAAATCTTTTTTACTTCAGAGTCTATTAGTTCTTGTCCTGTCTATAAAGAACACTGAGAACAGATTATTTCTTTCCTCTTTCTGCTAGTTTCTTTTGGTTTTCAAGACTGATCAACTGTTACCTCTATCTTTTCCTTCATTGACTAAATCAGAACTTTCAAGCTTTCCTCATAAGCCACATTTTAAGAGGTAGACTGCTCTTGCTATTCACTTCTGAATTTTCTCTTGTTCTGTATTTTTCATGAAGCATGAGGATTGAAATACTCTGGTTGTTAAATACATGCTAAATACACCAGAAAGTTGACTTTCAAAGCACAACCTGACATTCGTATTTATTTTATTACACCTTTCTTTTCCAGCCTGTCCAGATTCTTCTGTAGAGCCTTCCTACTCTCAAGCAGATCAACATTCCCATCCAACTTGGTGTCATCTGCATTGAGGGTGCACTTGATCCCCTTGTTCATATCAGTGACAAAGATAAAACAGAACTGGTCCTGATGCTTAGCCCTGGGGAACCCCACTTGTGACTGGTCACCAACCTGATTTAACTCTATTCACCACCACTCTTTAGGTTTGGCCATCCAGCCAGTTTTTACCCTGCGAAATGTATGCTCATCCATGCCATGAGCAGCCATTTTCTCCGAGCGAATGCTGTGGAAACAGTGCCAAAGACTTTACTAAAGTCAAGGCAGACAACATCCACTGCCTTTCCTTCATCCACTAAGTGGGTCAGCTTGTTATAGAAGGAGATCAGTTTAGTCCAGCAGGACTTGACTCCCACAAACCCATGGTGACTGAGCCTGGTCAACTGGTTGTCCTGCACATGCCATGTGATGGCACTGAAGGTGATCTGCTCCATACCTTCCCCAGCGCCACAGTCAGACCGACAGGCCTGTAGTGTCCCAGATCCTCCTTCTGGCCCTTCTTGAAGACAAGCATCACATTTGCTAACCTCCAGTCAACTGGGACCTGGCCTGATTAGCCAGGACTGCTGATAAAGATTGAAAGTGGCTTGGATAAGTAAGTCAAGGAGTCAAGAGAGCTGAGAACATAAAGGGTTTAATCTATTTTGTTTCTGATGAAGAGAGATAGGTTTGGAATAGAAGAAAAAAAGGGGGTAGGGACAATGAGAAAAGCAGTATTAAAGTAAGAAGACAAGGATTACGTTAAGTGGTATCTCTGGCCATGAAATCCAGTAGAGGACTATTATTCTTTGTCCTGGAAGATGAAAAAGCTGATGGAGAAGGGAACAGGCTGTGCTGGATTTCCTTCAAAAAATGCTCAGCAGCAGAAGAAGAATGAATGAACAGGGTACTAAGGACTGAGTCAAGGCTCAGGATTAATGGGTTAGTATCTTACACTGAGAGGAAGGCATGGAAATAAGAGAGAAAGGGAAAAGGAAAAGGTGAAGGGAATGAACCTTTTTTCTACTGAACGGACATAAGAGCAAGCATGGGGACATCAAGGATGACAGAAAAGTCCTCTACATCCATTGCTGAAGATTCTGGAAAAAGTAAGAGAAAAATAAATATATTACAAGGTGAACAAACATGCCACTTTGGCATCTGGACAGATTTACAGACATTGCAATTGTTCAGAATAAGAGAAAGAACATGAGAAGAGGTGAAAGTTTTCAAAATATTTCTCACCATTAAATAAAACCTATATATTTTGAAGCATGTGTCTTAGTGACACAGCAAGATGGACCAAAAGTAAGGCATAGTCTGTGAAATAAGAGTCCATGTTAAGAGAACTGCTGAAATAACAGTTGAAGAGGAAACTTTTTCTTGTTCTCATGTGTGACAGTTGAGAGATGAATGCCACAGAAGATGAGTATTGTTATTTGAGAAGGAAAGAAATCGTGGACAGAAGCAAAGCAATGATTATAACAAAGGTTGGAGAAATACATAGAACTTCCGGAGCTGGATGAATGGATAGGAAACTGAATAGTGATGATGAAAATAACAAAAAGGGAGTATGAGCTGAGAGTGATACAATCCAACTGATGAGGTAGAAGTAAAAGTGACGGTGAGCACAGTATAAAGAATTGAAGAAAAGCAAGGGAGAAAAGGAAGCTCAGAAGAAAAATAATTACGTTAGGAGAAGAGGAAGCTGGGAAATCAGCGCAGGTTACTGTAATGAGAAGTCAGAGGCAATTGCTTATTTGCAGTCTGCTTTTCTGCTGCACTAGTGTGAAGACATCATTGCCACACATTGCACAGTGCAGTACCCCCACAGTTTTGCACAGAGGGAACATGAATGAGGAGCAGAGTGAACATATCAGCAGATGCACATTTAGGATGATAAAGTCCTGATCTTCACAACTGGGCTGAGATAAGAAATACGCAGAGATACAGAAATTCACTTACAAGCACTCTTTTAAATTACCCTTGTTCAGCAGGAATTCCCATTCAATGTACCAAATTGAGAATTGCTAGGATGAATCACAGCGGTGGTCCAACTTGCCCTAGGCAAAACCAGAGCTCTTGGGTTCCAGACACCTTGTAAGCAAGATCACTAAAAAATATGTTGCTCTTTGAGTCACAGCCCTCATTTGCAGTTATTTCTGCAAGCATTCTAATTAAAAGTCCCCTCTGCGTAAGCCGTGTTGCTTCATCATAAATCTAAGACTGTAGTAAAAGCAAAGGAATACATTTATTTATAAATATATACCAAATTAATAAATATTTTTAAATTGTTGCCTGTATTCAGGTGGCAAACTTGATTTTTTTTTCTCTTTGTGGGAAAAGCACAGAGGTTCACAAAATTTAACGTAAGCAAATGTCAAGAGATGAAAGAGTGAAAAAGTACAATGAATCAGTATGACCACTGAACTGTACTCACATGCATCAAACAGTAAACCACCTCCACCCTGGGACACAAGAAACAGCTGGAATTATCAGGAAACTTAGTGGTATGTATGTATCCAGAGAAAATAATGGTTCTGTTAGAGCTACCACCTTCTCTTTCCGCCTGTGATTTAGTGGCCTTAAAATACCAAAATAGACTCATTACAATTGTAGGTCCAAGAAGGAAACAGATTACCAAATCAAAAATGAGATGCAAATGTTCTTTAGGTAATGACATTTCTCAAGTGTGTGTTACGAGGGATAGAAAAAATTATTTCTCTGTCTTCTCCTGTGCACCACAGTGATGTCCGTAAATCCTGCAGAAATTCAGGCTCTGAATCTGCAAACAGATATACTCCACTTTAAACTTTTGAGTAGTCCTCTTAGCTTTGCTGGAATTACTCTTTCACAGGAAGTCAAGCACTATTATCAGCATTTCTAAGATTAGAATGAAGTTTCCAAAGCTCGTTAAAAGCATTTGTCAAAGAAGCAGGTTGCTGAGTAGGATTCTGTCAGGTGCTAGAAATGAAAGTGAGATGGAGGCCACAATGTCATGTTGAGGAGTACTCCACAAGCACTGAAAGTTTCTGAAATGCCTCATATTTTATCTGGACATGCTCCTGGAATAAGAGAATTTGAAGTGCATTTGAGGAATTAAAAATGAGCTAATAAAAAAAAGTCATGAGAACACAGACAAGTATTAGTTTCACTATGCTTAACTCTTCACAAAAAGAGAATAGACACGCTCTCCTCAGACATATTAAACAGATCTTTTCCCACTTCTGTGTGCACAACCATTCACACTTTTTCCAGGAAGCACTGAAGGTTTGGGTCTCTGGTCATGCCTTACACTTTGCCTGCATACAAAACAGCCCAGTGAGTAGTAAGAGGTAAAAACTGCTTTGGTTAAATCACTATAACACTCACAGGAACCCAGCAGGGGCAGATGCGGTGTTATGCTAGAATCATAACATCTGCTTTAAGTAAAATATGAACATAACCATTACATTATCCAAAAGACAATTTCTTAAATTGTACATTGCTCATCCCACGCTATCACAACATATATTTAGATCAGTATTGTTTTGAAGGCCCTAAGTCAACACAACGAAATATCGTGGGGCCTATAGCCCCAGCACAAATGAAGGGAAAGCTTCACTTCATCCTCTGTGAGAGCAGAAGAAAAGTTTGGGAACTCACCTCTCCCCTGTGGCTGGTAAGAATTATGAGTAATTTCATGTGAGTAAAATGAAGTTTCAGGATGAAAAGTTTAAAAGTGAGATAAGTTTTAGATTTTCCTTGTAACCTTCCCAAGAGATACATCAAACAAACCCCACACCAATTTGTTTAATGAGATTTTCATCTTAAAATGACTGTAGGCCACTCAAAAATCAGATTTGTCTCTTGGACAGAAACATGGAGAAGGGACATTTGTGTAAGACTCCATATCCTTGAGGCTTAAAATAGTTTGTCATTCTGGGACCTGATTTTCAATTTTGAATGAAAGATATCACCCAAGTGTCTAGTTTAATTACCAAAAAAAAAAAAAAAGTCAAGCAAAGAAACCCAGGTGAAATTTTCTACTTCAACAAGAGAAATCTGTTTGAAAATCATTTATCTAGCTGTTGAGTCATTGCCTACTTGAAAATAAGCAACAGTTGCATGCAAGAAAAACTAAGGTTACACAAGACTTTGTATTGAATTTAGCAGTATGCTTTCACAATGTCTCTGAGTAAGTGTATATATCTTTCAGATGTATGCATATGATATATATTTTTTTCTTTTTAGAAATAGTGCAGATTTTCTGTCTTCATACATTGGATCCAGCTTTCACTGAAGTAAATTCACACTGAAGCAAGTGGAACATTCCACAAATACAATATTAGGATATATACATGGGACCAGTATGAATAAATTCATTCATTCTCTGCAGTGAATCTTTATTAATTTTATATGACATTCAAAGAAAATAAATATTTGCTATTTCTATGCTACATTGGACTGTGGGCCTCAGTAGTAAGAACACAAGACATTAGTTAATAAGTGTTTGAATAACCGACTACATTTAAGAATCCATTCAACTAATGAGGTAACGATTATTTGTTGTTAATACCACATTATATCCTGCAAGAAAATTGGCTTCCTACTCCATCAGTGTTTCATCTAGTCATATTTCTAGATGATATTATAGAATTTGCTTCTTTTTAACTTTATTTTATGCATTTTCTAAGCAAATCTGGTCCGATGGAAAACTCTGGTACACTCATACTGCTTTTAAAAAATCAGTGGGAGCACGTTCACCATCCAGAAAGTTTTATTGTTGTGTTTTTGAATTAAATATTACACCTCTGTTTGGTATTTAATTGCCAAATTAACTTACCTAATACCCTACCCCGCAGGAGGAACTGAGCATCCCAAATTTCCAGTAAAGCCATAATATAACTGACGGGAATGAAACAACTTTCACTTTCATTGAGCTCAAATACAAAGTCCTCTCACTGCACCAAGCCCTTATAGGTCATCCCACTCCCCAAGTTTTGCTGAAATCCAAGGAAGACCTTTTTTCTAAATCATTACTTTTCCCTCCCCTGTGCATGTGCATGTCTCAGAAGTCAGAATATAGTAATCTTGTTTCACATCGCAAATGTTGTGGTAGAAACACAGTCCTGTTTTGAGAAATCTGACAAATTAAGTGGCATTTCCTGTTTGAAAGAGGGGAGCAACAGAGTTTTTCGGGAGCACGCAATGCTGGTGACACTTAAGTGAGGCAACTGCTTTCATGGCCCAGCGCTGTGAGCCAAATGTGTAGGCTATCTCTAGTCTACAGTTCAGAATGCAAGTATTGCCTGCACTCAAAATAATACAAGTCTGTTCATGCAGACATTCAAATAAATATCACCAGGTTCACAAATTAATTCAGTCGTCCCACAAGAACCTCATTTGCTCCCATAATAGAAACATCCAGCAGCCAAATTCTTGTGCGGTCAAGCAATTTGCAGTGCTGTTGAAGCTGATGCCTATGAAGGTTCAGGTAGCACCCTCCTTTGGTTGAATCCTAAACTGAAAACTTGCCTTATCTATTTACCAGGAGGTAGGAATTCCACATTAGAATAGGTCCTTAGATACACATCTAATGAAAGGTATAAAGTGTACTATTGCAAAGCTGTGACTAGATTCCTTCCCTGTCAGTTCTTTTTACTCTGTGGCTTTGCTAGCATTAGAGGAACAGACAAGTAGGCAGTAAATCCAGCCTGCTAACTTTAAACAGAAGTGATCATTTGTATATGACAAGCCCTAAAGAACTCAAACATGGTTATCAAAATTTGGATTTCTGCATATAAATAGCCACATCATGCTTTGATGTTTAGATGAAGATAAATTTTCTTACCTTGCACTCCGTAAATAAGAAACTCATCAGTTAGCTGTAATCACTGCCTGCCAAGAATGCCCTCACAGTGCCAGATGTCCAGCCTCTCTCCTTATTTACAGTCATCGACAAATAGAGATCATTACAGGTAAATTTAACCAGATGATCCATTCAAACCAGTTGTAAATAAAAATGCAAATTGATAAATTCCACTTAGTAGTTTTGATTAATGGATTTCAGACGTTTTCTCCTGAGATTTTCATTTTTTTAATCATGGAATCTTATAGCCGTATTCAGATCATGTCATGGTAAATTCAAGTATTCATCTGTAACACCATATGTTAAAAATAAAGCCAAATAAAAATTGAAATGGTAATTTTGTAAAGTAAATAAACACCTTAAATCTTGTAGAATAATTCCATAAGAAATTTGCAGTTGTGTTTATGTTGCTAATGTTGCTAACTAGTACTCAATCTCGATCACTCTAGCTATATAATCCCCTGCTTGAGGAGGATGCTGAGGTTACTGCACTTCATGTGCTTTTCTGGTTCTCTTTTGACTTGGCCTGGGCTCTGTGAATAGGATTCACCTGAAAAAATGTAGTGTCTAGCATAAGTATAACTCAGCATCTGAGAAAAAATTATTGATTTTCTGTATAGTCATGGGGATAAATAGGTCTTTTAGGGTACATACCACCTCCATCTAAAGTAGAGATCTAAAACAGGCCAGTGAACTATGTCCAAAAGTCTGTTTCTTCTCACTTACAGACCTTCCAGAGAATCCAGGGTAACAATAGAGACACAGATGTCAATACCACAGAAGTCTATCTCATATGACATGAATCCCCTGTCAAATGTCTAAACCTGCTTGCATTCAAACCCAAAAGAACTTCAGAATTGCGCTCCTCCTGTAGAAGGATCCATGTCCATTAAAACGATTGTCCCTGGAACATCTCTGACAACAAAGGATTCCACTAACAGACTTGTTCACTTGCATGTGCAGCAAGTCTTAAGAAAAGACTGGTCTTACCCATGCATCAGAACCTTCTCAGTTCTAGTTTTCATATGAAATAACTATACTCTGCCCTATACCTAGCATCTCTTACCAGGAGTTTCAAATATCCAGTAGCCTGTGTTAGCAAACATCTGGAAATCTTGTAGATCACCACCTGCAGCAGCAGTGCAAATAAATTACTGTAAAAATTACTATCAATCACTAGAGCAGTAAAATTAGGTCAGCAGAAAATAAAAGTTAAAGCCTTCCACTTGTAGTATGACACAGGAGATAAAAATACATGTACCTTGACAAGCTGGTTTTTTAGAATTCTTTTTTGAATATCTGTTTTTTCTAGGGTAAAGCATCCAAGTGTCCAGACAACAAATGCTATGCACAAAATTCTGTGCAATATGGCTAATGGTGTTTCTGTAAGTAAAGGAACATACATCCTTATACAGGAATTCAATAAAATCTAAACCAAGAATGAGTGTGTAAGTTTATGAATAAGTGAAAGTACACAAAGTAAGGCATATGTAAACTTATCTTGTGTTATATGAATCATTCTTGACATATGACTATAACGGCAGCCTTCATTAGAAAGGGGAACAGCAAAAACTTCTAAGAAATGAAGTAGGAATGCTTCCTAACGTTCAGTGGTTTGGCATTCTTTGTTAAGAAGGTGAAGGAAGCATAAACAGAGCTTGCATGCATTTCATGAGTCACTTCAGAAATTAAAAGTTTTATGTGTGGAGCTATGTCACTTGGAAAAGAGGATATGATATGTATGTGATGGGCATACACCAGAAATATGAGATTTCTAGTATGAAAATACTAGATACATTTCTTGTTGATACTTGTGGGCTCTGCTTTATAAATGCTCTGAGGTGTTGGGATATTAGATGTTTTTCTTAGGAAACTCAGACTCCAGAATTCCACAGTAACATCACACTTCCAGTTTTCACTCAGGGAAGTTTGCAAACACTCACAACTGCACACAAGCACACTAAAAACATGATCGTGAAATGCAGAACACATGAAAGAACAGGAAAACCTATTTTACCACTTCTAAATCAATGCACTGGTATTTTGCTTCTGGCTTCAGGTCTTTGCACTTGGAGATATCACATAAAATTGGTAAAGAATCCTGCAATATAGTGCAATTTTATTATGATCATAAGCCTTGTGGAAACTTTTCTATTTCAGAAGACTTTCACTGTATAGTAAGCAGCATTCCCCCTGATTTCCTGCCACCTCATCCCTCCGCTGTGAGCTCCGAACACTGAGATTTGTGGCCTCCGACTGCCACTTCCCTCCCATTAGATCTGCCTCAGGACCTAACTGCGCCATTCTGAAGTAGGACTTTTAGGCTGCCTTAGTAAAAAACTCCAGCAGCTCTGGAGGGCAGGAAAACCTTGGTCGCAGAGGGGTTTTGCATTCCTTGCTATGCAGACATGTAGGGAGTTTTTCCTGAAGCCAGACTTTCTCTGGCTCCTGAGCTTTGCACTTCTTAGCAGGGATGTGTCCTGAGAGTACACAACCACCCCACTGTGCCAGAGACTCTCTGGAAGTCCAAATACCTACCCACAGCTTACTAGATGCTGGAAGCAGCCCCCCATGAGCCCAGACCTCCAACTGCATCGCACTTGCCAAATTTCACCTTCAGCTTCACTTTGCAGGGGGAAAATCATGTGTGTCCATGTTAGCCACGCTCAGGCTGATGAGACAGCTTAAAAGTATAACAGGTCATTCACAGAATCAAGACCTACATGGATCTAGATATACTCTACTGCATTGTCGGACTGTCAGCCAGTTTGTTAGGTATGATGCTACTTCCCTGTTCATGTGTTTGCTATTGAGTCAAGCTCTGGTCTGGAGTATTTTTCTTTGTTTTTCTCCAGTTCCGGAAATGTAGGAGGAAGAGATAGTCCAGATCCTACAGTTAACAGACACAAGCGTAATCTTATTTAACTCAAAAACAGGACCGCCATGTGAAGAAGCGCTCCTCACCTGAACAAAACCACAGGGTATCCAGTCCTCAGTGTTACCATGTCCTTCAACCTTTTCTCAGCTCAGGATTGTGTTGCTCTCTTTTAAACAAGATGGATATATTCCTTCATTCCTCCCTCTAACAGAGAAGAAATCAGTTGAGGCTGTGGCTCAAAGTAAAACTGTTGGCCCTATTCAAGACCATAGGCTCTCCTTTGAAGGCTATGTTAGATGTGACTTAATAATACAATTTTTAGGCACATAATTATTAGTTGGTTTCTCAGGACAACCTGATGCTGGTAATACATGCTGTCAGATCCTCCAGGCTTGATTATTCTAATTCATTGCCACTTACAGCAAGTTATGAGTAGGATCCCCAGGGCTCCTCGTGGCACTGAAACACCCTCATACATAGACTTCTCTGCAGCCCCTAGCTTTCAGGGTGTCAACCTACAAAACTGTAGACTCTATTTTTTCTTTTTTCTGAAAAGCTAAATAAAAGCATAATTGTAGTGATATTGGTTACAGTGAGATCTTCCCTGCCCAGTGAGATTCTGCTCCCAGCTACAACATAGTTTTAAGTCTGACACTGCCCCACCTAAAGTCCTTTCTCAGAGATGTGTTACCTCACCGAAACCAGCCATCTTCCTTGTTTTATTTATGTGTTGCTCTTGTTTTACTTACCTATTCATATATTTCTTGAATGAGAATGCTTATAATTCATGAGAAATTTTAATCACTGTTATTCAGTAAATTACTTATGCATTAAATTATTAGGTGGTTACTTTTGTTACTGCTGATGCATTATTAGTAAACCTTATTGACATTTATTAATAAACCTTACTGACATTTAAAAAGAAAATGCAATTTTGTAACCATGCTTACAATATGTTTAGCATATTTATATTTGTGAAGTTATTCAGTTTTCCTAGGAACATGCAAGAGCATAGGAGAGACATCCAAACATGTAATTTTTCATTCAACATAAAGTTACTTGTTACCAATCTTTTTTTCTTTTTTTAATCCCATGTCTCTGTAGAAACAACCAGTGTTGCCATTAAGGGGATTCTGTGAGGGAAATATTCATCACTAAAAAAGGCACAAAATCCCATGTACTTTACAGAAAGGAAGATCATTGTTTGAAGACTGACTTCTTCAGAAATTTCTGAACTTGTGCATAGCTTGTAAAAATTCCCCACCCACATTATTCTCTTTGAAGCACACTCTCACAGAGCTGCCTCTTCCATTTCTTGCCATAAAACTGTCAGCTGGGTGTTTCATGTTGTGATACAGCTCTCTCTGTTACAGGAAATCGACCTAAGCAGTTTTCCTGTGAGTGTAAAAGAAGTAGAGAAAATCCATTAACCCTTTCAATTCATGATATATTTACACACTTGTAACGTTGCAGGTCTTAGAACAAAGAAAAACAGTCTCAATGAGAAACAGCAATGGTTGCAGGGAGAGTGGTTTTTTAAGAACCCTTTTTCTACTCGTTGGTTAATTTTTTTTATTTATCCACAAAAGATACTGGTGCTTTCATGAATGGCCCTTCTTTATAACATTGCTGTTTCTAACAACTGCATAATATTTTTTCTCATGCTAAACATTAGCATACTGTCTCAGCCTAGAAAATAAACATCTGGTTTTTTCTTGATTTGACAGCCCAGTATGTTGCTGAAACAGAGCTGTGTCATGAGCTCAGATACAGCTCAAAATTTTCAATGTGTGATAGATATTTCTGATTTAGTTCTTACTGAAACCTCTTGTTGGATTGTTAGAGGTGTGCAGACTGAGTAGGAAAGATTATAAATTTCCACAGATATCCAGCTGAAAAGAAAGTCTGGCACTCTATTAAGGATATCTTGTGGAATTCTTAATAATTCTTAAGGTTCTGCAGATGATGTTTTATCAGAACACCCACTCACCAAAAGCATCCTAATATTTTATATGAATAAAATTTACCTTGCAGTCCAATCTGGAGAAGACAGCACAGAGGCTCTTAGCTTAAACCACAAGAGATAAGCTGGCATCTTAAGCTCAAGATCCAAATCCCAAAATGTGTACTAATTAACTCCATCTGGCAGAATTTTTGTCTACTACACATGAATTTTACATTCTCCAAAAAATCCTTTATCTGTACTATATTCTACAGAGAGCTGAACTCTGCTGTCAGAACCACTGAATAATATCAGGTTCGAAGGAACTTCATGCTATGAGACCACCTTATCTCACTGTATTTGACTATACTGCAAAGCCAGTGAACAAAATCACTGAACAGGTACACAGAGGCAGCTCAGAAAGCAACAGCATGAGAACCAACTTCAAAAGCAAAATAGGTCATATTTCAGGGAAAGGATTTTTGACCTTCAAATGGCTCTCACAAATAGCTGCAGATGGCCCCTAATTCAGATTAAATATTTCCAACTCTTCTCCTGTGAGGAAACATGAGGCTTGCCTACCCTTTCTTTTGCTTTGTACCAGGTCTTATATTCTCATAAATGCTGAACTGCAGCTTCTTGCTGTCCTGCTTCCCACTTTCTTGCTGACGATATGCTCCCACGTACGTTTGGTGTATCATTGTAATTCTTCACTAAGTTCAAGCAGGGAATGGTTACTGCTGAAGTCAGCTGTCCTTTAGTCCAATTTCACATTTAAAACTGTTTATCTTGCCAGAGACAGGAATAAGAGATAACACAATTTCTTTCACAGCATCAACCTGGTTTATGTAAAAAAAAAATGTTTACCACCCTCAGACGTACAATAAAACTTCTGAAATAATAAATTCCACAGACTGGCAGTTTGCTTCAGCTTAAGTGATCAATAACCTGTAAGAATGTTCTTCTGATTCCCAAAAAAGTAATTCTTATTTCTCAGGAAGAAATAAGAACTGAAGGATTTGATATCTGGTCTGCACTTGGGGGCATTTATCTGTGTATGATCTACACATTTTTCTGTGTAGTTTATATAAAGATCATACAAGTACTACCCTGACTATTCAGGGTTCTTACAATAAGGAATACAGTAATTCTCAAATGCCACCTAAGGAAAACGTGTAGCATATAACCTGCAGGTAGAAGTAGGTTCCACAACACTGAAGGCAGTCAGTTTTCTGCACAGCTCCTATTTCATTTCCCCTTCTCTGTGAAAGTGCAACTGCTGGGTTAGAAAAAAAATTTCTCTTGTAGTTTTAGGCCTAAGCTTGTCTCTGACTCCCAACTAACACACCTATGGGATGTTTTAGCTTAGTAAGGAACCTAAGCAATTTGTGAAGATCATTTCTCCAAGCAGGAATAATGTTAGTTCCTTCAGCCCACACCTACAAAGACTGAGGGGAGAAAAAATAGAAACAAAACTTTCCTGCGGAAGGTTACGCGTGTATTTCTGTCCCAGCTTAAACACAAACTAAACACGCTTTTGTGGTGATTAACTTCCTCAGCTGTGTTTTCAATGGCTACTTTTTGGTAATGTAATTGCAGACTGTATTACACAGCTGAACAGGAAAGCTCCAAGAAGTTCTTAACAAGCAGTGAGGAAATACACACAAAAGCAATTTTTCTGAACTGTGCTACAAAAGCATCTTTTACTATTTTATTATTTAGCAAATGCTGCCCTCCCACAAAACCAAAATATTATATATTATACTTTGATGTCTGGATACAAATCAAAGCACTTAGAAATTACACATAGTATTTTGGCATTATTGAACATACTTTCAATTAAACCTGAGTTCTATTCAGTCATACTTAGACAGGATGCATTAAAATGTGTATTTTATAAACATAACATTCTGCTGCGTAAGATAATTTCAAAGGCAGTTCACAATAATATCCATTTCCTTTTTGTATTAGAGATCTCATTACTAGTTCTAATTTTTATTGCTTTCCAGGACACAGTCTTTTCCTTTCCTTAAAGAAGTAGAAGGAACTTGTTTTCCCTAGGATGTAGCTTTTAAATCAGCTTTCTCTATTGCTGCTGCCTCCTTCAAGGACTTTGAGCAGAGGGGCTCTGGAGTTCATGTTCAAAGCCTGATCTCCAGCTTTTTCACTGGAATGGCCTCCAAGCTGCACTCAAATATCTGTGTAGCCTATTGCTCTGGCATGTCCTCCTGGATTTCTCACTGTCAGTTTTCTGACTCTCACATGAGTTGAGGAGGACCATAATCATCTCATCTGCTTTTCCTGAGCCTCCCCACCTCCTGAGGTACTGGCCCAAGCACTAGTTTTCAGGTAAAGCCACAAGTTCCCCTGGAAAGTAGATCCCCCAAAACATCTTGCTTCCATGGCAGCTCTAGAAAGCAGCGTCTCCGTTGCATGGACAGGAGAGACTGTAAAGAAAGAGAAGGCATTGTTCATCAGCACTTTATGCTACATCTAGGACCCTTGAATGAGAAAAGGAAGATAGATCTGAGTAATCGCATTCTGGCTCCTCTATGGCTCACCAGGAGGTTTTCACTATCACTGAAGAAGTGATAGGCACTTACAGAGCGGGCAGAATTTTGGTGCCCGCGAAACAAAACTGGTTTCCTGTAAATGCATCTCAGCTGTCATTGAGACCCCAGACTGCACAAGTTGAAGTGCCAGAGGCTGTTGCAAAGGAAAAGAGGAGAACAGGGAGAGAAGGTCTGAAAAAGCTTCAAACATCCATCCCAAATTATATTCTACACACTTCACTAGGCAGTGTGACAAGAATTCATAAGCCATATAGGATAATTTTTGGCTAATTGAAATATTGCCTTTTAAAGAACTTTTGTTCAAAAATATCTTATCTAATCAATGTCACAATGTTCATAAAAGTATTAAAACTGTACTGAAAATAAAAATTTACAGTCAGTTTTCATTGCAAAGCCTAATTTTAGCAATTTTGGAATTTTCAACCAAAAAAAACCCAGAAGAGTACAACAATTTATTTCAAAAAGAAAAAGATGAGGCTTAAAAGTGTGAAGAAAACTGCAGGTAATTGAAAGAGAAATTTGCTCCCTCTAGATTATTACCTTTTCCAGTTACCTATATTTTAAGCGCTGCAGTTACTCACAAACAAGCTGTATTTAAAGATGGTACTTCTATCATTAAACAGTTTCAATTAAATGTGGCATTAAAACCTTTTTCATTGTTTATTTTTTAATTGAGCTCAAATTGTGATCTGCTTTTCTCTCTGATAGATGTCATTAGGATCATTAACCACTATCTCAAGTGAAAATAGTATGGAGTGTTTTGGGTCTGACCAGTGTCATACTGAGCTCAAACTCTCCTTGATTTCCTTAAGTTTTGGACCAGAGTCTATTGCTTGTATGAATGTATTGCCCTCTGTTGGACAGGAACATCTCATAGAGCATCACAGACAACAGGAAACCTAACCATCTTTACCACATTGGTTAGGAAATTTATGTTTCTATGTATGCTGAACAACTAGAAAGACTCCAGGAATTTAAAAATATATGCATACCATTAGAGACTAATTTTTTTAAAAATGACCCTAAAGGTCCTTTTTTTGACATTCTTTCAAGGCGTTATTGCTTTGCATTTCTCGGTATAGCCACTGAAATCATATTCACACACTCTAAAATACAAAGGGTGTTTATATTTCTCCCAGGAAATTATGCTGTCGTTCTGTGCCATAATTGAGTGCAGAACCACAGTGATAATTGCTGTAAGGTGCAACAAAAAGAGTTTAGGGAGTGAAACTCAGAGGAGCAGGAATAAAGCATGGGGCAGCCTCAGCAGCACTCTGGACTGCAGCAATGACATGAGACCACCTCACAGCACCGATTTGTCTGGCATTTGAAGCTGATTGCCTGCTGGCTTTCAAACACAAATGCACACACATAACCTTAATCTGGCTACCCCTAACTAGGCATCAATGCCTAATTGACAGCCTTCCCGCTAAATTACCCATGTATATTGTTCTTAGCAACATTAAGATTTTATTTGCTCTTTAACCCAAAATTGTCTATTGATGGATGTATTAATTGGTCTTTTCATGCACTTAACATAATCCCTTAATAACCAGGTCATTTTGTGAGTGGCAAAATGAACAAAATTTGGTTACCCATGGATTTGTAATTGAGTTCCCATGTGGACTCTGTAATATTTAACGAGTTGAACTCCAATTACCGTCCTTTTCCCAGTGGGAATTTTAAAAAGATCTTTCCTAATCTGTTCACATGTTTTCACAAAAATGATAGAAGCTTCGTATCCTTGAAATATCCATCCATCATTGTCAGTTCAAATTAACCCATGATTTCAAGCCATTAGAGAGGAGACCAAGAGATACACACACAGCCATACACATGCCAAGTGTGATTCCACAAGTCTCATCTCCTTAGGAATATAGGTTTCCAATTCATACTGAAATCAAGTGAAAATGCAAGTTAAAAAAAGTATTTGAGGTAAAAATTAAGATGTTTGTGTGGTAGTATAATCAGGCTGGAGAAAATCTCAGGGTCTAATCTCGCTGAATTGGAGCCTCCCTCCTCTTCCCCATAAAAGCTGGCCCCAAGTTTTGGCCCTACATCAAGTACTAAGTAAAAGAAGGCATGTAGGGGAGAGGACCAAGTAGCTCAGTGGTTTTACTTTTCGTGGGTAAGGGCCCAAGAAAAATCCAGTCTCCTTCCAACCCACAGACATAGGAAGAAAACAGAAAGGTGGCTGACATGACCTCCCCTCCCATTCAGATGCATCAGCATTAGAGCACAGCCAGGTTTACTGCCGCCTTCTCCCCCAGCAGCATGGGTGATAGCAATGTCCCCAGAGCAGGGAACCTTGGAGGTAAAAACTAATTGTGTTTGTCAGAGCTGCTTCACCTCGGAAGAGGTGTCAGAGACACATGACTACTCTGGCCACAGCTTCAGACTTTTCTCTATAAATGAGGGGAGCCAAAATCCGTCATATTGTTAATGAGGCGTGAGCATCTGATGTAATCATGTAAGTGCAGATCTGTGGACAAGCACCCAAAACCCACATGGGCTCAGTGGGAAAAATGAAGATGTGTCTAATTACACACCTAAAACAAAGAGAAGAACAGCAAGCATAAAATGCAATTCGACAGAATTTTTGATTTCCTTCTATTTGGGTGGTTGGCACACAGAACTACTGTCTTTCAGCCACCTCAATGAGTTCTGGAATTCAAATATTTTTTAAAAATATCACTGAGCTTCCAAAGCATAAGGCAAAAGAAATCCTGTTATTCATAGTGAAAATGTAGTATTTTGAGAGCGTACAACCCTCAGTGTCTGAGGAAAATCAGCAAGCAGAAGCCACACCTTTCCTTGCTGGAAATTCACATAAATTGGATTTTTCTGGGAATATGTTCAGAACCTAAGAACTGTATAAATTTATAACTCCTGTACATTTAGACCAACTTGTTTTTCCAGTCATCTGCAGTGGTCTTTCAAGAATGTTAAAAATGTCATATAATTTTAACAACAGGCTTCCACAATCCACTGTTTTACAGTCTCCCATGTACACCCTAATTTGGCTAGAACTTGTCCCTGGTTTTAGAGGTTTGCAGCTGTTCCAGCTATAGTTGTCAGGTGTCTCCTCACATTTCTTGAGGACAGGGAGAATTTTATCCACCTCCAATTATTTGGGGTTTTTTTCCTTTCTGCCTGGATCTGCCAGGGTTAATTAAAAAACCAAAAAGTCCACGCGGCACAGCTCTGGATGAAAAAGTAATACAGAGAAAAGTAAGAATAGCAAGAATCAGCTCACCACAGTGAACTCCCTCTCCAGTTAGATCTCTGAAGATATTGGCATGAACTCTCTCTCACATGACATACCTGTAACTTAAGTGTACCATCACTACTAAACAATCATTTGCATTTATTATTATTACTTAATTCAAAGGCTGATGCCAAACTGTCTGAGGGAAGGAAAGTACATGGTGTACTTTTAAAAAATCCTCAGTTTGATTGGAGTTTTCTGTTTTCCTTCAGTATTCTCTTTTTTTTTTTTCTGAAGCTCTGTTCTAAGAAAAAGAAAGCAGGGGATTTACTAAAAGCACGATAAGTCGGTTAGTTATGAGTCACCTTCATGACTTATAAAGGGTCTCAAGTTGTTTGGAGCGGGCTTTCTTCACCTGATTTGTGTTGCAAGGATATCAAGCGACCAGCCAGACCAACAGGTTCTGTGGCAACTGCTCCTGCTTCAGTTATCTTTTCTCATTTTTTGTTTGCCTTATTTCTTTCTCTCTCACTCTCACTCTCTCTCTCTTTAGAAGAAAAAAAAAAAACAAACAACAAAAAAAAAGCAACCAAAGCTCAGTGACCATGGTTAACCTGTGAGATGGAACAGAGGAAGTCTGTGGCCTTCCTGCTGCAGTGGTTTTGCTTCATCTCTGTGTAAAGAAACTGCCTCACAGCAGGTAGGTTTTTCAGTTTGGTTCTTTGGCTTTTTCATTTATTTTTGTGTGTGCTTTTTTTTTGAATGAGAAGCTCGTATGTTACAGGAGATGGGAGCAGGCCAAGGGAAGGGGCCCTAGGGCAGGGTTCAGAAGCCTCAGGAGTCAGAAAGGCTAAACTTCAAACATTTGCACACATGCAGAAATATTCAGGCAGGCATCCTTGTGGAAATATGCCTTTAGCCATCCAGAATCACACAGGGATAACCAGTTTCGAGTGAATACAAACCCAATCCCCTTGCTGTCTGCTCTGGTGGGACAGCATGCACGAGAAAGGTGTCTGCAGACAACCAAGAGGACATAGGAGATACACACTGCATTTTAGCTCCTGCAACCCCTCCATCTTTTATTTTGAGATGAATAGTTTAGAAGACCATGTATTATGGAATATAATTTCTACAGTGTTTCTCCTAAATAGGAGAGATTTAGGACTAATCTGCAGTAATTCTCTTGCCTACAGTTTACCAAAGACATTTTGAGGTGGGGAAAAGTAACTGTACAAACTAATTAGGCTTATATAATTTTGGCCATACAAGTAGTTTTGGACATGGCACCCATTAGATTTACATCATATAGCTATGATTTGTTTTAATTATTTTTAAAATGAAGATGTTTAAAATGCCCAAATAAGAACTTCATATAGCTTTCTTGAAATGCATATGCATAATGACAAAACAGGAGCTCCATGCTCAGCATTAAGACTTTTCTGGTGAAAACTCCAAGGTTTAATTTGACCATAAAAAATTTGCTCTGAACTCAAATTTGGCAGCCAATACCTAAGATTAATAATTTCTTTTGGTTTCTAATATGGCAATTTTGAATTTACAAAGGAACAAGCAAAATAGCTGAAATATAGTAATAAATTAAAAATCCAGCTACTTGATCCATAAAGTGAAATAGAGGTACATTTTTTTTTGAGGGAAGTGTTCAGCAGAGAAAAGCCGCTTCTATCCACATACACATCTTTGGAGCCGTTCCAGTACCTTAAGTAGGAGACTTGAATTCAATATTTTCCTAAGTGTTTTAAAAAGAATAGCTTTTCTTTCTGAGAAATTAGAGGAGAAAAGAGGACTTTAAATCCTCCTGAAAATGTAAATAGGGTACCTGAGAATGCATGTCTGGTGTACTGTTTATGTGTAACAGCCTTTTGTAGGCGATTAAACAAGTTATAGAATGTACTCCAATATTAATTCTCCTTCAGTCAAAATTAGATTTCTGCTATTCAAGGGTAAAAACATCTCTGAAACTCGTGCATTTTATTTTGGTCTTATTTTTTACAAAAAAAAAAAAAAAAGAAAGCTTTTGTCATGACTGCAGAGGAAGACAGATTTAAAAGGCGCTCTTGTATACTATGCCAAATATTAGTTTTGACACATAAAAGGAAATAGGCTTCTCCAGCGGTCAATTCGCAACATTCCAAGAAAGATATAAAATAGGTGTTGCATGTTTCCCTTTGGCCCGCACCCACTTCTCTCTCTCTCTGGTGAGTGTTAAGGGAGGATACACAGATAGACAGCATAGACAGAAGTCTTAATTTTTCTATAGCTGCAGTTGGGTGATGTGAGTCCCACCTCATATCCTCTACAAAGCTACTCGAACAATCGGCTTGCTGGCACATCTCTTTCAAGCTGCCAAAGCTCCTTCAAGCTTTTTCTTCTAGAATGAGGCCTTTAGTTTATTTTCAACAGGTAATCTGACATTGTGCTTGTGAGCTGCATCTTATTTATATGCAGGAAAATGGAAATAAAAAACTGGGGCTCACTAGGTCTGTTTCAAAGTCTATTGCAGTCAGTGTGGGTCTCTGTTCTTTAACTTCAAAGCATCAGGCTTGAGGTCTACCACAGTCTTATTCCTCCAACATAATTGTGAGTATACATACCCACATGCGTGATCACTCCAGATTTCTGGACTTGATGGATTGCCATTTCTCCCTCTCACCCTCCCACTGAAAAGGGGCTTTTTAACAGAGGTAATTGCACAACCCTAAACACCTTCAGATGAGGGTCCCCAAATGGCAGAGTTCTAAATTTTTTTTGCTGCTTGGAGAACACCTTTTCTCTTTTCTAGATTGTTACCAAATTTTGAGGAGTTGGAATTACTTCTCTAACCTGCCTGTGGTTTTCATAAAAACTTTTATTGAGAAGTACTATCAAAGTTGGCATGTCCTCTTGCCACTAATCCAAAGACAACAGGTTGAGTTTTACTCCAGATTCATGACAAAAGATCCTCTCTAGTTGACCAATAGGTAAATAAGAATTTGGTCATTTGGACTAGAAATCATAACAGATCTTATGAGCTTTTTTTCTTTTTTAATATTTCAAGGGAAATAATGGGGGATTTTATTTTATAATATTTAAGCAAGAGTAGATGGTCATCATTTCCACTGATGGCAAAACCACATTTTTTGAGCTGTGTGAGAAAACAGGCAGCATTATAGGTATCTGTTCATGTAATGGAAATCTGACAGCTGTACAAAAGGCTGTTACAAAGGTTCAGCAAGAGGAAACACGTGTCATTTCTCACCGCTTCCTGATAAAGCATGATTCTTTTTTTTTTTTCTTGCCTTTAGCACACAGGAGCAAAACAGCATTGGAGATGCTATGCTGCTGTTAAACTCTAAATTAATATGCTAGGGTGCCAGCCTAGACAAAACTATTCCATTACATAAATCCAAGATCATGGAAGTAGAAAAGGACCAAATACAAAGGCTTGTCTGTGGTTACAGCTGCCCACTTACCCTCTTTTGCCTAGAAGGGCTAGCTCTGAAACTGAATGCTGCCTCAAGTCTCTTGCTTCTCTCACTGCTCAACAGTGATGCTGGAAGCAGGCATGTTCAAGTACAGCACTCATTCAGCTTCTTTAGAGAAACAGTTATTAGATCTATTCAAGTGATGGATTTCAAAAACATATCCCGAACACAGGATAAGGTAGAATGAAGAGGGAAATGCTGTTAACCACAAATGGCTGCTGCAACCAGAAAGATAAAAGCTCTAAAAAAATGTGGAACAAATGGGGTTTGAGAAGCATTGTGTAAAGAATAGCAATCTGAAACATATTGAAGAGACTGCAAATTTACAAACGTGTTCTACAAATATTATGGGGGTGACAGACCCTGAGGTGAGAGCAGCTTCTTGTAGCAAAGCTCTTTCCTACTGCCTAGTATCACCCTTATCCAAAGCTTAATGAAGCCAAATCTATTGTTCCCACAAGAGGGACAATGGTTTTGCATCAAGCCTTTCACAAATATGTATGCCCACGGGGTGACAGCAAGTGAATAAGGACTCAGGGACATTAAAAGCATAATAGCTGAATGTGAGAATAGTTTAGGTTGGAAGAGATCTCTGAAGGTCATCAAATACAAATCCCTGCTCAAAACAGGTTCATCCACAACAAATTCAGGTAAGATTATAGCCTTTTGTTGATAGAAGTAACTCATTCTCCTCCCATGACCCGCACCCCTCACCCTCCACACACATACAACATATGCACACACAACATTTGGGAGTATTGATATATAGGTTTAGAAACTGTTCGCTTCATTGCCCACAAATGCAAATGTTACACCACAGGTCTCAGTGTCTGACTTCAGCAGGAGTTTAGCCTGAACACTCAACAGAGCTCTGAATCATCATTTTAAATTTGAGGTTTGGAAATTTCTAAACCACTTTTTTCTGCCTACCAAAATTTTATATTCACCTTGGAATTTTTGTTTGCCACTTACATATCACAACCATATACTTGCCTGGTTTCGTTTAGAGTGGCACAAAGTGAAAGGTAATTTCCCTAAAATCTCTAAATTAGATCACAGTCTTACTATGACATTTTAACTTCCTCTTAAAACATGTGTTAGTAAGAGTAGGGAAGTTATAAAAGTACATAAGTTTCTTTACATTTACATACAAAAAAGATCTCCAAAATTACGTCTTATATATAATGTCTCATTTCCCATACTGTTTTTCTTGTTACTTTTTGCTTAAACAACAATACTTTTTTTAAAAAAAGTGGTTACTGGGAGACCAAACAGAAAGCAAACAAGATTCAACCACTTCTGAACTCTGCCCAGGAGCTGATACTTTCTTTTAGAAGGATGGATAAAGGAAAATATATTTCAATCAAGACATATTTTGCAGAGACCTACCTGGGCATTACTTAGGCCTGTTTAAAACTGCTTGGAATGACTGTCTCAACTATTCCATCCTTATTACCAATGTAAGTAACTGAGAACTGCAAAATTATTTCAGATAATTGGATAGATAATGAGGATTCTCTAACCTTTCTTCTCCTGAGTGCATTGCAACTTCATTATGCTATTTCTTTACACATTTTTGAAATATGTTATTGAATTACTGATTTCTAAAACTATGTTTTCCTCGTTATTTTTCAGGAGAGAGATCATAATAGGCTGAAAGAAATTTAAAAAAATATGTTCAACTGGTCAAAAAATTTTAACACTTTTTAATTTTATAGTCAAAGTATCAGTGACTGGTTAAGAGGCAATTAGCAAACAACATGCTTTTCGACACAGACAATTGTAATCATTAAGCTCATTCTAGCCTACTGGAACAAGGGTGAAGGAGCTCTGTATATCGATCCTAGACCAGCAACTAAATCTGTCCAACAGGTTTTCTTTCTGCGCAGTGCTCCTTTATTCCAGAATCCAAACGAATATTTGTTGCTTAATCGCAAATACTGCATACTGATGAAATTACGATTATTTCTTAGCTCTGTTTCTTCCATCCTGTTAAACAGTCAGCTCTCCTGATAGGCATTTTGTCTTGTTTAAGTAAAAATAACCCCAAGTAATTTTTGCTTTTGTTTATCTTGAATTCTTAACATATTGAGGAACCTGGCTGATATTAGAAGTCTTCCTTAACTGATATGTAAAGGAATATAAAATCAGGCAAGACTACGCTACAATCTGTATTCCTTCTGCTCAACGCAAATAAAGCAGCACAAAGAAATGTAATAAGCAGAATGATGGAAGTCCTTCAGAGAAGAATACTGAATGTGTTCTAGTTCTAAAGTAACTAAAACAATTGCAGGATTGACTGGTTTTTAATGTGTAGCAGATGGTTCCTGTGTACTTAACTAACTACAATCTTTTCCCCTCTGATGTCTGTCCTTTCTCTGACATCTTTTTAATATGCATTTCAGTCTCTTTTTTTTTTTTCTTTTTTTTTTCTTTTTAGGTATATCAAGGGGAAAAAACGGTGGTTTCTGTTCTTTGCATCTTACACTCCAGACTCTGGAGTTCTTCTGTAGGCTGTATGTTGTTAATGCTAATTGTGATAGGGGTTTTTACCTCTGACTGACTCCTACATATTAGCATTAACACTGTATCATGCCTCTTACCAGAATTCACATGGAACAAACTGCTGCTGTGGGAGGAGAGCAGAAATCGTGAATCAGTCAGTGCTATGCTGGGAAAACGTCCATTCTACATGTAAAAAGACGAGTTGTTCTGCATACAGGCACACTTTCTAGAATGTTTGCTAGGTTTAGAGTCACTGGAAAAAAACAGGGAGAAAAGTAGCTTTGTATGTCAATAAGTCCTTACTAGGATGTAGAACATGTAACATTTTGAATGCAACAAACTGGTTTTTATTTTGGTTTATTGCTTTTCAGCTCTTCTGGCTTTACTTCCCGTACAAATACTGCATTTCTTCATTTAGTTAGGAAAGAAAAGTTATGAATTAAACTCTTTGCGTCTGTAACTGTGCATTCCATTCATTTCTATAGAATTTTACTATATGTAAGAGAAAAACTTACAGAAAAGGTCTCTCTGAGATTTTATTGTCAGTTCATTATGAGAAATGGGTCAATGGATCACTGGGAGAAAATCAAAATGTATTTATTTTACTTTAGGATTACCAGTGCATTCTAAATTTTTAGAAGTCCTCTCAGAAAATTCCAGACAAATAGGAATGTACTGATGTATTTATTTTGTGGAAGGTCAAAGTCAATACTGAATACTCACAGTCACAAAGCCTGAGTTACAGAGCCAGTCTTTAAAACTCTCTATCTTTTACGCTCTAATTAAATCTGCTTAATGAATAGTTTATTATGAAACATTAATTTGATGGGGAAGCAGAAGGGGAAACAAAAAAACTGAAAGTACTCACCATTAATTAAGAAATAAGGTTAATGTTTGTGCTGTATCAATACATATACCCTTTTCTGTTCGCAGTGTTTTGACTGTGAACTCCCAGGATGAGACATGATTACAGAGCACCTGGAGACCGCAGGCACTTACGAATCAATGGTCTCACATATTAAACAGTCTCACATATGAACAGTCTCACATACGAACAGTCTCACAGAATGTGATTTTTCCACTCTGACAGAACCACTGCAGGGTGTAAATGTTTCCCCAATCAGGCTATTCAGTTCAATTACTCCCCAGGGATGCATACAGCCAGAGGCCATGACCACCAAAACGAAAAGCTAGCTTCATTCCTTACAAAGTCAGAGCCATAGCTCTGAGAGGAAATTCTTAATGTGGTGAAGCACATTTTGTTAAAGAAAAGCATATGCCTATTCATTTTGCATGAAAAGTAGCTTTGAAATTGGGGAGGAAATTGTGGCAAAAGAGAGGAGAGTCAATAGAAATTCTCATTTCTTGGGACAAGGTTGAAACAGTTGAAGCACAGTTTGATTTCATTCACCATTTGAGGCAAGGTTTGGCAGCATCAATTCTCCTACAGAAGCCAAGGTGGTGCCTGAGCGCCTAGGAGCAGGAGTGTCCCAGGCTCACAGGTCACTGCTGTTTGTCTTCTCCATGGCGCAGTTACCAGAGAACCGGCACTGCCCTGATGTGGTTGCAGTGCTTACAGGGCACTTATCTGCTTGACTGACATAGAATGACAATTTTAAAGCTAAGCTTTCTGTGAAATGCAGAAATCTGGAAATGCTGTTGAGCTTGACTCCACAACTTAAATTCCCCTGTGGAATATACAGGTTGCAGTGCAGTATTAGTTAAGTGATTACATTTATGTCAATCGTATTCACAAAAGGAAGATGTTACATGATATTTTCTTTGGTTTCTCATTGCATTCAAAGAAGTCTCATTTACATTACAGCATCCCAAGCCTGCACCAGCAAGAGATCTTTTTTCAATTCTTCAAAGGCTTTAATTAATATGAGAGCAGTGTACCTGCTTGTGAATGACACGGTACTGAAACAGTGACCACCTGAGACTTCCTTACTTCACCCCACCTTTCGACTCCCCAGCCTGGACTTCCCTTTTCTATCTTATGTAGAGATATGCCAATAGAAGGTATGTTAAGGAAGAAAACTGGTCTTGCCACTTACTATTCTGATTCATATTCACACTATAAAAATCAAGTGTATTTTCCTCACAATTTATCTCTTCAAAATACAAGCTGAGTAACCTGCAAAGTTAAGAATTAGATAGCAAATATAAATATGGCCATTAGACCTTTACATGTATTTTTTCTGCAAAGCTGGTTCCCCAGAAAGGTAAGTATATTAACTCATAGATATTATATTAGCAGATACTAAAAAATAAGTTTTCTTTTTACTCTGAAGAAATGTTAATGCTGTCCATGACTGGGGTTAAATTTGTGCAAGACCACAGCATGATAGCATTACCATTTTCAGATGGTTGGTGTCCTTCAAGAAATATCCACTGACAATTCTTCCCATCGAACGCCTCTATGATACTGAGTTCCTGTGTCTGGGTTCCTTAAAATAACTAATAAAATAAATGTAGTTGCACTAGAAAATTCACTGGCTTAAAATATAACAAAGTAGTATGGTAAGCTGAGTGGTATAGCATTAGGTAAGTAAGTTACCAAAAGGCAGTAAGAGATCATTTCTTGACAGAGGCTAAAATAGAAAGGGAAGCTCATTCTGGCTGCTGTTGTAAAAGGACTCAATGTCTACTGATGATCAAGTGTTTTCACCACTTGCACATGTTTGAAGGGAAGAGTTTCACTTGGTAAGAGAAAAAAATAACTGTCTCATGAAATTTTTTCTGTTAGGAAAGAAGTCAGACTACACCATAATTGCCTTTTCTATCTCCAAAATCCATGATAACACGAATTACAGAATATTTCTTTGGAAAACATATCTCAGTTGGTCGGATACTGTGTATACAAAGCTGGAACTGACTCAGCTCAACCTTCCTACTACCACCTCTTGGGATCAAGACACCATTGGCTTTAACCTTGGTACAGAGTTTCCTTTTTGGATAAAACCAATAAATAAAAGGGAAGGCTCAGGTGTCCTAAGCTCATAGCAAAAATTCTGCCATTCAGAAAAGTTTCAGCTCTCTTTCAAGCAAGAGATAGATGGAGGAACAATTTGAATGTGAGAAACCATGGAGCTACTACCAAGACGTGCAACACGGAAGAAGACTTCAGTTTCTGCCTTTTCCCCTGTCATCACAGAATGGTTTTGGTTGGAAGCGGCCTTAAAGATCATCCAGTTCCAAGTGCCCTGCCATGGGCAGGCACACCTTCCGCTAGACCAGGTTGCTCCAAGCCCCATCCAACCTTGCCTTGAACACTGCCAGGGATGGAGCAGCCACAGCTTCTCTGAACGGCTTGTTCTGGTGTCTCACCAACTTCATTACAAAAAAAAAAAAAAAACCCACCTTCCTTATTTATTCTCTATCAGCAACTGGCCAGTGTCATCTTCTGCTCATATATGTTGGCCTAAATCATCTCACCTTGCTCTTTCTTCATCATCCATATTTTGCAGTATGGTGTCTTCTGAGATTCTTCCTTACCTTTAGCTGGCTCTGCATCTCTTTTACTGAATGGATACAGTAAAAACTGCCTCCTTACACCTGAAAAGCAATTTAATAAAAAGGAGAAATAGCCAAGAACAGGGGGTAATTCTGCAGTCTTATTTGCCAATCTACCCTCCCCTAATCCCTGTAGTTTCTGGGATCTATAGCATTTAGTATACAGAAATAACAGTATGTACTTTCTTGTCTCTTTTTGAACTGACCTATGGTGGCCTCTTTTGGCTACTTCCAGTGAAGAAGATTGGGCCCCTCTGCAGGCGGTTCTGAATCCCTTTCTGGCAGAACAGGGAATTGAATCTCCATCTCCTCCTCACAAAAATGCCGTCACCGCTATACTGGTGGTAAGAAAGAACTGCAAGTTCAACTTGCAAGTGCAACCATTACCCAGTTCTTTTTTAACTGCTACTGTCCTGTGCGAGAATCCTGGCACTTCTCAAAGATGTCTTCCAGCTCCACCTCTGCCAAAGGAAGACCTGCCTTGTGGAGCCCACATAAGCCACAATGTGAGCAAGCAGAAGTTTGAGCTTCCACGTCTTCATGCGTAGACCTCCGGGGAAAGGCAGGCGAAGTTTAATCTCGTGTAACCGCCAGCTGGCAGCCCTCAACACCGTTTTCGGTAACGAAGTTACCATGGGGATCCATGGGGATCCACCGGTGCCCCCGCAGGACTCTCGCTCCTCTCCCGCTGGCACAGTGGAACCTCTCATCCCTAAGCCACTGCTCCCACCTAGCGGCGGGAACTCCCCATGCTCTGTCGTGCATTCCCCTGCTAGACCCGGACCATGAGCAGCTCTACAACATGAAATTCCAGCTGAGGTTGACAAAATGTCCTGAAGGGAAGCGGCTTTCTCACCTTCCTCTTTAGGTGGTGGAACCCAGGATTAATTTCGAACAGGATTCTCAAAATACAGAGCAGGCATCAGGAGGCTGTGTGGGTTGGTGATATAACTGGCTTAAGATTCAGAAGAGACCACCTAGATCGGATCACACTCGTGTAATTTCACTATGGTCTTGGGTTAATCAGAGATGCAAGTACCTCCAAAAGAACAAAACACCCCAGCAAATACTGTTCCCCAAAACAGGAACCAATGCCTGCTTTTTCAGTGGCAAAAGAGCAACAGGTAAGCCAAAGTATACTCTGGAACAATAACGTTTGAAAGAAACACAAATATTTGAAGTTTAGTTCAGTGCAAAGATCAGTCTTACGAAAATATATAAAATGTGTGTGTACTTTTCAGGAATCAAAAATCATATTTTAAAAAATAAGCATCTGATACCATTATGAAAAGTCCTTTGCAACATTAATCAAGAGGAAAAAAGAATAAAATCAGGTTTTCAGGTACTCTGAACAGGCACTGGCTACACTTTAACAAAATGTTGTATTTATCAGGAAACTAAACCAGAGGTCATAGACTGTTAGCATACTGATGGACTTCAAACTTCACTGCATGCCAGGAAATCTGAATAGCTAAAGATTGCCCTCAGTGCAGAAATGCATAGGAACAAAAGTAATTTAACATATCCCTTTAAGAGGATTTCTGCAACAGTATTTTGTAACCCTTTAAGTGCTTCTGAGAGGATGTTTTCTCTTTTTTTTTAGATATTATTTGTCTTAACTTCCTATTGCAGTAGGCAAAGAAGTCAGTAGAATCCCATCAGGAAGTTCCAGCAAGAAACAAACACATTAGGTCAGAAATGAGAAACAAATACTTTCTTCATGGAAGACCAAACAAGGGGTCTTGAAGTTGTACCAAGATAAAGGGGACGGCCTTTGCAGCTGCCACTTCAACTACAGTCTGTAGGCCAAACTGCACTAACCACAGAGCACAGCATTCGGACGCATATCATTGCTGCTGAGATAAGGCCAAGGGTAACTTGCAAGATGAGTTATAACAACTAAAATATTACACACACACCCCCTTTAAGTGAAAACTTTAAAGTAGACTGAAGTGTCTGACAACGGCTTTATCCATGATTTAGGTCCACAGAATTCAAACTAATTACAAGACACTTTTATATACAGGACAAATAAGTCATGTAAAAATACACATTTTATTATGTACATGTAGAAGTTAAAGTTAATTTAAATTGATGCAGTTTTTTCTTCTTCAGTTCCATCTTTTGCCTCATGATGTTCCGCTGCTGCTTCCAAATATTTTTCTTCAGTGACCTGCACATAGAGATTTTGTTATATTTTTAAAAATTATTTAATTCTCCTTGATCCCAGAAATCCTCCCCTTGTACTGTCACTTTAACAAGAAAAAACAGCCTACAAAGCTATTATTGTCTCCAAACTGAAACAACCTGAATGACACACATCTTCAAACTAATTTTATGGGAAAATATGATGGGCTAGGCTCTGAACACATCCTTGGCTAACAAGTTTCAGTGGACATGCAGCACTTCTCTCTCTTGCCACACAAATAAGTAAAATATTTGATCTGAAGGCTTCAAAACATCTGCTGTTTAACTCTTATGAAGATTTCCTATGTCTAAGCATGCTTTGCTAGCAAGTCTCTGGGTATATGCAGTTTATGATGTTTTATAGTTCCATTTATCTTAAAAACTTGGCCTTCTGCATTTACTTAGACATTATAAAGCTTCTCTTGGATAAGTACATTTCAACTTTGAAACACTGGTTGTTTAATGGAGGAATGTTTATAAGAAACTTATTTTCAATGTAGGTTTTAAATAGGCAAAAAAAGTACTCAAACTAGTGCATTTATGCAGTTTACTGAAACAGCATAAACAGACTCCCTTTTATCTCCAGTAACTCCCACCTAGGTTCACCCAGTGGCATTAGATTTTATCCCTGCAATTACCTGTAACAAACACGTTTGCATGTGTCCTCTCAAACCTACTACACAGCAGTTAGGCAGTTAGATTACCTGTGCATCAAAGTTTAATTCAGCTGTGAACATTTCCATTCCTAAAGATGTGTTCATGAATGTATTACCCATCCCTAATCATTCAAATTCTCCTCTATCACAGTGTTATCTTTATATTTGGCAAGCTGTACTTCACCACTAATGAAACTTACCAGCCTCTTCGATCTTTCCAGCAATTTGTGCCACACGATGTGGTGAGCCTGTATTAAATGTCATTAAATGATGTTAGTGCAGGTAAAAAGTTACATAAAATCTTCTGACAAATGTATAGAAATGCTGGCACAAAACCGTAACAATCCCTAACTCAGATGTTACAGCTCCTGATTTCAGCATCCAATTTGCCCATATTCCTTTGGAGCACTTGAATAAATATCTGCTGATCACATCTATTCATTGTGTGGAATCATTGAGGGGGTGGGTAAAAACGGGAACTAAAATCTTATGACGAGGAAGGCAACACAGACATGAGGTGAGGAACCCATGCACACTTGTCCCTTGAAAACTTCCCCAAGTGAGACAACAGCACATGTGCTAGACCACCTGTCACAACCATATCAGTCAACAGGAATGGGAAGAAAGTCTCCTGACTCCACTAATAGTTCTGCAAAGCCTTTGTTGGAGACTGACTAGTGCTAGGACTTTTTTTGTTATTGTGGTTAAGTTATACTTTGGTGTCATGAAAGACCTTGAAATGGTATCCTTTATCATTAGTCTAAATTCAAAGTTCTGCTCTTCCCCAAATCTGACTAAACACTGCCAGCAGCCTCAATTTCAGAAGATTAGCCTGCACAACTAAGGCAAGGTGAATGAAATATCCATGCAGAAACTGCACAACCAAAATAACATTCTCAGTACTGAGAGAAAACATTAAAGGCCCTGTGATGCAAACTTTTCTAGTTCCAATTTCGCATTCACAATAATTCCAGGAAAACAAACTCCAAATATCCAACATGGTCATTATTATGCACCTTCCCTTTCTGAATTATGTCCAGCTACCAGAACAGCATATAATAAAGACCAGAAAGTAAGCCAAGTGCCCTAATGTAAAGAAGGAAAATGTGTACAAAATGGATTAGTTACCTTCAAATGGACTGGCAGGGACACACCCTGGAACCTCCTTATCAATTCAGATTGGTTAGTCTGAAGATTATGGGCTGCTGTTATCTCATACTGGAAACAGAAACTTGTTCTTGGAATATGAGGGCCTTCACTGACATCTACAAAGTCACCAAATCTGATCAGAGGGATTAAAAAAAGAAAAAAGAAAAAAACAACCTTACGTGAAATATATTGAGAGAGAAGTACAAGCCTATTTCTTTTTATGTTTGAATAGCAAATTCCTATCTACAGAACAGATGAAAGAAAATCCACACAAATCCCAAACCAAATCTAAACAAATCCCAAGTTTAGCATTTCTAGATTTCCTGAAACAAAAGTACAGGCTACATAATTTCTAAAACGAACTTCTGAAATTTAAACCTTGAATCTAGAAAGAGGATCCCAGGTTTAACGCATCTTTAAAGCCATGTTGGCCTTAAAAGTGGGACAACTCCGTCATTCACCAGAAGATTTGTCTCCAAGATCACATATTTTCCACAGTACAGCATTCACAACCTGCACACGTACTTCCCCTTCAAGTCTTGGAAAAATGCAAATCACTTAAGAAAAGTGAGAGACAAAAATATGTACAGCAAAAGGATATTCAGAACAAACCTCTCCCAGAAATCAGTAAGTAAGCCCATTTTCCCTCTTTACTGAGCAAAATAGAGAATGGGAGGAAAGAGTGAACAACAGACACAACATCATTCTGTAAAATTTCAAGAACCGTCACTGCAGAGACATTTGTTCTTCAGAGAAATATGGACTCCAAAATCAAATGCAGAACAATTTAGACATCTATAAAACATTAGCCTAAGCTAGTCACAAATTCTTTTACATGCCCAAGATACAACACAAGCTTCCAGCTTCCAGCCTAAAAACTCTTTTATCCCAGGAGCCGGCTCCACTCTCATCTCTACCACAAGGCAGCAGCTTGCCAGTCAGGAAGATCTTGACAACTTTGGAAGAAAAATCCACTATGCAATGCTAACTCTTGTTTTCAAACAAGTATTTGGTTTGTATTTTATTTAACCTGTCAAGCTCTAGAGAGTTATTTAGATTTTATGTAAAAGCAGTGAGACTTCTCCAGCACTTACCACCTCTAACTTAAATTAGGGAGATCCACCAAGTGTTAAGTGTCAGAAAACAATGATTGTATAAAGAAAAAAAGCTACCCAAATAACAAGACTACAGAGAGCAATGAATAAAAGTGATTTCTAAATTGCAAACCATCACAAGTAACTTAGTCTTCTCACCTGCAAAGAGTACTTGCAACATTATCAAATGTTTTAGTGAATCATTACAGAATGAGAGTTGTTTTGCTCACCTGTGTAACATTACAATTCCTTCTGTATTCTGCGAAGCTTTTCGTTCAATCATCTCCAGCTTGTATCTGAACAAGACAAAAAAAAATTTAAAAAATCCTCACCTTTAACACCTAGTTCTTATAATAATTAAGAGATCGACTTAAGGTGCATTCTAAAAAATCATGCTGGTATTTATGTGAGCTTTCAAACAGGTTTAAATTCTTAATTTTATATGACAACACACATTGACATGTTTCATAAAGCATGCATACAGACCAGTCTAACCTCAGTTCCTGGAAGAAATATGGAGATTATACTGGGTACTACTAAAAAGCATTTAAAGAATAATGCGGTTATCAGGCACAGTAAACATAGGTTCACAAAGGGAAAGTCCTGTTTAACTACTTTTGTATCTTTCTATGACAAAGTCACCCACCTAGTGCATGAAGGGCAGGCGGTGGATGTAGTTTTCCTGGATTTTAATAAAGCTTTTGATACTGTCCCTCACAGCATCCTTCTGGACAATGTCCAACTGTGGGGTGAGCAGGTTCATGGTGCGCTGGGTGAAGAACTGGCTGAAGGGCAAAGCTCAAATGGTTGCAGTAAATGGGGCTACATCTGGCTGGTGATCACTCACCAGGAGTGCTCCTCAGGGTTCAGTTTTAGGGCCAGTTCTGTTCAATATATTTATCAATGATCTGAAGGCAGGAGTTGAATGCACCATTAGCAGGTTTGCTGATGATACCAAACTGTGAGGTGCTGTTGACCGTCTTGAAGGTCAAGAGACCTTGCGAAGGAATCTAGATAGATTGGAGCATTGGGCAATTATCAATGGCATGAAATTTAACAAGTCCAAATGCTGGATTGGGAGGGAGTAACACTGAGCATAAGTATAAATTGGGAGAGGAGTGGCTGGAGAGCAGCCCTGCAGAAAAGGGTCTGGGGGTACCAGCTGACAGTGGACTCAATAGGGGCCAGCAGTGTGGCCTGGCAGCCAAGAGTGCAAACCCCATCCTGGAGTGCATCAGGCACAGCATAACCAGCTGGTCAGAAGAAGTGCTGTATTCACTGCTGTATTCAGTGTTGGTGGCCTTCCCTTGAGTACTGTGTGTAGTTCTCAGCCCCACAATTTAAGAAGGATGTGAAGGTCCTTGAATGCACTGGAGGAAGGCAACAAAGCTGGTGAAAGGGCTGCAAGGTATGTTCTGTGAGGAGCGGCTAAGGTAAACTATTCACCATTTTCCCTCACCTCTCTCCAACCCCCAAAAAGCTATGGGCCAGAGAATTCCTCCCCCGCCCCCCCCCCATCTGCCCCCCCAAAACACTGCCTAAGTATTTTTTCAGCCATTTTTTGGAAAATTGGAGTGTTCTGAACAAGCCTTCTTTTATAGCACAGGCCAGAGTATTTTACCCATTTTCCCCCTGCAGAGCTCAAAACCTGCATTTCAGCAAATCTTCATTTGAAGATACCAAAATATGAATCACAGAATCATCAGAGTAGGAAGGAACCTCTGGAGATCATCTAGTCCAACCCCCCTGCCAAGGTAGGGCTGCCTAGACCAGGTTACACAGGAACATGCCCAGGCAGGTTTTGAGTGTCTCCAGAGAGGGAGACTCCACAACCTCCCTGGGCAGCCTGCTCCGGTGCTCTGCCACCCTCAAAGTAAACAAATTCTTCCTCATATTGAGGTGAAACTTCTTGTGTTTTAGTTTATAGGAACTGTCCTCATCCTATCACTGGGCACCACTGAAAAGAGTCTGGCACCATTCTCCTGGCACCCACCTTTGAGATATTTATATGCATTAATGAGATTTCCTCTCAGTCTTCTCTTCTCTAGACTGGACAGGCCCAGCTCCACAATCTCTCCTCATAAAAGAGATGCTCCATACCCCTGGCCATCCTTATGGCCCTCTGCTGGACCCTCTCCAGCAGCTCCTTGTCTTTTTGTACTGAGGAGCCCAGAACTGGACACAGTACTCCAGATGTGGCCTCAGCAGGCCTTTCAGCAAAGGCAGAGAGTAACTAGCACGCCAAGTCTGACCATCAGAGAGCTTAAATTGAAAAGCAGTGAAATCTAAGAAGTCAACTGTCTTTCCATTTATCACAAAACTACATCCAAAGATGCCTGGTCTTTGTCTCTGGAGAGAACATTCAAACTGCAATAAGTTAGTGCGACAATGAGAATGAAGGCAGGCTCATTTAGGGTAGTGAGAGAAGTACCTTCTTTCTTCACCTGTCTTGTCTCATTTTAGATTTACAAAACCAAGTAGAGATTTAAACTAATTTCTAATTGCCCTTCTTAAAGAAAGGCAAATTCAGACACTCACCTGTTATGCTGAAACATTTCACGTGCTACTTTTGCTTCAACATGCAGTGTTTCAAATGGCAGGTCTTTATGAATCAGCTTTCCAGCATCCCTTGTGAGGGAACGGAAGTTGTCCTAAAAAAAACAGTTGATACGTATAAAACTGTCACTACGGTCTCACAGCTGTAATTCATAGACAAAGCATAAGAAACATTAAATATTAGTCAAAACAAGGATCATCTACTGCAAAGCCTAAATATAAGAATATTGCTGTAGGACTGTAACTCTTACTATTTATCAGCAACAGATTGTTACAAATCATCACTGTTTTAAATGGACTGATTCGATGCCCAGTCAAATCAATAGGCATTTTCCATTACAAACAACATAGAATCATAGAATAGTTAGGGTTGGAAAGGACCTTAACATCATCTAGTTCCAACCCCCTGCTATGGGCAGGGACACCTTGCACTAAACCATGTGGCCCAAGGCTCTGTCCATATATTAACTGAAGTTAAACTTCTCAGTTTTTCCCTACATGATATATACACATACAGTCTTGCTACTCTTAAACACACGTGTGTGTCTTGTTCCCCAGAGTCATGACTCTGCTTATAAAAGACCCCTTTTGTGATGGAATCAAAGGGGAAAAAAAAAAACAACTCAATAAATAGAAACTGATCACCTTGATCCAGAATCCAAACCTCTGCATACTCAGATTTATTAACAAATAATAAACTGCTATTAGGAGAAATTACATTTATAATCTCACATAGAAAATATTACAAACTAAATTACTTCAACTACAAGATCATATTTAAGAAAAATTCTGCATCGTACCAATACTGCTTTGTTAGCCAAACACAACTCTGCTGATATCTGAGCATGAGAACATGAATAGGCACCAGATGAGTAAAACATTTGGGATCACACCAACTACCAAACAGTTATGAGACTTAGAGGTTTTAGATTATTAGATTTACTGAAGAGTATGATATATAAGCAAGGTATTAAGGAGAGCTTCATCTGAATGTTCTCACAGTTCTTTTACAAGAACAAGCTAACTCTGCTGTAAACTGCTATCTGAAAATACATATATTACACACATTTTTATTTTCAGAGGGCTCTACTCACACAAAGACTATGGTTGCACCTACATTACCAGGCAGGAGTGGCTGAGTAGGAGCAGATCTGTAGAGTAACAAAGCTGGCACTGAGGTCTCAACAGCCACATCAACTGGTTTTGGAATGGTATTTCAGACTACAACTTACTCTAACCCCACAGACATAAAACCTGTAAGCACCTGAAGGACATCTCAAGGTTTAGTCTCACCTAAAAAGAACCCAGTCTGCATGCTCTGAGAGCACCCTGCAAGGAGAGCCAGTATGTGGTAAATGCAGAAATTAGTTGCCAAAGAATACTTCTGACCTAAAAAAATATACTAGTGTAGATACACCCAACAAAAAGAAAAAACCTCACTGCCCCCTCTTCACCATCAAAAAAGAACCACTGGACAAGTATGCAATCTATAGAACCTATACAACCTTTCAGGCAAGAAGTTATTGTGCTTACGTTTGTTGGTTTCCAGTCACTCAGTCTATCGTCCAAAATTATATCATAACAGAAAGCTCCAGAGATTACTGCAAGTCCAAAGAGAAAAACATTCATGTTTGTTACAAAGTACGTATTTCACTGTTATAACATATTCTTATAAATATATCAAAATTAATAAGAAAACCAGAATGATCTCAAGAAATCCATTATAAAACATAATTTTTCAGCTGTGATTCTACAAATGGTAGATTAAACCTGTATCATTTTCATTTCATTTCACTGAACGAGAGTCTTTCAAATGAGTCTTAATGCAATGTCAGTATAATACCATATAGCTTAGCATATGCAAGATTATTCCAAATCCTGAACTGAAATAACCACTCTACACTTACCAATCAAGACAACTGCTGAAATCGCTAAAAAGGCAACCAGTTGTAGGACTCCACATATAAGAACATTGTTTGCTGGTTATATCAAATGCATAATCACACTGGGTTTGTTATTTAAATACTTTCCTCTCTTGTGCGCTTTCTCACTTTTGTAAATCTTAAATCAGGCCACAGATGAGCAGAAGTTATTACTAACCCTGTGTGTACTCCAATAACCTTCCAACTTGATGTATACATTGTAATTTTTAGTAGCAGTTTTTACCACTTCCACAGTTATGCATGTATTAGAGCAAATTTCACAGAAACACATCACATCTTAAATACCTTACCCATGTAATTTAACAATAAAAAGGTTATATCCTTAAGTTAATAACTGTGAAATCCTAAGCGGTCTGAAACCCAGCTGCCACACAGATCAATTTTCTATTCTTTGATAACAAAATTCTTCTCAGTGTGATAACTATATATTAAAGGCTACAACAACAGCATGTAATACACCTATCAATGCTAAGTACCTTCAATCACTGAGTCCCTGGTTGTAGGGTTTTTTGCAAGACTATTAAACACTCACTTTAGAAGTGGCAAAAGCAAGACAATCAATAAAACATTTGTATCACCTGGCACTTCTGGAGCTCTAATCAGGTTGACTGAATACTCATCTTTGAATGCCCGCTTTAATACACATGCCATGATCATGGCACAGGAACGCCAATAGGCCTGTAAAGAGAATTTCAAAACACAGATTTATTACCTAGAAGCTAACAAACCAACCAGCTATTTATTCAGCTATTCAGCTGTTTATTCCAAAAGAATACCAACATCTAACTGAATGATGCACAAATCTAGCTGTCAACCCAAATATTACCTTTCTTAATATTTAAACTTGTATTAGGAGATGATTCTCCATATAGAATCAATCAAAAAAAAATCCAAACTGCACTTAAAATGCAAGCCAGATGTTTCCCTGGAGACGTTTAAATCTGAAATCATAAAACAATACCACAATATAGATTGAAAGGGATGCTTGCACATCACCTAGCCCACACCCTTCTAATATCCAGCTAGTGATAACCATGATGCACCAACCAGCTATTACAAACACCTGAACTTTCACAACAAAGTTCAAGAAAGGAAATGGACATGGAACTGAAAGGGGCATACAGAATCAAGTGGTCATAACCAGCGTCACCTAACTATGGAATAAGATATAGATTACCTTGTTTACTTCTTCTGGATCTTCATCTTTGAATGTAAGGAACTGAATTTCACATGATTTGGTCAAGGGTCTGTACATATCCCAGACTTCACCATCCACAAGAGCTAGAACAGATCTGTTGCAATGCCATTCACTTAAGTCTAAACAAATTAAAAAAAGTATTACACATTTATTAGCTATATTCCTCAGAGCCAGCAGTTTAGACCCCTGCATTTGTAACAACTGCAAGTTCCACTTTTGTAAATTACCTGGAAGGATGAGCTGCTAACAGAGCCTCCAAAAATTAACCCAATTTCTGCTGGTGAATTTTAGTACAAATGTATCTTAAAATTACCAAACACAAATATTTTGAATGCACGTCTGTCGTCCCGGTCATTAAAATGTCAATAATATTAACATTTCACATTGAGATAACAAGTACTTCAACTGGCAGTACAATTTTCATCATCAGTGTCACACTGTTAGCCCATTCACTTACGCATGGCACAATTGTACGGGGTAGACAAAGCTTTGTTCATTACAAACACACTCCCAGGGTGCGATTTCCCAGTGTATTTTACTTCGACTTTCTCAATTCGCGGATAAAGAGACAACTGTCTCTCTTTCTCTTTGCTGAAGAGCTCATTACGCATCTGAATCACTTCTTCTGATGTCAGTCGAGAAACAGTTGGTGTGGAGATGAACCCTGGTAAAAGGAATGATCTAAAATAAGCAACAGGGAGTTTCAAAGTCTCTTTATAAGATGTTGGTTTCTAAAAGGAAGACATCCCGCTGTACTGCTCATCCATGTGTCTGTCTCAATACGCCCAAGGTGAGCACTTCGGCAGCTCTTGCTGCCCGCCCATCCTCGGTCCCTGCAATGCTCTGAAAACCATGAAGCAACGCGACCTTAACGACGGTCTGTGGCTGCAAAGGCTCTTCCCTCACACCGGCCCACAGCCCCTGCGGGACGCGCTCCGCAGCGCCACGGGGAAACCGGCCGGCACCGCCTCCCGCCCCCGGCGGCCTCCTCAGCCCGCGGCCCCGAGCCGCGCCGCCCCGCAGGGCCAGACCGGGCCCCTCCAAGCACCGCAAAAGGACAAGCCCGAAGCGGGCCCTCCGCCGCCGCTGCCACTCACGCCGCCCCTGGCGCCTGCCCCAGAGGCCGCGGGTAGCCCAGCGCGCCGCCATACTCCCGCTGCGTCCCGCCGCCCCGGTGCAGCCGCCCCCGGCTCCGCCGGAAACAGCGGCGGCGGCCCCGCGGTTCCGCGTGCTGTTCCGCACGGGGCCGCCAGGCGGCGCCGGGGGCCGGGCCCGGGGCTGGAGGCGCATCGCGCGGGTCGGTGGGAGCCGGTGGCGGCCTCGGCGACCGGCGCTGTCCTCAGCGGCCCCGCGCTGTGCGCGCCAGCTCCGGCACGCCGGCAGTCCCGCGTTGCCCTCTGCCCTCCCTTTGCCTCGTCAGGCCTCATGACACGGGCGGGAGTGTCATCCCCAAAACCTGCTCCTTTTGGATGGCCCCAAGGTCATCTCGTAGTGAGGAGCTCAAATACGTGGTACTGGGATCACAGCATTAACACTAGCGGCCTGGTGGCTGCGGAAACGGACTTTGGTGCCCGCCTCACTGTTGCGGCAGAGCCATACCAAGCACATGCCACCAAGCTTCCATGTTAACTCCAGCTCCTCTCTGCCAGCCTCCTGCTGCCTTCACTGGCCTGTGTTGGATGTGCCTGGCGAGGTTTTGGTAGCGGGGGTGCAACAGGGGTGGCTTCTGCGAGAAGCTGCCAAAAGCTACCCCTGTGTCCAACAGAGCCAATGCAGCCAGCTACAAGATGGACCTTCTGCTGGCCAAGGCCGAGCCCATCAGCGATGGTGGTAGCACCTCTGGGATAAAGTGTTTAAGTAGGAGGAAAGTTACTGCACAGGAGCAATTGCGGCCAGAGACATGAGTGAGAATACATGAGAGAAACAGCTCTACAGACACCAAAGTCAGTGCAGAAGGAGGGGAGGAGGTGATCCAGGTGCCAGAACAGACATTCCTCTGCAGCCTGTGAAACAGATCATGGTGAGGCAGGCTGTGCCCTGTAGCCCATGGAGGTCCACAGAGGAACAGGTATCCACCTGCAGCCCATGGAGGTCCACAGTGGAGCAGACATCCACCTGCAGCCCAGGAAGGACCCCACACCGGAGCAGGGGCATGCCCAAATGAGCTTGTGATCCCGTGGGAAGCCCACACTGGAGCAGGTTTGCTGCAGGACTGGTGACCCCACAGGGGACCCACGCTGGAGCAGTCTGTTCCTGAAGGACTGCACCCCATGGAAGGGACCCGCGGTGGAGCAGCTTATGAAGAACTGCAGCCTGTGGGAAGGATTCACATTGGAGAAGTTCATGGAGGACTATCCTGTGGGAGGGACCCCACGCTGGAGCAGGGGAAGAGTGTGAGGAGTCCTCCACTGAGGAGGAACGAGCAGCAGAGACAATGTGTGATGAACTGACCACAACCCCCATACCCCATCCCCTTACACTGATGTAGGGGGGAAATGGAGAATTCAGGAGTGAAGTTGAGCCTGGGAAGACGGGAGGGGTGAGAGAAAGGTGTTAAGGTTTGGTTTAATCTCTCATTACCCTACTCTGATTTGATTGGTAATAAATTAAACTGATTTCCCAAGTCTATTTTGCCCATGACGGTAATTGCTGAGTGATCTCCCTGTCCTTATCTCAACCCACAAGCCTTTTGTTATATTTTTCTCTCCCCTGTCCAGCTGAGGAGGGGAGTGATAGAGCAGTTTAGGTAAGCACCTGGCATCCAGCCAAGGTCAACACACCATACCTCCCTACTGCCCTTCCTCCCCAAAGGATTGAAGCCAAGCAGAAACTAGCTACTGCATGTGTAGGAAAAACATGGTTTGCATTAAAATGTATTAAAAATTATGAAATAACTCAAGAGTTTGTTTAGATGCTTTACGGTTTATCTGATGGTGGTCTTCAGCCCAGTCCCCAGTTGGCAAAGATATAACCAAAGCCATCAAGAATACCAGTGTCAAACAGTTACACTGAATTAGTGCCATTAAGAGCTAAAGGATGTAATTAAACTCAGCATCGGAAAGATAAATAAGTTAATACCGACAAGAGCCAGTAATAGAGAATTTTCCACTGTGGAAACACATCTGCAGAGCAGTGGGACAGCTGGCTCTTCTTGGTTCAGTACCTGGCCCTGGCTTCCCTGCTCAGCTGGGCTCTCATCCAGAAAACAAGGTGTGTGGGTACAGTAGCTATTTGTGCCCTTTGTCACATTATTTGATGCATTAAGAATTTCAGCAAGTCAATCACCCTGCTGCTTCTTTTAAGTTTTTTTGAAAACTTAAACCAAGTTAAATACAAGTTATTTTTCAGTGCACCAGCCTTACTGCAGGCTACGTCACTGTGTGTGTAGAGCAGTTTATAGGCCTGAGGTGAAAGGTCTGGAGAAAACGCAAAGATGCTATTGTTATTTGTGTCATTATAGCTCAACTACACCATTTCTTCTATTAACTTTTTATTCTATGGCTTGAGGAAGCATATGCGGTCAATGATCACACCACATCACATAATCATTTTGGTTTGAATAGTTAAAAAAAAACACAAACAAAAAAAAAAAAACCCAAAAAAACCCCACAAAATTCACAATTTAGGGTATAAAAAAAACCATTTTGCTCTGTGAGGTGACAATTTCAGTATGTTTGGAGAACGAAAGACAGAAACAAACCCTACTCTGTAACTCTGAGGAAATCTTGAGCAACAGACGTAAAATCCTGTTTGATACTGCAGACTTTACTATATGTCTTTGTTTTAAATTGTCTCTTTCTAATCTCTAAATCTTCTTTTGTGAAAGTTTTTGCAACTTTTTATTCATCTTAATCTTCAGAAAAATGGTGGTAGGATATCTGGTCCCTCCTACTTGTTTGGTATTGCTCTGGAAGCACAATGCACATAAAAAGCCATCTGGGACTTGTAGCACCCTGAAGGCTACAGGAGGAGCATTGTTATAGCCCTCTGTCTTTTGGTAATCCTCAGCTCACAGAGTGACAGTGCAAAGCTTTACCCCCCAGTGGAAATGAAAAGACAGCCAAAGCTCCTGGGAATTTCACTCAGGGTTCAGCTGGAATCTCTACAGCCCCTGGACAAAAGCAGAGAAGAGAAACAATATTAGCATAGATATGGGATTAATTAAAAAAGTTTAGTCTCCAAGCTTATTTTTGATTCACGCTGGCTCACAACTGCAATATCATTTCTCTGTTTACCACAGTAAACATTTACTTCAGGCTTCTGTGAGAAAGTAAAAACGCCTGGATCCACTCAAACCCCATGGACTGAGCCAAGGGCCAGCTGGGGGATACTCTCAGCTGCCCATCGCAGCCCTGCCAGCAGCCAGAGGAGGACATAAAGGCCTTCTGCAATCCCCCAGCTATTGATCGCCCAATGCCAAAAGACAAAAGCCTTCCAACTGAGAGATACTCTGCAAAGGGTTTGGCTGAAGTCCCGCGGCTTTTAGCATGTCACAACACTGAGCACATTTGTGGTACAGAGAAGAGGTGGGAAATGGAACTGTGCAAGAATAATTCCAAGGTATAAGCCTTCATAAAGCCGTTTGACTTTCAGGAAAACCGTGGATGTTATTTCATAATGGGCAGAAAATAAGAGGTTGCCCTGGGGGGGAACAGGATCCCTGTAATCACTCTTATGCCGTAGTATGTGACCCAACGGCAACACATAAGTGACAAACCCCGACATTTAATAACCCACATGGTCCCAAAGCCAGCTCTGAGCTCACATGTTGCTTCAAAAGCAAAACTGGCTTAAAAATTCCTGCCCCTTCCTCTGCCACTCTTGGCTGATTTTCACTGTTTACCCTCTAGGTAGACAAGAGTAGCTGCACTGTACAAGGCACTGAACACAAGATCACTGAAACGATATGAATTGCAGGATCAGTATTGCTGAAAGATTACGTTTTATTTGCATTATTTCAGTCACCTGGCTTAACATACAGCTTCGTATACTCATTTCTGTGCACGAATAGTAGCAGTAATCCATGGCCGGAGATGGCAATTCCCTGGAAGACAACTTGGTGTGAAACTACATCCCAAGATCTCTATTCTTTGTGCCACCATGGAGCAGCAAAGCATTGTAGACACTGTGGTAAAATATTTCTGAATATACCACCACCAGTATTGTGGCTAACACATTGTCCACTGTTACTTAGGTTGAACTGGGGAGCATCCTACAATGACATCCAATTTGGTGGATCTTTTTTAGAAGTGTACCTTTGATTGGTCTAGTGGAGGGTCCCCCTGCCTGTGGCAGGGGGCTGGAACTAGGTGATCCTTAAGGTCCTTTCCAACCCAAACCATTCTATGATTCTATGATTGCTACTGAGCTGCCTACTCAGTGGCAGTAATCTTGCAAATTCAGTTGACAAAAAATGGCATTAATACTGTACTTCGCAAGTCAAAGATAAAATTACACAAGACATTCCAGAAAATGGAGCTGGGGGGGGGGTGTGTCACAAAAAAAAGCCACTGAGAACAAATAATTTATATTCCTGTTATCTTGCTCTACCATCAGATTTTGTGACTTTCCTGGTTCAAGTTTGGCTGGCACATTAGATATGAAATATTTTAACAATCTAATAGAGATACAGTGTTCTATCGCAGTGCTCTAGTCTTTTCTTGCCAGGCAACTGATCTATGGCATATTCTGTCTTTAAAGAGCCATAAACAACAGCTTGGTGGAAAAAAAGAACATCTGAATTTTTAGTTGCTCCTTTTCTCAAAGCTATACTTGCTCACAGTTTTTAGTTTCAAAGTACAAAATAAGGAGATAGTCTGCCAACTAAATCAGATTTTTTTTCCAGGCAGGAGTTAAAGCAATTAACATGAAGCAGCAAAGCAAAATAACAAGATGCCACAAAAGAAAGGAGACAAGGCCTACTGTAACTAGAGGACTGGATAGCCATTGAAGCAATACCTCAGAACATCATAAAAAGCTAGTTAAAATTGCAAAAGTAAACAAATATCCCTTAAATTGTAGATATCAGTCTCTCCACACACTGACATGTGTCTGCTGGTAATTCTTCATCCTAAGGGCAAGGCTTTGAAGCTGACAGATTCAAGATGCTGCAGGCAGGTAGTCTGGGCACAATGAAAAATACATAGCACATCAGTGAGAAAAAAGTTTTGTGACAAGGAGCATGAAATATGCATATTGGTGATTAAGCTAGTTAATTAAATTGAATGTTTTAGCAGTTTTACAAAAGAGTTTTCCATCAACTTGTGCCATTGCCATGCTCAGAATCACACCAGAACAGTCACTCTACAGCTCTCATCTTCACCACTTAGTGGAACAGTTGTGTGTGGCAACAATTTAGTGTGCTTGGGAAAAAGATGTGTACAGAGATTTAACCCACAGTCTGTGACATCAGGTCTCAAATGGTATCTCTCACCACCCCAAACAACATTTCTCTTTTTAGAAATATGAAAACATCTGTTTCTTCTTCTTCTCTAAATATGGAAAAATATTCAAAAATGTCCTCCTGATCAAAACCTAAACAACGTAAATTCCAACAAAAATCAGCTCTCCAACTTCCCATATAAATAAGGATATAGGTATGCTATGTACACTTTCTCCCTCAGTGGCTCGAGACTCTAAATCTTGCCCCCTGTTCCTCTCATCATAACCAGGCACAGTTATCAGCAACCTTGCTGGGCTATAACCTGCTATTATAGCTCAGCTAAGAGACACTAACAAGTTTAAAGAACAAGCAACTTAAGAAAACGTCGGAAGAAAAAGGAAAAACAGTGCAGAACTGTAATCTTTGATGTTTCACTGATGAAAGCACTGATGATTTCACCCTGCAAACAAGAGATAAGCTACTCACAGATCACACATCCATACTACCTGCTTATTAACAGAATAAAAGATGTGTATTTGCTTACATGAAGTTAGGGTTACAGTTCGTGATCCACTTAAATTCAACAAGTAAACTTGAGATATGTCAGGTTTATGCCTGAATGGGCTATACCAGAGAAGCATGGCCTTTCATTACTTTTCTCTTTTTTTTTGAATGACAGTGCAAGGATGAATATTCATGAGCTCTCCCATCACTATCTTCTAGTTCAGTATGTGTAAGCCATGACAGATGAGTGACTACGTAGGAATTAACATCTTACTCTTTTAGGTGTTAATTGAACAGCCAGTTCTCGTCTTGTAGTGCACTACTTTTCCCCCTACCCTATGCACGTTTTAAGAAGAAGAATCATAATCATCTTCCTCTTACCTATCTGTAATGTGTTCAAGGATTTACATCACAACACCTTTGTAACCTAATTTAGCAGTTCTAATTTGTTGTAATGGTTACTTTTTTATTAGTATGCCTCAAAGTTATTCTAGAAATGAGCATGCAAGATGCAGAAAAATAAATCTAGGGTGATTTGGTTCATTTCCCCCTTCAAAATAAAACCTATTTTGAGTGGAGAAATCACCAAAAGAAGTATTTTCTCAATATAAGTTAATTTCTCTGTATTCCTTTATATCATCCTATAGCAAAGAAAAGTGAGGTGTTCTGAAAGCGAGGAGCCAGAGTTTTGGATTAAAGTGTTTCACGGAATTTTTGCAAAATATTTTTCAAAACTGTTTTTTCACAGAACTCTTTATCAGAGAGAGAGAGTAAAAGAGGTAAACTTGTACTGTTATAACAGATTGTCATCGGCACTCCACATTTGCAACAGAAATTTTCATTAAAAGTAGAAAGAATTCCATTGTAATGAAAGAATGTAGATTTATCTGAAATATCATCTAATGAAATGAGGATAATCTTTTGGTTTATGAATTACTGAGATCATTAAGATGAATCCAAGTCTTGAAAACATGTTGCACTTCCACACAACCCTTAAAGGCTTTTCTATACAAAGAAAATTATTAGAATAGTTATTACAAAATAAGATAGCTATTCTTGACGAGCATTCTCTGTGCACATGTTAATTATAGTCTATTTTTATTATTCTAAAAAGGAGTCTCTATGGAGAGCTCTCCAAGAATAACAGTCAAACTGAGCATCTAGTACAAATTTTCCATATTTGGCTCTATAGGCGGTTTAATGAAAACATTTTTACTACATTTAACTTAAAAAGATTAAAAATATGGATAGCAGTCTTGTGCTCTTCTAACAAAGAACTTAAGGCTATTTTTACGATTAACATTGTTCAACAACATACATACCGAAAATGTGTATATATAAAATTCATTATATGCTTTACAACCACTTTTCCAGTAATTCTGTAATTGCATTCAGAATGCTTGTATTTAATTGCTGATGTTTCCTGCAGTTGTATAAAGCAAGCAAGGAAACAGTGGTCTAGTAGCTGCTGAAATAAAACAGGGGAATGTGAAGAAACTGTGAAAGTGCTGTGAAACCATACTAGAAAAGGTCAGAGAAATGTGTGGAGACAGCCCTGTGCACTCTGTGTTTGCTTCACTTGCAAGAGAAACAGAAGAGTGAGCGGGGGGGGGGAAAAAAAAAAAAGGAAAAGAAAAAAAAGAAAAGGAACTTTACTCCAAGCTCATGCTTATATAAACCCTTTGCATTTAAGCGGATTTACTATGGCGCAAGGGTCATGTTAATGAAATGCAAATGAAACTGTATACATGAGTCTATGCATTTATGCAATTAGAACTGAGTGTTTACTGCAGTGGGAAGGCTTCTGTAACTAGCCTAAACTTCATTTCATAGTGTAATGGGATACCTTCTCCTCACAATTCATCTCTTCATTACCTTCATTGATTTGTTGTCATTACATCAGCTTTATTCATCATTCTATGAGCTGTCCCTTGATTTAATTCCATACTGCCATTTCCTAACATTCCCCACCTCTATACTTTTTTCCGCCAGGCTCTTCCCATATATTTAAATTTTCTGTCAACACATTGTTTCTATCACTGTGTGGCTTTAAACCGTAAAGCATTCCTACTGAAATCAATGAAACTTTGTATATGCTGAAAGTTACCATGAGCTGGGCCACTCAAAGAATTTTTCTGTTGCCTATGGAATAGTTTTTATTTTGTTAAATGCAGGTCACCACTATACTGGTAATATATACTGGACATATATATATACACACAGACATTTTTTTCAGATATATTACTTGTATTCTATATACATTTTTGCACATGAAAAGTAAGCTATGAAGATTTTGACATGAAGATCATCATGGCATCCTACTTCTTTGGTCTGCATTAAAATAGCTGTTAGAGATTTTATTTATAAATAATCTCTCCTCATTTTGCTACAGTCTACCAAAATATAGCCAACGTTGCTGTTCTGATTATCGAAGAAATACTTTTGATACTTTTCTTGGTTTAGAACCATGTTACATCAGTGGTGATGTATTTTTAAGATCTCATTGGAAACTATTCAGATGCAGTATTGACTGTCACAATGAGTAATTTTCCCTGATTCATAAATTTAAAGGGCCATTACGCCTCCTGTATATTTAATCCAGAATCTCCCAGACTGGTATAAAGTGATATAACTAATAAAAACAGGCTTTGAAGGTCACCGTGCGATCCATCTTCTGCTGGTGCATTGAGGCGCCCTGCGGCAGGTGGGATTCTGTCCGGTCCAGCAGCATAGGCACAGGGACTCGGCATGACATGGCTGAGAGTCTGCAACCCAAATCAGTGCCGCGTCGCTCTCTTTTCAAGCCGAACATCTGAATTCTCGTTTCTTGAGTTCACCTGTCGTTCGTACTTCCACCCCCAGCTAGGCTTGACTTCGGGAAATGCACCAACAGGGACCGTGGTCGTCTTTGATAAGTTTCAGCTTTTCGTAATGAAAAGTTTATTTTGTTGCAACAAATGTCCTTGATCTTATGAAGATCTTTTAGCTCGAATATAAAATACATAAATGGGAGGGAACAGCTGCTGAATACCGCACAACACAGCCCCGGGAGGCGCGGGGCACCGCGCTACCTAAGGAGGTGGAAAAGCAGGAGCAGGAGGAGTGGGATGCGCCCAGAGCTGCTGCCGGCCGCAGGTCCCCGCTCCGGACGCCCCAGGGAAGGGCGGAGCGGCACCCGGCGCGCAACCCCTGCGCTCGGAGCCAGCACAGGGCGGGGAGACCCTCGAACGCGTTATAAGTTTTGGGGGGTAGCGGAGGGAGGCTCCGCGGGCGCAGAGGCAGAGCCCCGCGGCGGCACCTGCCCCACGGCCGCCTCCCCGGCGACCCCGGCCCGCCAGGCACCGCCCCGTTCCCCTGGGCCGAAACCAGGCCGGGCCGGGCCGGGCCGGCCCCCCCGGGCCGCGCCTCACGCCCCGCCGCCGGCGTCGCCCGGTGGTTATTAACCGCTGCCGCCGGCGGGGAGCCGCCGCTGCCGGGAAGATGGCGAGCCGCAGCCTCCGTCTGCTCCTCCTCGGTTACTTGGGGGTCCTGAGCTGTAAGTGGCCGCGTCCCTCCCCCGCGGGGTGGGCGTGGGGGCTACCGCGTACCGCTCCCTCTGGGAGCGCCCCGGCCGCTGGGCTCCCTGGCCCCGGGGGGACGGTCCCCCGAAGTGGCCGAAGTGTCTCGGGAGGATGAGGGGGGCTCGGCCTGAGGGTGCCCGGCCCCTTCCCCGGCCGGCGCCCGGGCCCTGCCCTGCCGCGCCCCGCCGGGAGCCGCCTCTGCGGCGGCTCTGCCCGCCTCGGGGAGCCGCGGGGCAGGGAGAAGAGGCGCAGGAGGTCATTTCCCTTCCCTCGCCCCCGGAGCGAGAGGAGCCAAGTGGTGTTTCCAACAGCGAAATAGGAGCGAGCGAGTCCTTCGCGGCAGGCGGGGGACGGCGCGGTGATTGTTTCCATGTGTCTGTTGCTCTCGCACAGATGTAACCTGTTTAAGCCGGGCCTGTTTCAGGGCAAGCCAGCGGCTCTCTGCAGTGGTGCAAACTTTAGGGTGCGGGCTGCGTAGTGTGCTTTTCTGATGGCCTTTACGAGGTGGATGAGCGAGTGACGGGATCGTGTGTTCTGTTGCCAGCGCTGGATGCTGCAGCTCCAGAACAGACTTGTGTTTCCAGTATTTTTATGGTCCTATTGTCTAACTCCTTAAAAACACAACGGGGAGATGAGGGGGGTGGGGGGCAGCATGTTAAAATAAGTTGGCAAAAGCTGCCCCACCCAGAAAGCCCATGGAAATAAGTAAAAAAACAGATCACATACCTGCGAAGAAACAGTGAATTAGTAACACAGTGTTCACAGTGCCAGTGGTGTGATGAGGCTGTCACTTTCAGATCCGATCTTGCTGTGTTGCTGTTGAATGCTTCTTGTGTCTTGCTGGTACTTTGGGGAAAGAGGCTGTACGTGGAAACAATGTTTTGAAAAGAGGTAGGTAGCACAGTCTGGCAGTGAAGGGACCACCTGGGGCCAGCCTGGGATGGGTTCTCAATGCGTTGTGGGTGGGGGACATCCATGGTGATGATGCTGGATGTGTTCTGTAGTTTACCTTTCATTCCTTCTCACCTAATAAAAAGTTGTGTGTTTGTGAAAGGTCCTTTTTTGCAAACATGAGTCCAGTTGAGGAGAGACTTGAAATGGCACGTCTGTTAGGTCTTTCATTAGGTGAAGGGTTTTCCACCCCACCACTCTTTTCTTCGAAGATACCTTATGGAAAATTTGGGATGTTAGATGGGCAGCTAGCACTGACTTTCTCTTTCATATACTAATATGCAAATAATAATTAAAAATATTTTTTCTTTGTTGTTAATTGCATGGGTGCATCTGAGTGGATGAGGCTGCTGTGGTTTGTGGGGCAGTGACGTGCTTCAGGGTCTTCAGGCTGCTCAACTTTCTAGTTAGTTGTGTCTACTGGCAGTGCTGGCTTTGGCCAGTGAGGAAATGATACAGAGTGGGGTTTGGAAGCAGTACAGTGGATCAAAGTGCCTACATTGTTGTCACACTTGCCTCCTTTTTTTTTTTATTTTATTTTATTTTATTTTGTTTTCCTCTTCCTGTCCCAGTTCCCAAGAAGCACCAGGTGGGTAGAAAGTTTACCAGCAAGGCACTAATAAGAAGTTGTCACATGGAGAAAGTGACTGTAGGCGGGTGTGCAAATGCTGATTGTTTGTGTGAGCCAGAGGAAATCCAGGCAATCAGGAGTCTGCTGCTCTTCCTGGGGCTCAAGTATGTTCACATGAATAATAAGACTAATACTGACATCCAAGTCAGATGTGGTGCTTGGATGGTTCTTATGTGGGGCCCACATGCTCTGGAGGTGGAGGGGAATGAGGAGAAAGTAATGAAGAGAAAGCAGTGGTTGACACATGAAGTGTTTGGGCACTTATTGTGGAGCAAATGTAGAGAACTAGCTTGGTAGCTCAGCTGCAGAAATAAAGAGCTGTGTAAGTTGGTCACAGGATGTCAGCATAGCCAAGAACAGTGCTAAGGTAGGTCAGGTTTGGATTGCTTTTCAGTGAGACCCTACTAAGAAATATTAATGACCACCAGAAATGGTGATTTCTCTTGAGCTAAAGCTGCTATATTCACCTTCAATTTAGGGGAAAATAAAGAAGTTGGAGGTGTTCAATAATGTTCTCTATCACAGTGAGCTCCTGAAACTGATGCTATCTAGAAAGTTTTAAAAGATGCCACAAAGTAGCATTTGTAAGGCCAGACAGTTACAAAATGTACAGAAACAATTGTCGTTAACCATCACGGCTACTGTGGAGGAGGTAGTGTGTACAGATGAACTGGCCTTTTGGGGAAGTTTCTAGGTGAGATTTTTTTCCTGCATTAGTGTACGTTAGAAGTTAATCTGGTGATGCTGCAAGCAAATCCAGTACAATATGTCTGTGTGAGGACAATGCAGAGGCGGTAAATAGTAGTCTTACATAAATATTTGATGGAGCTCACTGGGATAGTTTGAGCAATAAATAAAGTGAGGGCTTGGTTTTGGCTTTAAAACAAACACTCCTTCATGCTCAGGAATCTTTCAGATAGATGCAGAGGTTTTAGACCAAAAAAGCCTTTTGTGTTTCCTCCCCACCCTCAACAAGAAATTGTAAAGCATGACTGCCTTAGCTGTAGGAATTGACAGTGGAAGTCTTTAAACTATGCTCTCCTGATTATCTGTGCTGTGTGACTGATGTACTCAAAATTGAGAATATTGTCAACCCCCAGTCTTCTATTAAACCCTCTTTGTTTGCTGGATTAACTTGGTTGTTGACCAGCTGGTGAAAGAGGTGATTCTTCCCCTCTACTCTGCTCTTGTGAGACCACACCTGCAGTACTGCATTCAGCTCTAGGGCCCACAACACAGAGGGATGTGGACCTGCTTGAGTGAGTCCAGAGAAGGCCACGAAGATGATGAGAGGGCTGGAGCAGCTCTGCTATGGACACAGTCTGAGAGAGACAGGGTTATGCAGCTTGGAGAAGGGAAGGCTCCAGGAAGACCTTATAGCAGCCTTCCAGTACCTAAAGGGGGCCTACAGGGAATCTTGAGAGGGACTTTTTATGAGGAAGATAAAAATTGAGGGAGGGGGAATGGTTTTAAACTGGAAGAGGGTAATAACTTTCAACTACATTTAGATTTGATATTGGAAAAAAATTCTTTACTATGAGGGTGGTGAGACACTGGCACAGGTTGCCCAGAGAATCTGTGGATGCCCCACCCCTGGCGGTGTTCAAGGCCAGGTTGGATGATGCTTTAAGCAACCTGGTCTAGTGGAAGGTGTCCCTGCCAATGGCAGGGGGTTGGAACTAGATGATCTTTAAGGTCTCTTCCAACTCAAACCATTCCATGATTTTATGACTTACTCTGATTTATAAATCAGAGTCCATATTCAGGTGAGATGGCATTACCTAAATTTGTAAGACTACATATTTCTTTAGTAATATATGTACAGCGTAATAATATAAACCAGACTGCCTATTGTTTGGAGAGGGAGTTGGGGGAAGATACATAAAAGAAAGGTTCCTTCTCTTTCTGTTTTAGTTGAGGAGCAGTACTTTGCTATAGACTGCTAGTTGTCTACAAACCTGCATAGACTTTTAGACACCGTAACATATGCTGTGAGATGAGAGTAAGCTTCTTAAATACAAACGAAAATTAACTACAGAAAAGCAAAGCTTGTTTCTAATGTTCAGCCTGACTTTTTCATTGTTGTTTATGACTGTGGTGACACTGCACAAGATACCCAAATGCTTCTAAAACACATAAAAATTCAGGACTTGTTTGGAAGACCTTCCTGTCTTAAAAAGAGAGACATGCTCCTCTCTCTAGCTGATGTTATAACCTTTTCCATTTCACCTCTTGGTTAGATCCTCAGGGCTCAGAAGAAACTCCGGCTGTGAGTTATTGGCATGTCTCTTGGAAATCATGGCCATTGCTTCATTTGAGCAAGTCATGCTATTTCCCTTAAACCTAGGCATGCTGCTTGGTAGGGGCTCTCTAATTCTGAGAGGCCTCAGCCAGAAGCATTGCTGTTCTGTGGTGGGGGCTTTGTCTCTCTTCTCTCTCTCTAGCAGAAAGGAGCCAGAGAGAGATGGTCCCTGGCTGGCCTAGCAGTATTCTTAGTTCAGCTTACTGGCCCCACAGCCTGCTATTTGGCGTGCAACTGAAAAAGATGAGTGTGACTGTCTTCCCTCACTGCATACAAGAGACAGGAAATGTCTGGATGTGACATTTCCAGGTAAAATTGCAATTCCTCCTCTTCTGCTTGAGGTGGATGTGTGCAAGTGGAGAACTTGCTTTTGCTGTCCCTCAGCTTCCGAGGTCCTGTTTTCTTAGCTTTAGTGTTACAACAATTCTTTGTTCATGTCACAGGACATGTATTTCTGATAGTTGTGAATAACATAGGGCATCTGGCATTAATAATGAGAGTTAAAGCTATCACTGTGATTAGCAGACCTAATTGAGCTTGGAAGAGGTTTTCTCACTGGCTATTTAACTGAATTACGCAAAGATATTTTTGTGATTGTTTCCTGTATTATACCTATATTTCCTGCTGCAGACTGTTTTGACAGCAAGACAGTATCTGCCAGGTTCTGCTGAAGAAACAGGCTGAGGACATCACAAATTAGCAGGTAAGAACTCACAAGTAGTTGAACTTTGACTTCACCTTTGCTCTTTAGCTGACAGACTTGACAAAACATGTGGGATCATCTTTTGTGACCTAAAGCTACCAAACTTGTCTGCATCCACTGACCCCAAATGGTTTTTTTGGGGGGGTGTGGGCCTGTTTTTAAAGAAGAGAGCTAAAACTGTTAGAGAAGGCTTTGACACTTCCTGAAAGGGTGCTGCAACTGCTTTAGGTTTTTCTCAAGTGCTGGTGGTCATATCTTAAGTATGGAAGAATCTTCTTGTACAACTGACACACACAAAAAACCCCCCAAACAAATCCAGTTTTCTCATAATGTCACATGAGTGAATAATAGTGGTATTTCTTCACTGAAGACTGACAATGACATGTGTGCATCTTCTGCAGTACCAGTAAGTAACCAGTAAAACCCCCTTGTTGCGGGGCTGGCAAGGGATAGGTTTGGGGTTGTCTTTTTGTTTGGGGTTGTGCTTTTGGCGGGCATGAACAATTAATGATTTAGTTCTGAAACTGGGATTTAAAAGTTTACAGATGGTATGACCTACTTAGGGGCCATCAGCACTCAAAATGTCATCTTTCTGTTGGAGCACTTCTGAAGACAGTCTGTTCATCATCAATTCCCTGCAGCTGGCGATCCCTTTTAGGAATGCTTTTCTCAAAGTAAGGCTTGGTGGTGTACTTTTTCTTAGCAATGCTAGAGGTGACTCCAGGATAAATGCTTACGTAAAGGAAGATTATTAAGAAATGTTCACACAGCCAGAAATGTCCACATCATGATATAAATATCTTGTGCTTCAATTGTTTTGATATACAAGGTAGACATTAGTATTTGTCATTGTAGACTATTTGCCAGGGCCATATGGAATGGCTAAATTAAGGTTCCCTTGAAGTTATACAATGATATCAAACAAAAAAAAAATTGTTTAAAATGGTGTACCAGTGGATGTATACAATGAACCATCTTATTACTGTTTTTTCTTGTTTGGCTGGTTGAGGGTTTTTTTCTTCCACTGTGGTAACTTTGTGGCACTATTGCATATAGGTGGGAAAATAGATGGTTTGTAAGTTTACTCTCTAGTTTACTCGCTAAATTACAATGGGGTGAGCACTTTAATGGAAACCAAAGGAAGTGTTACGTGGAAGCTGAAAGGCAATTAATTTACCAGTAATTAATTATATACTGGCTATCTCCCCCACTCCCCCTTCAGTTTTGTAAAGACAGCTTTGTTTCAGTTTACTTTCTGGTATGTCTTTTGCCATCTGGAGTACTTTTCAAAGAAGTAACAGTTTTAACAAAACGTTTCTAAAGAAAAAGTCCGTTGCATCTTCCTCCAAGCACTGTATGTGATTGTGCTGTAATTCCACCACAGGAAGCTTAAAGCAAATATTATGGTGTCTTGTTATCAAGACAAATTATTTGTTTCCTTCATTGAAATGCTGGGGTGTTTTAGGGGAATGAATATGTATTTCAAAGAATGAGACAGCAAATAAGGCTGGAGGAGCATTTGGATGATTGCCAGTGCTCACCTGTATTTCCAAAGCCGCTGTTTTCCAGAGGGCACCAATGAGTTATGTCACCTCTATGCTCACAGTATATCATTGAGCACTCAAGTGCTTATATAAAATTTCTTAAACCAGGCAGAAGGTGAGCTTGGCAGCTGAACATCTGGTCCTGTTCGCTTGTCGGTTTCTAACAGACACTGGGAGGTGAAGGAGCTTTTGGAGAAGGAAGAAGAGGAAAATAGCCATTCCTGAATAACAGCAAGTAATACAACAGTGCTAGTTGAACAACTAGTAACCCCTCTTGGTTAATAGGAGCTAAAGCAGGCATCCAGTTTCTCTCAAGGATTATTAGCAGGGAAAAACATGATCGAAAAATCTGGTAATGAGCCTTTTTGAATGCATGCTTTATACAAGCTCAAAACGTAGCAGTTTCCAGTAAAAGCTAGCAAGATGAAACTTCTATTATTGTAGCTATTATTGTAGCTACAATATTATTGAAATAGCTACAGCTTGACCCTAGCTGTTTAAAAAGGTAAGACATGGCAAGACTTGAGCTGGAAAGAACAGACCCTACAGGTATGAAGTTTCATAGCTTTACATAGCTTTTGTTTGGATTAACTTCTTAATGTCTTGAGAGCATGTTCAAACCTTAACTTCTTAACTTCTGAAGGGTTGAACATGCTCTCAAGCCTGTCCAAACCATTGGATCAGACTCGAAGGGAAACAAAACATATTAGCTGAACTGAAAGTGATACGGTTGTTTTGATACCAGATAATGTTAACAATAGAGGCTATATTTGCTGTTCACAAGCCGTTAGCATAGTACTTGGAAATAATGATGGAACATGCATTCTTGAGAAGTGACTTTTGTTCAAATTAGTATAATAAAGAAACCGTAATGATTGAGTATTGTATCTCAGTCCGCAGAAAGAGCCCAGTAGGAGTCAAGAGTAATTCTTGGTGGTGGTATGGTAAGGATTTGTGTATGTTGGCTAGAGCTGAAGTAGAGTTGGAGAAGTGCTTGTATTTGGCACACTTGTAAACATATGGAGAAATTATATGCAGAAAACCAGAGTTTGAATACATATTATGTGAGTTACAGCTGTTTACCACCTGAACATGTAGACGGTACTTACTGCTAGGAGGACCTGGTTCATAACTGAAGCCTTCTAGTTGCTGTACTGGCAAAAATTAGTAAAAACACATCATCTGGAATAATATCTGTAGCATGTGTAGGTGTGTTTTCTGCATGTTATGGCTAGCTTTTGTGTTCCAGTGCCCTTTCTGTTTCTACAAAATGGTCTTAAATTCTTGGCGCTGTGACTACTGGGCCACCTAAATGGATTTTCTATCCCTCTTTGAGTCTTCAAGCTAGTCAGCAATAAAGGTGAGAAATTCTCTCTTGAACTCCTGGCTTCTTGTTTGTGGCTCTTGATCAATCCCCAATTGACTGGGATTTTGGGGAGTGTGACAGGGCTTTGGAGCTTTGACACTGTTCAAACTGGTAGTGGTGAGCACTTCTGAAACTGGGATTCAAGCAAGCTGTCCCATGTTGTTAATAATGAAGGGCTGTCCTTCTGTATTTGGGGAGGCTGCTTCCCTGCCTAGATACAGAAGAATCTGAGAGGGCACAGAGGCTGGCGATGAGAAGCAATGGACAACTTTGGTGTGCCAAGACCCATGGAGGGCTGCTGGCTGGGAGCCCAAGCAGCTTTGGCTTAAGTCATTGCTCAGTGGCATCGGCCAGGGTGCTCCAAGCTGCTGTTTTCATGCTGCAGAGCTCTATTGGGTCTGATTGACTGGTGTTCATGTGTTGAGCTTGCTTGAGAGCCTGAACACTTAAAATTTAGATTGGGGTAAAGTCAGGCCCTGCTGAGAATAAAGCATTTAGCTGACCCATGCTATATGAAAGGCCTGTGCATTATCAAGTTAACTCTTAGAGTGTACAGTTCTAGAATTCTAAACAGAAATACATACTTTATATGTGATGTGACTGAAGACTCTTTATATGCTGCTTCTGCTGGATTAAACAAATTTTACCATGATGTCTTGCTAGTTAAGATATTATATGTCAAGATTTGGAAAAGGGTATAAATATTAATAACTTCTAACTGATAAAAGCATATATTTCATTGCTTGAGACTTAGATTATAATTAATCAGTAACTAACACTGCACATAAACAATCCAGCTTGTTTCAGATGTTTGCAACTCATAACTGTAGGAATAATTAAATAAAGGATTATCTCTAAAACCAAAGTAGTAGAATAGCGAAGGAAGACATCACTGGTATCTGTTTAGCACTGTTCCAAAACAAAAATATGTGATAAATATCACTGGGTTCAGTTCTTTTGTTGTTTGTCTTTTCTTTGGTTTGTTGTTTGAGTTTTTTAGTGTCTCTGTCCACCCCCTCTACTCTTTTTAAAGAATAAGCAAGTATCACAGGGTTCTCCTTGAAAGGTGGGGAATGCATATGTCTCTCTCTTTCTTTTCTTTCTCCTCTAATGTCCACACGAAGTCCAATTAAAAGATCATTAATAGCAATGCTTAGATGTTGGAAGAGTTTGTGCAGGAAAGGTGTTTATCCTCTAAGAAGATTTAGTAGCTTTCTATTTAAATTTCAGTAAATATTTTTATGTGAAAGGTAAATGGTTTGGGTTTAGTCAGTATTTGAGTATTCTTTGTAGCTTGCAATGAATGCTGCTGATGCCTTCTGTTCACCAGCAAAATGGTCCTCCCTGGCGTAATGTGATTCACTGATACGCAGTAATGTCATAACCACTTGAAAGGATCCTGAGAGGAAAATCAGTATCTCAGTATTGCAATACAGCATCAGAAAATGTAAAAGAGAGGGAGTATCTGTATAACAATCTACTAAACCCAAAAGACTGTTTTACACTTTGCTTTGGAAAGCTGGTAGTAAGTATTTAGAATCAGACTAGCATTTGATTAAACTGAACCCAACTGGTTTTAACTTCATTGAGGTTTTTTTTTTTTAATCCTTTCTTGATTTCTTAACCACTCATAACTCTGATGCTAGCTCTGTACCAAAAAGGCTCACAGCAGGAACCTCAGTCCTGCAACAACAGTGGGAATAAATATGTAAACATGCCCAGATCACCCTCTTACTAAAACGTATTCCGTGAATTTAGAGATGAACTCTGGAGACCTTATTTGGTGTTTGTGTTCGACGTGATCACAGTGCTTACGTCTGTGTGTCTGCCTGTATAATCTGCTTGCCAGTGCAGTCTTTGGACCGTTCTTCAATCATCTTTCTCAAAAAGAGATCCTTAAAGAGAAATTAGCTGACCTGAGTTGAAGGATCACAAGCACCTTTAAAGTGACATTTTTTTAGTCTTATTTTTAAAGGATAATTCAGTTTATGCAATAATAGTGTCATACAAGTTTCTAGATCATCAATATCTCATGAGCAGTTGGGTTATAAAGGGAATACGTGCAGAAAGTAGGCAAAACAGATGGCAAAACAGTAGTTTAAAGCAGCATATATGCCTATCTGGGAGTCACAGTTTCATGAAATGTGTTGGTCTAGTAACTCTAGTGATTATTCTAGAAGTGTAACATGTGGGGTTTGATGATATATCTTACGTGTGCTGTACATTCCAGATTTAGCCATTTAACTACCTTGATTCTGGAAGATTCCGGAGGATTCCAGATACAGCCATTTTAACCACCAGACTTTTAAGCACTAAGTTGTGCTCGAGAAGGTAGTGACTCAGGGGGCTGAATCCTCATCCACTTATGGTGTATTCTAAAAAACAAACAATTCTAATGGCTTTAAAAATAAATTAATTACAAGATTCCCAGCTCTACATGTTCCTGGTACTACTTCTGTCTCTGAACTGTGACTAGACTGATTAATTCTGACAAGATTATTTGTCTTCCGTACAACTCATTCGGTCTTCTGAATTATTTTTTGTTGTAGTTTTACAGCATTACAGAATTGCTGACATCTTTTTTGTTTCATTTTTGTGACAGCGAAACAGCTGGTACTTTCTTAGTTTGAGTACCTGCAGACAAGTTCATCAAATCTTATTACGTGGAGCAGAAAACCAGTGAATTGGCTCCCATACTGAGCTTTCCCTTCTTCTGACGCAAAGCAGCAGTGTGTTTCATTAGTGAACCTTACCAAATATTCTCAAGGATGTGGCTCCTAACACATCTCTTCTGTTGAAAAGCTGTGATGATTGCCAAGTTAACATTTATGCTTGATTTAAAAATAAATAAAGTACAGTTACTCTATGTTTATTCCTGTTTCCTGTGTAACTTCCCAGTGTTGTTAGTGTAATGTTTTCTAATTTGAATACCCATATGTTATTTTGCTTCTGTAGCTTTTAATGTGATGAAGACTGTAGTGGTTTGTTGGTTTGAGGGGCTTTTTTGGTGGGTTTTCTGTGGGTTTTGTTTGTTGGTTGGTTTTCTTGTTTGTTTTTATCCTCCTCATCCCTCTACAGGAAAACTTGGCATCTACTATACTGACCTATTGTTCTTAGCTCTACCTTCCGGAGGATTTCGTCTAATTACCCTTCTCCTTTAAGCATGCCAAACATCATCTGTTTGTTCTAGGTCCTCTTGCTATATGTCAGCCCTAACTGAATTGAAGGAGTGACTTCAGTCTTGTTCAAATGTACTGGAAGGTGCTTCTATAAAACTTGATATTAAAGGACTAACTTATCTATTAAAGGCCTGTAGAATTAAGGCTGAAGATATGCGTTTGTACTGTAAACTACAATATTGGTTGAAAGTAATAATCATCAAACATGACTGTTAACTGCTCCTGGCAGGAAGAGACTATTGAGCAAACTTGGCAGCGTAAGAGATCATGTGTGAATGAAAACGGGATGAGCTAATTTGGCAATTGCATTTGGATTATTAGGAAAGGTTCACCAAATTCTTTTGTCCAGGAGAGAAGTGGGCATCATGTTCTCACCTCATATTAGCAAAGAATCTGGTCTGTAGTCTGGAGGAAAAAAAGTTAAAGCACTAACTTCGTTGCTGCTTATCACTCATAGAATGCAGTCCTAAAATTCAAGGTTTGAGTGAAATTTGCTTAAGTGAAAATACTGCCACCACCCCCAGCTATTGAAAACATTTCCTCAGTAATCTCAAATTCACAAAGCATTGCACAAGGCTTTTGCTGAATATTTGTATTTAAAGAGAATCCTGCTGTTTTTGGAAAGACACTGACTTTTTTTCATGGGCATGCTAGCTAGCATGAAGTCACAGTATGTCCCAAAGTCAGCAAAAATTGAATGGGAGAAAGCCTGTGTAAAGCTCCTTTTTAAAAAAACTCACTAGGAGTTTTTCTTACATCTTTTGACTATTAGTATAGAAGTATATTCTAGGTCAATATCTTCTTGAGAGAGAATTTTTGAGATCTTTTAAAATTAATGTATTTCAGAGGTATCATTCCCTTCAGTATGGGACATAAGGTGAAAATGCTGACTTGCATAGCTTTGATTATTACACGTTGCTGAAAGTGAGACATTTGTGTGCAGATGGTCAAATTAGCTATCCTACCTGCTACTTAGGATCTCTTTGCAATGCACAATTCTGGTTAGTTAGCTACTCCTATACTTTCAAAAGCCAGATCTTAATACATACTCATGCATACTCATCCTCTGCAGTGAAAGTGCTTTGTAAAATGCTTAGATTAATCAAAAAGGGTTGAGAAGACCTGCTGGGGAAAAGCTGCTATGGACTTGACAAGGGACTGAGGATGCACAGGCAATTTGGTTCCAGTTTAAATGAGTAAGACTAACAATAGGAAGAGACATTCCTTCACTGTAACAATGTAGTTACTTAGAGCGTTTTTAAGTTGTAGCATCTTGATGTTCTTCCTAGCATCTGGAAACATGATCCTGCAGTGGATGAATGACTTCATTGGTTCTGAATGAGCAGGGACTCCAGTTTCATACAGTGTTTACTGGAACTGTGACTAATGCTGGTTGACACAGTAGGAAAGTAAAATAAAGAAAACCCTGGAAACAGATTTAAAAGTAATGTGTGTATTTGTAGTATATAAATGATGTGAGTTCTTGAAAGTGTTTATCCTTTTCAAATTGATTGGCAGTTGCAGCAAAAGTAATTTAAAAGTTGTAGGATATTTCAGAGATCTTTATCTCAAATTGTGGACCAGAATGGTTGTGTGGGGTTTGGGGTGTGTGTGGTTTGTTTCTTTTAGTTTCCCTACTCTCTGATGTTTCAGGGCTGATTTTACAGCTGATGTAAATCAGTCTAGTACTACTGCCTATTGTTCAGAGGAATATGCCAGTTTGCACTGGGTACCTTGCTTTGTTTTGTAAATTTAATAATTCTACAATCTCTCTAGGTGTTTCATAGACCAGTATTTTGCTGAATTATTACACCTAGTAATGCAACTGGAAATCTGTTCAGATCGCTGCTGCAGTGTGTGGTACACGGTGGGCAGGACAGCAGTGGCAAGGGACTTCTACTCCCATAGTCTATGCTCATGGTCTTTGGAAACATGATGGTACTAGACACAAGTCTTCAGCATCCTGATGTGTCTTGAAATAAACAGCTGAAGCAGCTATAGGCTCACACTGCCTCTGCAAGCTGTCTTTGGCCACTGATGAGTTGCTGTGGAAACCACTGTTGGGCAGGACTTGGGAGAGGGCTGGAAAATGGGCGCTTTTTTGTCACAGCCCGACTAGTTTAAAACCCCATCCCCCATTTTCAGAAGCTCCCTCTGAATTGCCATGGAGACAAGAAGAGTAGCAGAGGTTTGAGTCTTGCAAAACTGCAATCTATAAATATTTATTTGGTTAATGGCATATGCTTTCTAGATTGTCTCTCTGTTGGAATAAACTCCATGCTACACTGAACCTCTGCAAGCTGTGAGTTCAAATCATTCCCCTCTTCTGTGTGACTAGAAAAAAAGGAAGCAAAAATTGAATTTTAAATTTTTATAATTAATTTTATATATATATATTCTCCCCCCTCCTCTCCACGAATTTCCCATACCACCTCACCTTCCACTTAGCCTCCACTTAGGAGGGTGTTCAGTTTATGTGGAATTGTTGTGCTTTGGTGTTCAGTTTCTTCAGAAAGGCTGACCTAAATAATCTCTTCCGTTCTTGTCCCATGCCACTTAATTTTTATTCCCTACTTTCTCCTCTACAGACATTTCCAGGTTTGTGTTTCCAGGGCTAAGTGCCCTTGGGGCTCTGCTCTGAAATGAATTATTAACATGATCTTAAACTCTTAGGACTACTACTGGTAACTTTAGATAATTGGCTCTAAAAACTTCAGTCTCTTATTACTTTCAAGAGTTTTTTCTTTTTGCTTAACTTGAAAGTTAGAAATAAAGGCACCATCTACTGGTGTGCTAGCCCTCCATATTACACTAAAGAGCACACACAAAGCTGAGGATTAACTCATTCTTAGGTTGGCATTATAAACTAAAACCTCTTTGCTAGTCTGCTCTGTAGTTGAGGGATTTAACATAAAAACTTCTTTCCCTTGTGAAGCTGCAGGCTCCTCAGATCATCCAATATCAGCTTTAAATACAGGTAAAAATCCTGCTCTTTTTCACTTTCTGGCAAAGCTTCTTTTCCCCTGTTTAAAAACTTCTGATGGGATGAAAATGTAGTTCTGCATTCTGTTTCTCAAGGGTGTTCTGTTATGAATACAGAGTTACCGAAGCAAATGAGCCCTACTTTCTGTAACAGAAGAGTGCAAAGGCCTGTTTTTATTTTAATACATCTAAATGAAATAGTACTTTTTTCTTGTTTGTTTGTTTTTTGTATTAGGCTCTAGACTTCTGGATATGTAATAAGTAGTAAATCCACACACAGTTCCTCTTAGCTTTCCAGCCGTGTTCAAATTCTTAGCCACCTTTTTTAGGTGGAAGAAGGGACGGAAAACAATGCTACAGAGATTTTTCCCAGTTGCCAAAGAGTGTATGTTGCAGTAGAGAAAAACTATTTGAACCTGAGCAGCTTGTTCATTTAAGCTCTGTCATTTTAGCCCAAGTTTTGAGGGGTTTTGTTTGTTTGTTTGTTTTTTCTGAAACAGCCTACTACTTGTCAGGTTTGTCTGTTTGGAGAAACCACCCTAAAGCACACTTTAGGGTAAGACCTTGCTTTATCGCGATAGAAGTCCTGCAGGCGGGATACCTTAAAACTTGACTGCTTTCCTACTTGAGTATCTGTAGATAATTTGATTTTATTTTTCTTTTAATTTAATTACTTTTGCTTTTAATTTGAGATCTTTTAATAAAAAAGGCAAAAAGAGTATCTGCTGGATTGCTAGCAAGACTTATATATCTTATACAGACATATAAGACAATGTGTGTCATATATCTAACTGATCTACCATCTGGGTGCTGGCCTTATGAGCTTCAAATGTGTAGCTCAGCTCAGGAAAGCAAATGAAATGGAGGGTTACTCTGTTGCTCATGACTCTGAGCCTGGGCTGGAAGGGGGAAAATGCATTTGGGTTTTGGGGAAATGTTTTTGATTTCATTGGAGGTGAAGGGAAGGTTGGTCTCGTGTGTGTCAGATAATCAGCTGGAGAGATGGAATTTTAATTCTGTAATAGCTGCTCTTCCAAAGGAAAAGCTAAACCAAATATTGGATTTGGCTCATTTCTTCCCACCACCCTGCTCTTTCCTTGCTCTAAAAACCTGGTCCATTTCTCCACAAATTGAAAAAAATATCAGGAGTTAGGAGAGGGCTTGTATAATCGAAGGGGAGGGAAAGCTAACAGGTGCCTATGAATGCAAATTGTGGTTCGTTACAAGGCTTTTCATGAAGTTGTTAATCTCCTTATGGAAAAGGCACTGCCTACAACAGAGAAGTTTAGCTGTTACCCTGCCAGTGAGCTTTTATTGCCTGTAGCTCCCTATTCTTTGAACCTTCTGAGAATCTAAAAACCTGTTGCTTCTGCTGTATCTCTCATTCCCAAGAGTCAAGACCAAGGTACTGCATTTTGAGTAGTCTAAGGAGTGACAATTATTAGCCATTTATTTCCCTCTGGTGCTTTAAACACTACTAGCACAGATACACTAGAACTTACTTGTAGTGCGAGGAAACCAGCACTGCATCTGCTTGTATTGAGGAACTATTTTCCTTATAGTTGTAAGAACTATAAACTGAACTTCTTTGTTAAAAGCAGTTTCTTCAAGCTGCTACATTTGCCACTAATGTAGGGATAGTGCATGTGTGTGTAGTGTAGGATCCCTAGGTTTTCTTCCTTGATTAAAAACATCTGCAAGGTCTATGTCCTAATTAGCCAGTAGGAGTGTTGAAAATCTTGCCACGTATTTCACAGCATGTTAAGCTACTCTGAAGAGCTGTATGTGTTACCACCGGTCTGAGAGTTGCAGCAGCTCTGGGGTCTGAATGACTAAAACTTGCTGTGTTTTAGTCTAGCAGTTTCCAAAGCACAAGAGAAGCACTGCTGACAGCTACCACCTAAGTGAAGGGGTAGCTAAGAAGCTCTTCAAGTTCCTTTTGTGTTTTAGACCACTTTAGCTGGTCAGCTAGAAAATGTGCCTTCTCTCAAGTTACTGTCCTTTGTGCAGTCGCACCACGCTGGTTAAAATACAAACTTGCTCTCCACATCTGACCTTAGACAGGATGCTTATTCCAGCCCTGCAGACCTCCCCTTCAGTCTACTCCTTTGTTTTCTGTGGCTGAAGATATACAGGGCTGGAGGGTTTTGTGAATTGGATAAACCCTCTCCCAGGTAAATCCTGTTATTTAAGATTCAAGAAATTCAGTAACCTAAGATAACTGAAAGACTGAAATTGAGCTGCTTAACTTTCCGCTCCCCCCCCCCCCCCCCCCAAATGTGGGATAACTTCTTCTAGCCCTTGTCCAAAATTTGAAGTCTTAATACCATATTCATGTTTACTTAATCAATCTGGGTTTACTCCAGTTATTTCAGGCTATATTTTGGTGTTTAAATGGCCAGTTTCAGAGATTGCTTAAGGACTCTGGCCAACACAGGAGACCCCTGCAGAGGCTGTGAATACTCCTGGTCTCTTTCCAGTGTGTTTGCTGGAGGTTAGCATTCACCAGGCAGAACTGATGGAAGATGAAGTCTGCTTAAACACTGACCACTGATAGCAGCATGGCTGTGGAGTGTGGTGGGTCTGAGCTCTGGCTACCTATTGTTAACTGTCTGAGCTAATGTAGTCTAGCCTGCCAACATCACCGTGAACAGGGTCGGTAGCCTTTCAGTTGTAGCAACTGCATCTTAAACTACCAAGAAGAATCTAAGTTGTGTGACTGGCAAAACTGTTGTTTGAGTACGTCAGGGTAGTAGTTACATAGCTGAGAAGTCTGTATCAGCATCTAGGCATGTTGCTGATGGTTTATCCTGAGGTGGTCACGTGTCTGAAAGATGCTAACACCGAACAGATGTCTGCTTTCCTATTTTCTTTCAAGCATTTCAGGAGAACTGGCTTCATTATTGCTTTATTCTTGGGACATGTGACTTCTTAAACTTACAGTATCCTCTGAAATCCTTTGTTAAGCTTTGCTATAGGCCACCTGCTATTCAGAATTTGGCAAAACAAATACTGCAAGACGGCTTTGTCTCTTGTACTTATGACTTTGTTTTGATTCTGTTCTCATGTAATTTCCTCCAGGCACACTATTTCCTTTGATTTGGTTTGAATAATACGCTTTTCCTTAATGATTCCTCCAACTAGTAGTATCAGTTTACAGCTGCGTGAATGATTATCAAATGGAAAGCGTGTATTTCTAGGGTTTGCTTCTAAACAAATGAGGTTACTGGCATGTAAGAATAGGGGTTTATTTCAGTCTGTATAAAAGTATATGATGAAAAAAGTTAATTGGTACAGTAATATGTCATCTTTTCACTCTTGCCCTTTATATGGTGAATTGAAACCAAAAGTTTAAATCTTGTATTCTGAAAAACTGGCAGAGACATTTCCAAAAATAACATCTTTAAGGAAGAGATGCTCTAGCTTTAAAAAGCTCTTCTGTCTTTCTGCTTGATCAGAGCATACAATGGTTTTAATTTGGTCAGCTATCTCTGCACCACCTTAAGTTAATGTTCTGGACTCTACTGCTTCTTGACAAGGGTCATGTATATTTGTGGTTTGTGCATGTGAGGAGGAGGGCTATAGGCATGTTGAACTATTTTGCGCTTACTGCATTGTATAATAGGATCTTCATGTATTCTGTAAATTCCTTGATGCAAGGGGAAATACAGAGACTTTGTACAATTGTAAGCTCCCAGTACGAAGCATACAGGGTAATGCTGTGATAACTTCCATAGTGAGAAGTAAGTACCATGATCCTGCCCCAGAAGTCATAAGACATGTTTTCTTATCATGGCTTCTAGCTTTTGAATACTTAGACCATGACAGTGAGCTGTGTCACATCTGTATTGGAGGAGGAGAGAAGTTTCCAGGCCCATGACAGTGAATTTAATACAGTGGTGAACTGCATGTATTTGAGCCGTTTTGTGTCCGGCCAGAGAAGGTTGATGTGCCAGTAATTTATAGTTACTTTACTCACGCACTGGAGTTCTAGAAATACTTCCTACCTGTTAACTGCTGTCGGAACCTCAGAACAAAAGGCCTCTCCTCTTCATGAACGCATGAAGGAAAATGTTCTTTCAATCTGTGGTGGTGGTGGTGTTCTAGAAACAACATGGTTTGGGTAAAAGTCAAAAGCTAATTTTCTTTCTATAAATCTGAAAAAGGTTTAATAGGTTAAGAGGAAAATGACTTAATGACTTCAGGCTTTATTCTAGATGAAGCTTGGACAAAACCAGGGAGATGGGCTCTGGGTGGGCATGCAGGACTAACCGTTACTTTGGGAGGTGCTGGAGAAGTGGCTCCCCCTCCTCTGGTTTCAACAGGGTGTGGTGGGGGTCATTTTGTGTGGGGTTTTTTATTTCTATTTTTAAAGTCCAACAGGAAAGTTTCTTTTCTTGATGGGATGGAAAAAATTTCTGAGCACTATTTGTAATGCAAATATTTTTTTGTTATTTCAGTATTCCAAGGTATGTAAATGGCATTGCTGGAATTGTCGTCTTCACTTCCTATTTATTTTCATATTAAACTTATGCTGTAACTATTTTGGGGTAACACAAAGGTGATGATGAAATTAAAACATATGAAGGACAGGAGAGTTACACAAATTTGGATCTTTGGTGATGTGCACGTAGGAGAATTCACCTGTCAGGTGTGAAGCTGTATTCTCTAAGAGAGACTGAGTAACTGAACTTTTGCTACAGTGCTGGGGACTCAAATACCTATTCTGACACTTTCTCCATGATTCACAGAAGCAATGGTTATAGATACCAATAGAACTGCAATCTGTATTTATTTTTTTTTTTCTTCTTCTTTTTTAAAGGAGACAGGAAAAAAGGATAGAAAATTATGGGTGGAAAAGGCTGTAAGAACTGTTCGGATGGAGAATTTCCTCTGTAGTGATAGATTTGAACAGTAAAGAATGATCTTAATAGAGAAGAAAACCATGATAATGTGTGAGATCAGTACTGTTTAGTATCTTCATAAATGACATGGACAGTGAGATGGAGTGCACCCTCAGCAATTTTGCGAATAACACCAAGCTGAGTGGTGCAGTTCACATGCCTGAGGGATGGGATGCCATCCAGAGGGTGCATAGCGAGGTCCAGTGGGGGAGCAGGTAGCTGGGTGGGGGTTGGTGTAGGGCTAGTGGTTATTTCACTTGTTCTCTGGAATTTTGGTGGTACTGATGCAAGAGATATCAAAAAATGTATGGAGGTTTTTTCCTCTTTGATATAAAACTATAGAAATGTTGACTAATGTTTTCCATCTCATTTGAACAAAAATTTGAGGTAACTGCCAATTGCTGCGCACATTTTTTTTTTTATGCTGTAGAAGCTGTATATGGTATTCTTCAGCAAACACCTGCCTTGTAACAGGAATACGATGGAAAATACACTTATGGATTAATGCAGGTCTCCCCCATTAGAAACAGACTGAGACATTACCCCAGTATAAAACAATGTCTACTGTTTATATAGATCCTCTTACATGTAAATATTATCATGCTATTGTAAGAGAGAAATATTACTACTTTTTTACAGGTGCCAAGGCATGGAGAAGAAAAGATGAATTGTTCAAGGCCACCCACATGCATAGCCCTGGTCTAGCTCTTAGTCCCGTGCTTTCCTTAGCAGATAATATCCAATCTGCCCAGTGTAAGGAGGTCTTGAAATTACTGTTTGTAGCTGCTGAAGCACATACGAAATTACAAGTACTTATTGCTGAATTGTGTCTTTTCTTGGTTTTTTGCAGATCGTAAAGTGTCTGGAATTTCCATTGAAACAGATAACAAAAACGTAAAAGCAGAGGAATTCAAGGGTACAGTATGGGCATTGCTGTGAATATTTTTAATATAAGCACAATACATGCAAACTATGTATACATAAGCTGCGCAGCTGTCAAGATTGTCTTTCCTGAGAGGTCTGGCTCCTACAATCTCCATCGACTGTGTAATCCTGGTCTTGTCCCCATTTTCTCCTACTTGACATGGGGTTGGACTAGATGCTCCCTAGAAGTCCTTTTCAAACTTATTCTACCTTTTCTATGACCAGTTTATCAGTCCTTTGTCAATCACTCTTAACTTCTGCCTGGTTTCATTCCACCCAAAATGATGGGAACTGATAGAAAGGAGAAGCACTAATTCTCTTGCAAGACAGAAAAGTGAGGGACTAGAGAGAGGAAAGTGGTCAGTTAATTGTCACTACCTATAATGGCTATTTACATATTTATATATGTGTACGTCATATGACAAATTACTTCCAATAGTGTGCTGGAGAAGTTAAGCAAGCAGGGAGGTAAATCTGATGTTTTCTGGGTAAGCGAGAAAGAGGTCCTGGTAGTGTGCATGTGAGGTTTGTGAGGTGGCAGGGGGGGATGTTCTTGGTTGGTTGGTTGGTTTTTTGCATTTGGTTGGAATGGAGAGAGATGGGAATTTGAGAATTGAAAGAACTGTTTGCTGAGCTTTAGGCTTCATTCATCTGTTTTGAGGTAATGATCAAGTATTTTGGAGGTCTCTAAAGCTGTCAGCTGGGCTTCTGTCAAGTATTCTTGTCACTTTTGGGGAAGTAAAACTTATACGTTTAGAGCTCAGGACAGGCAAGAGGAGAGAGTAGCTCTTCAGGTAATATTAAAGTTTGATTAGGCTCTGCCTTTTTATATGATATGTAGCTTGCATTTTGTTCTTTTGTTTTTTATGGTAGAGTGAGATCATTTCAACATAGGTCAGGTGCCATGCCAAGTTCTTTTTGTGTAGCAGTACTGAGAGAATGGTGGGGACCGATAGACACAGGTATTCAATCAGATGCAGCTGACCTGAAATGCATTTTCCTTTTCTCCTCTTAACTCCTGTTCCTGAAAAGGAGGGTGGTCAGTCACTGGAACAGGCTCCCCAGGGAAGTGGTCACAGCACCAAGCCTGTCAGAGTTCAAGCAGCGTCTGGATGACACCGTTAGCCATATAACTTAGTTTTAAGTATTCCTGCAAGCAGCAGGGAGTTGGACTCAGTGATCCCTATGAGTCCCTTCCAGCCTGAGAATATCCTATGATTCTGTAACCAAATGATAGCCTTCAGACTAGATGTAAATCCAAGTTAAACATTGTCCAGACCTGTCCAAGATCCCAGATGGCTTTTCCAGGCCTGGCAGAGTCTGTGCTAATCCTGTGGGTCTACCATAGTGCAAGTCAAGTAGACCTGTTCTGGAAATACCTCTTGCTGACTGTTAGTATGGAAAAAAGAGGGAGAGGTGAACTATAACTAAGGAGAGTTTAATTATGCTTTCTCTGTTCCGTGTGTGCTCCCTTTCTTCCATGCTATTCCCTTTCTCTGAATAAGATTAGTGGGAGGGCATCAATGCTAGCTTTTTCTGAAACAAAAAAAAACATGGTATGCAAGAAAGGGGCAGCTCATTCAAGACAGAAGTGACTTGTTCAGCTGAGAACACTTCAGCTGAGCTGCCTTTATGTCAGCTAATACAGACCAGCTCATGAGACCAGCCAACTGTCACAAGGTCAGTTGCAAAAGCAAGCTGAGCTTGAATGATGGCTTTTCTTTGTTAAAAGGGTACAAAAACAAAATTGAAAGGAAACTTTAGCAAATCTTAAGATTCAGGAAGCCTCCACCCATCCACTCAACCTAAAGTCAGGAACCTCAGGCTTCCTGAGTGCACAGCATGTTTTTCAGAGCGGCCAGTGCATGTGTAACGTGTTTCTGGCAAAGAATGCCCTCCTGCCTCAATTTTTCTTTCAAGTCAGCCTGTCTAGACATTTTTTTCACTATGAGAGATCACCAAGGCTACCAGTCTGGCCCCTTGGAAGCTTTGTGTTTCTCTACAGAACAGACCTGGGAAATTGGACTCCAAAGGGCGTAGTGGATAGATCAGTCGGTAGCTCTTAATTGCCCTTCAGCCATGTTTGCTTAGACTGGAAATGAGGGTGCCAATTAATGCAGATTGGCTGTATGTTTGAGCAGTGGATATTTGTCTCCTGAAAGCTAGACAAGAATTGCCAAAACTATAAAGGCTTCTGATCCTTGATACGTCTGGCCTGTGTTGGAAGAAGCCTAAAGGTAGCAAGGTCAAATATTGTATTTGTTTCTTTTACAGAAGTTTCTGGGAGGTGCTAAATTTTACTTTAGCAGATTTGGAGTCAGTCAGAGGTGGATAAATTCTTTCCTCTGATGTTGTCTCCCAACAATTCTTATTAATACCTTGACTTAAGAGTTATTTATTCGGGGGACGGGGGGGTGTTGGGGTGTGGAATATTTCAGCACCTTGAGAGAATGGAACTACTAAAACACTGAGTTTATCCCAATAGAGACTGATAGTCTTTATCATCATCTCTGTTAGTCCCCATCTGTCATGTCTGTGTGTCTGGTTTTGCTAGTTACTGCCCTTTTTACTTGTTATTGCTTTTGCATTGAAAAGGTCCTTGATTGGGAAGCCTTCGTGCAACAGACTCTCACCTTCCACATAATCTTACAATAACTAATATGAAATTGTAACTAAATATGTAAATTACTTAGGATAATATTTAACCATCTTACTAGCATTTTGTCCATCTGCATTAAGTTTACATTTAAACAGTTAAACTACTGATACTGAATTCACAAATTCAGAATTCAGAATCCACAAAATATAATTAACAGGGTCAGAGTCCTTTTTTAATGGTAGTCTGCTCACTGATGAAACTATTTAAACTTAAAATGAGGGAGCAATACAGAATTTGTGCCAATCCAACACGGTTCCCACCAACTGAAGTTTAATCTGAAGGCCACTGAATTATGGAAAAATTAGTATATTCTGTTTGTGTAAATCTGGAGAAGGCCTGATGCCATCACCTTGAGAAGTAGATATGGCATTTACTGACTGCTCAAATTCTTTTGTAGAGAGAATATTAACTTCGTGGAGTGTGAATATCTACCAAACACAGTTCTAAAGTCCTTTATGCATTCATTTTTTTTTTTTTTTTTTATTTTTTTTTTTCCTCTAGAGGCTATTCTTAGTTGCAAGCACAAGTTTTCCAAAAGTGTGAGCTTAAGAATAGAATGGAAGAAAATTCAGCCTCAAGGAGTCTCATTTGTCTACTACAACAGTGAATTTACAGGTACAGTACTACAAACTTAGACTGATGGTTTAATATGTCATTCTCTAGCGTAGATACCAGCTCTTTCTTTTGGGAAATAATATTAGGAACTGAACCGCTGTCTTTTTGAGAAAAAGAATTCTTCCCAGGGAGAGAGGAAGCACTTCTTAATATAATCATCAATTATTATTTTTTAATGAAGTTGAATATAGTAAGACTCAAATCTAAGGAAAATGGTACTGCATGTTCCTTGTCATTGTTCAAAAGTTAAATTACATTTGGATATAAACTCCCCAAAACTACTGCAAGCTCTGCACTCCTATGCTACAAACAGGTTTCTGAAGCCTCCTGTAGAGCTGGAGGCTTGGATATGAATAATGCAGCAATTTTTATATTCATAAAATATAAACTCAGCTGTATATTTTAAATAATTTGTATTCTTTTCAGAAGTGGAATTTCTGCTTATATGCTCTAAAAAGGACTTACTTCAACTTTGTTTTGAAGAAAATATGGATCTCTGGTACCATGTACACAATAAATGAAGGTTAAGAAGTAAAATAAAAGCACAGTGATTTTGTTAGTTTGTAGAGCTTGCAAGATGTACTGGTCCTGTTGATGAACTTGAGGGGTTTTTTTCTGCATATATTTAATTTAAAGAAACACTGGAACTCATGGTTCTGTGTGTGCATGTAACTTTATTTTCATAACAAGCTATAGAATGAAAAAAAACTTGTTGTAGGAAGTCTGGCAATATCTTTGCTAAATCCATTAAGTTTTTCTTGCCAAGTTAAAATGTCAAATACTTTGCTGTGGTCTCACTCACAATTCTTTCTGAAAAGTAATTAAGTCAGTGATTGCTATCAATCTCATGGAAAATAATGTCTTTTTATGTCACCTGACTACTGCTATACATGTTTTCTTGAAATATCTGCAGAAAAAGGCATTCCATATTCCAACTAGAAAATGTATGACAGATGTAGGGGGTTTTTAACTGAGGGGGGTTTTGTTTGCTTTGGGGTTTTTTTTTTGGACCAAATGGACCAGTTGTGGAAGGTTCTTACTGTCTTGGGAGGGGGATTACATATTGCTCCTTGGTGATAGATAACTAACACTGAACAAACGAACAACAGTTTATAAATTGCATGTGATTTCAGAACAAGCCAATGTGACACAGATACTTGCTATAAGCAAAGAGCAGAAACTTCTCTATCTGTTCTTCCTTAAAGGTGATCTTCGAGGCCGAGCAGAGATGATGAATACAGGAATCCGTATTAGAAATGTGACTAGAAGGGATTCTGGGACCTACCGCTGTGAAATCAGTGCAAAGAGTGAAGAGGGGCAACGCCTGGGAGAGGCTACTATTACTCTCACAGTATTGGGTACAAACTTTTTTACCTGGGCTTCTGTAACGAAATTTTATGACGGCAAGGGGTGTTGATGGTAGGGCTGTCTGCATGGTGTGTGTCTGCTGCGGTTTTGGGTGGTCTTTGGGCTGGGTTTATAAACTTTTACAAACTTTTACACATGCACATCCTACAATGTACTCACAAAAGAGCTTTGCAAAATGCACGCTTGCATTGGAAAGAAATATAACTAGGGTTTTAATGGTAGAAGTGTGGGTTTCAGTTCTCAAAACTCAGCAAGTATGCTGATCTATGTATTGGTGAAACTTCTATTTCTACTAAAATTGAAGTCACTCAGTGGCTGAGAATCTGAATAAAATGTTCATGGTGTTTGGCACTGGAAAGTCAGCATCTGTCAACACTTATCAAATATTCCTAAGCAGCACTTCATTCTAATATGCTACAGTCTCCTCCTGTTTTTGGAAGGAGAAACTGCTGCAGTGTCTGTGCAATGCCAGCCAGCAAGCTAGTAATCTGTGGTCTTTATTTACAGAAGAGATGGTATTGTCTTGGGGGTTGTTCTTTATGGGTTTTCTCTTAATTTTCTTTTCCCATTGGGGAATGGAGGGAAGAGAACACTTTCTTCTTACATTGTTCCTGGTATTTTTCCCAATGGATGAGTAGTAGAGGTTGGTGGATTTTTTCTTTTCTCTGTATAAGGAGAAAGGAAAATATTTGCTTTTATAGTTTGTATATGGTATTGTTGCATAGTTTTGGTTTTGGTGGGTGTTCTGGTTTTTAGGGGTTTTTTTCCTATAAAAAATAATTGATCTTTTATAAGTAAGATATCAAAGTTCTTCATAAAGGATGATGAATTCATGAACTTCTGATTAGTTCCAACAATGAGCTACTAAAATCCCCAGTTACACCTTATTTCTTCCATTCTCTCAATGGCTTTCCTCTTTTAAATATGGCTTCTTAATTCAAAGTTGAAATCTTCAGAGTCCAAAGAAGAGAGTGTGTGTGTGTGTTGCTCACACTTTTTTTTGAAAGCTAATGTGGATTAGTTAGTATTTCACTTGGTTTTCTTTATTTTTCCTCCTGATTTCAAAATCGGTCAAGAAAAAAATATGAATACTTGTTAAGGTGTCACTTGTGCTTTTAATGTCCCATGCATTGCCTCTTCACTCTTGGCTTTCTTCTACATAGCTTCCTGTTGCCAAAAAAAAAAAAAAAAAAAAAAAAAAAAGAAAAAGAAAAAAAAAAGTCAAGTTCCTTTTCTATTCATGTACTAAAAATTGGAAAAGAGACATTTAACTTTATGTAGATGGAATGATCAGTTGTCCTGCATCTGAATGTGTGGGAATGTTTAATTTATATTGAAATTTAGTGTCCAATTAGTTTTGTTCCTCAACCTGGGATTTACACAATGGCTATGAGGGTGGCCAGTCTCGGTAATACTTTCTGACAGTCATTCTTCAAAACTTTTTAATAAAAAAATATTCTAGGGAAGGGGGGAATTGCTAGACTATAGATTCCCTGAGTTACTCCTCCTCTGTATGAGCAAGAGGTCCTGTACAAGAAGTGAGGTGCAACAAACTCTCTGGGGTTGAATGAGAGTGTATAGATTGGAGACACGATGACACAGCACATAAGGTGGAGGCTGGGAGCAGGCATCTTTCTCCCATTTTTTGCAACTCCCAAATTTTGCTGTGTTCTCCAGTGGCAGGACTCTGCCTTCAACCCCTTTTCCATCACCTCATTTCATTAACATGCTAGTTTCTGAGCAAGTATGCAAGTGCTTACCTCCTCACTAGTGTCAAACTGTTGCCATATAGACAATACTAAGACGACTGTGTAACAAGTGCAATTTCATTGTCCAGTTGCTCCAACTACTCCGGTGTGTGAGGTACCCAGCTCTGCAATGACTGGAACAGTAGTGCAACTGAGCTGTAAGGAGACAGAAGGGTCTCCTCCATCTGAGTACCAGTGGTACAAGAACGGTGTTGCCTTACTGGAAAAGACAGGAACAGGCAGTGCTAGAGCAGCAAACATAACTTACACCATGAATAAGAAGTCTGGCACTCTGGTAAGTGTAATAACCAACTCTGTCATAATCAGATATCAAGATGACCAAATTTACAGTTTAGTACAATGATACACAATAGTCTTAATCCCAAAATGCACAAGGTTTTGTTGAAGATCAATGTCATGCTGAAATATGTCCTAACAAATGTAGAAAGTGGTTTCTGCCTGGGACTAATGACAAGCCGTAGACATTGAGTGATATAGACAAATTGGGTGAGTTGCAAGGCTGCAGTAATGATAAATGAGCAGAATGTAGAAAATGTATGACAAATTTCACCTTGTCAGTTAGCTATCTAGTGCCAGGTGAGAATGATCTCTCAAGACGTCAACAGAGTTCTATTGGTAGCACTTTAAAATCTGAAATAGCAACTTCATGCATTTCAGTGGCAGTGCAGCTCTAAGGGTGGTGCAGAATCTGTGCCACCCAGTGGCATTATTTACAAGTTCCAGTCCAGTACTTGTGAAATCAGTAGGAAGGAGTTGGGGCTGTTAAGTAAGCTTAGTGGGGTTTTTATTTACCTGTGCTTGTTTTGTGGGTGTTTTGGTTTCGGGTTTTTTTGCTGCTCAGAACTTGTCCTCTCTTTCTTATCCCTCCCCCATTAGCTGATCCTTCTGAAAAAAGAAATGGATACATACTACTTACGATGCATTTTCAGATGAGATTTTTCAGAAGAGTTGTTCTAGGAATACCCCTCTCTTGTGCATCATCAAATGTGGAAACTGAAATGTGACTAAGCATTCAGAGGTGCTGTGGATCTTTCAGCACCCTGGAAACTAGGTGGACTACTCAAACTTACTAATCACTTCTGAAAAATCTTAGTTTTAAAGTATGGAATATATTAAAGTGGAAAAAAGTTAGCAAGGTTTAGGTTTAAAACAAAAAAAGAAACCACAAACCAAACACAAAGAAACATGGGGATTGACATGAGGTAAGTCTCTGTCCATGCCTTGCTTCCACCTTTCTATTTTTACAGGCAACATGAACTGCTCTGCCCCTATCCATCAGTTCTGTAGCCCCATCATAGAAGGCCACCAAATTGGTCAGGCAGGATTTCCCCTTAGTGAAGCCATGCTGGCTGTCACCAACCACCTTGTTGTTTTTCATGTGCCTTAGCATGCTTTCCAGGAGAATCTGCTCCAAGATTTTACCAGGCACAGAGGTGAGACTGACTGGTCTGTAGTTCCCTGGGTCTTCCATATTCCCCTTGTTGAAAATGGGGGCTATATTTCCCTTCTTCCAGTTGTCGGGAACTTTACCTGACTGTGATGATTTTTCAAATATGATGGACAGTGGCTTAGCAACTTCATTCGCCAGCTCCTTCAGGACCTGCAGATGGGTTTCGTCAGGTCCCATGGACTTGTGCATGTTCAAGTTCCTAAGATGATCTTGAACCTGATCCTCCCCTACAGAGGGCCTAAGGTCTTCGTTCTCACAGTCTGCCTTCCAAGACTTGAGTGGCATGGCTAGAGCACTTGCCAGTGAAAAGTATTTGATAAGTAGTGCAGTTCAGCATTTCTCCATTGGAAGAAGAGAGAATGTGCCATTCTGGGGGGGGGGGGGACGGACAGGGACAGCCGTGTTTTCCCCAGAAAGTTCATGGGTCATGTTTTTGTAGTACATGATTATCATTTGTTTGTTAAAATGAACAAAATATTCTGATTTCAGGGATTCTGAAATTAGAGTGTATCTAAGAAAATGCGCTTTATTGGAAACTACTGATCCACTGAAAAAGAATCTCCTCATAAATCCATTCCATCTAGTTAAAATGTCCATCTAAAAGTGCCTCTTAGACCAGAAGCTGAAGGACCAAGGCACATGACTAGGGAGCTGAAGACACTTTGTTTTAAAAAACAAACCAAACCCCTGTTGACATGTCAAAATTTCTGTCCCACAGGAAAGTCTGATTTTTATTTTTTTTCTCCATTCTGATAACGGTTTTGGACTCTTTCTTAACAGCTGTTTAACACAGTTACAAAGAATGACACTGGAGAGTATTTCTGTGAAGCCTCCAATGGGATTGGATTATCTCAGAAATGCTCAGTGAAGCGAATGCAAGTTGGTATGTGTCAAACAAAATAAGGGAGGAAGCCAGTCTTGCAATAGGAATTATTCTATTGTGTGATGCAACTGAGAAGCTAAGAATTATATCTTTTTGTTTGATTATGGCATTTGGGGGGAGGAATAATAATGTGTTCCTTCTATGTAGATGCTGTGGCTACTTAAAGAATTCCTTTCACACAGCACAAACATATCTTGCTGCATTTCACAGAAGAGCAGCTAATTAAGTGCCTTAAAATTATTGCAATAGCCAGCCTCTAGGTTGCTAAACACTGAACTTCACAGAACAGCAGCATCCATGTGAGAGCATTAATATTTCAGATTGCTTTTGTGGAAGGAGTACAGCATGACGTGCCAGTCCACTGGGTTATTTTCTTTATGAAAATCTCCCTTTTCATATGCATTCATGTGAGATCTTAATGTATCTTACTGTAACAGATCAGAAATTTGACTGAATGACTCATTTATACCTGCCAGAGGAACATTGAAGAAGTCAGTGTAGCTTAAAAAAAACCCCACCAAAACAAACAAACAAAAACCATGCTGCCTGTTTCTTTTCCACTTGCACAGTGTAGCAGAAGTGTAACATTGGTTAGCTAATAAAGAATTTAGCAAGGGCTAGAGAGGCAAAGTCTGTAGTCTATAATAACCCAAAACATGTGAGTGTTTTGGCAAGTATAAAACTAGTCTTGCAGATGGGATAGGAAAGCAGATGGTAACAAATGCTAAAAAATATCACACAGAATTTCATGTCCAAGTATTCTGTAAAGCAGTTATCCAGTGCTTTCTTAGAACTTAGCTGAAAGTCACTGTATCATGGCTTTTAATGCATTCCTGGTTGATTATGAGCAAGTGTTCCACAAGCTACCTAGATAGAATCCCTCTGTTGTGGAAACAAAAGTCCTAAATTGCTGTCAACCAATGCACAAATATTGATAACTTTGGGTGTGAAATTCCCAACCAAATATTAATGTATGCTTAAAGTCACGATCCGAATTGGTAACTGGGCATACAACAAAAAGCTGTGAAAATGTCTCTGCTGGTTTATGCTTCTTTCTCCTAGAACAGATGATTGTCTGAAGCTCTTGGTGATTATATTGGGGAAATGAGCGTAAGTCATCCCCTTCGAAATAAAAATGGCTAGGTGTTTCAGTAGCCCAGTGTAGAGTTTAACTTTGGACATATGGGCTAAAGTATTTGTTGGCCTTTATTGTACTGAATTTTAAAAGCCTTGTTGTCTAAAAATGAAAAAGCACTGAATTTTAAATAACTGGCCTGAAGAGTTCTTCAGGACTGGGACTTGCCATCAGCTGTTTCAGTTATTTTAGGCAAACTATATATGAAAATGCTTGGTTTAAAACTTTTAAAGATTTCAAGTTGTTTTCCATTAGAATCATATGACTTGAATACTTATTTGGGATAGGTATAATGAGGAGTATGTATCCCTTTAAGCCTCTTATTCTTTCATTATTTTTGACCCGAACTAAGCAGTTGAAGTGTGTCAAGCACTCCCGTCAATGTGGCTGTGATACTGTAGTGCTTTTGGACTGCTTGTCTACATCCAAGTGTTACCAGTTGACTTAAGGCAGCTTGGGCCAAAGACCTCCAATAGGTACAAACGGTGCCTGCAGTAATTAGGGGGAAAACAAATCCAGCCAATGGAAATTTTTACAACTTACAACATTGGACTTCTGTCTTGTAATTACAGATGACCTCAATGTAAGTGGTATCATTGCTGCAGTAGTATTTGTGGCTCTGGTAATGGCATTGTGTGGCCTTGGAGTATTTTATGCTCAGAAAAAGGGCTACTTTACAAGTAAGTAAAATAAAATCACTCCTTCCTTATGTCAAAAAAACCCACAAGTCTGTACTTCTGCTGACTGTAACACATTCTCCTGTTCAGGAAGGCTCTAACTCCATGGTACTAAAAAGCATTACAACAGTAACTTTTTTGGTGCTGACATTTTTCTTCTGCCAAGTTCTACTGTAAAAGATACTTAAAGAATGACTCGGAGACATTGGTGCAGTTGCATAAGGTACCAAACAGCAACCTAGGGAGAGCAAGGATCCTAACCCTAGGTACTGGAGCCCTTATGCTCTAGTTTTGAGAGGGAATGGCAGAGGCAACATAAAAACAAGCCGTGAAAGTTCACTTTCATACTAGAAGGTGTGGGTGGCTGAGTTCCGACGAAGGAGAAACTAAGTTAACTGGCTCCCTCTTCTGGGTCGTGGTGAAAGTGCACGTGGAGAGAGTTTGCTTTTAAAGCTTACTGCTGAAAGCTCGACACCAAGCTAACCTCTCCTTAGGGCTTACATTCGTGCAGAAAGGATGCCAAATGTCGGGGTCTGAGAAGGTCCGCTGCCTGAAAGTAACAGGCTAACGGAGCTGCTGTTAGAGTTCATGTTTACCTGGAGGTTTATTTACCTTTGAAAGCAACCTAATATTTTTCTGTTTAAATTCACACCAGAAGAGACACTTGGTTCACAAACTCTTAGAAACTGAAGAGCTGAATAAGCTCAGAATAACTATTTCAAAGAACTTTAAATCAGCTAGAAAAACTGCTCTTGTGCTAATTGTTTTTCTTTTTTTCTTTTTCAGAGGAAAGCTCTTCCCAGTAAGTATCTTGATGCAAGGTAGTATACAAATCACTGCAAACTTCACCTACATTTTTGATGTAGTAATCCATGATGATTGCTTAAGGCCTTTCTCGCATGGCTCTTGTACAGTGGCTTTGTTGAACACCTGATCCTACACACCAGCTGGTCCCCTTATTAGAACCAGTGTGTTGGTCAGAAAATAATTAAGAATTGTTACAGTGATCAATGTGCAGAGATGCGTCTTTTTACGTAGTTCCAGTTTAAACCACTAACTCAGCTACAGGTATTTCTCTCCTCTTCAAACTAGACAAAAGATCATAGAATGGTTTGGGTTGGAAAGGACCTTAAGATCATCTAGTTCCAACCACCCTGCCATGGGTATGGACAACTCCCCCTGGACCAGGTTGCTTAAAGCCCCATCCAACCTGGCCTTGAACACTGCCAAGGATGGAGCATTTACCACTTCTTTGGGCAACCTGTTCCAGTGCCTCACCATCCTCACAGTAAAGAACTTCTTCCTTATAGCCAACCTGAATTTCCCGTATTTAAGTTTAAACCCATTACCCCTTGTCCTACCACTACAGTTCCTGATGAAGAGTCCCTCTCCAGCACCCTTATAGGCCCTCCTCAGATACTGGAATTCTGCTATGAGGTCTCCATGCAGCTTCTGTTCTCCAGGCTGAACAGCCCCTATTTTCTCAGCCTGTCTTTGTACAGGAGGTGCTCTAGTCAAATGATCTAGCTAGATGATCAGACCCAAACTGAACTATCCTCATATCCACATCTACAGATAATATCAGGAAATGCTTTGTAAAAATAACTGGTGGAAACCTTCTGAGGGTGTCTGGTCTACTCATTTGATACAGATTTATTTCAGGCACTTAAGTTGCTTAGCTTGAGGAATTCTGACTTGCTACTATTTTAGTGCTCCTACAAAGGGCTAAAATTTATGGTGGGTGACCTCCACAGTTTTGGTTTTTTTTTCTTTTAAAAATTTATCTTGGCACTCTTAGGTAATAGCATGTAAAAAAATATATATATATTTGAGAGAAATACAAATATTACTTCAAAATACCATCTGGTTTATACTGGCCATGAACTAGACAAAAAGCGTAACTGGAAGACCTGAAAAGACAAGCTAGGGAAGGTAACCTGACAGTGGTCCATGAGTCAACGGCAGCTGCCTAAAAGCATTCAATGGATTTATCCATAAATAAGCTTCTCAAAGGGTTAAAACATAACATCAGAAAACTCACTATTTAATCTATGTTCCTTTCCTGCTCTGTTAACAGGAAGAAGACCAACTACCAATCTACAAGTGAAAAGGCAAGTATTTTGTATTTAGTGGCATGTTTAAATTTTGGATGTCTTTAAAACTTACTCATCTTTGATGGTTTTGCAAATACCCCCACCCCTGACAAACTGTACATGCCACCAATACCTGGAAACACCTTTTCTCTGTTTGCATTTGTAGCTTTCTATTTCTCAGTCTCTCCCTGTTCTATTCCTTTCTTTAATTCTTTTTCTTTTGAATGTTCTGGATTATTTTCCAGCTATCAGATAAACTAAAGGGTAACAAACACCCTTATACTATCTGGCAGTATCACCTCTGAGCTATCCACTTAATAATAATATCCACGAAGTTTTCTTAGGAAAACTTCCCCTCTGCCTTGCTTGTACACTCAGTTAACCAAGCAAACTAAGTTGGAGTTCAAGACAGCAGTGAGAGAAAGATTTGGCCTTAGTTCCTCTAAGGCTTGACTGAATACGGAAGCTAAACTTCGTACTTTTTCTCCCCTTCCTCATTGAGAGGGTTCAAGGGCTTTAACTGCACATTAATCGCTCCAGCTTTTCAGAGTGGTGCAAGAATGGAGCTCCAACTAAAACTTCAACTGGAGCAACTTAATTTTGCTATCTGTAGTTTAAGATTACATTAATAGCCTTAAAAGCTTGGTGAACACCACCCATTTCTTTAATCAAAACAGAACATACTAAACAGCATAAGCTTATTCCTTTACCTAATAGGTATGTAAGAAACTTACTGAGGCCAGCTGCCTGGTTGCTCTGAGTGGGAAGGAGTAAACTTTGAAGACCTGTGGTATCTGTTTACCAGTATTAATGCAGCACTTATGAATCAGATGCTCAACAGAGCTGTTTGATACTTGTAGTTTTTAATAGGTTACTTCTGTGTAGCAGTGCATTGTGTAGACTTCCAAAGAGTGCTTTGGGCATGCTTCTTTTCAAACTTGATGCCTTAGTTTCTTCTGAAATGTACACTTAATGTTAATATGGTTAAAATCCTTGAACTATTACTTATGTTAACTTGTTTGCTTCATTTAGGATTTCAAGCATACCAAGTCCTTTGTTATTTAGAAGATTTCAGCCTCTGTGAGGGACATCAAATGACTACTTGTTATACAAAAGTATCAAAGGGATCTTTTGACCTCTGTTCTGTAAATAGTTTCCATGTACGACATGCTGAAAATAGAAACTGCCAATGTTCAGATCCAGTCAACCTAGTTGTGATTGCTTTTTAGGAGAGAAAAAAAACTCCAACCAAACTGCACAAATCCCCCACTCCAAAACCACCAAACCCCCTTAACTTAAAGGTAGAATTAAACTGAATATACAAGCCAACTTGCGTGAAGACTTCTTCAGCAACCTGGTCTAGTGGAAGGCGGGCTGGAACTAGGTGATCTTTAAGGTCTCTTCCCTGACAAACCATTCTACGATTCTCATTTTGTTCATGTATACGTGCAGCAATATTGGATTCACTCTTATAGCTTGGGAACCATCTATTCAAATAACTTTCATTGGTGATCTTGCTACCACTACTTCTACTACCTATGTCTCCACCATTGTCAAGGGCTCAAACTCTCCTGCAATTCTGATGACTTAATACCTTGACATTGTATTAAGTTTGCCAAAGCCATCTATAAGTAAGTAGTTGTGCAGACTTTAAACTCACTATCCTGACAGAATAAAGCTTCCTGTAATTGAGCCTGAAGCAGTGGTTCATTGTTTAATATAAAATGCCTACAGCTTATATTTCACAAAGAAGTCTCCCTCCCACTCTCTCTGTAGACTGCATACGTAATTTCATTCTGAAGAAAAATCATGCCAGTGTAACTCAGGCTGTAGTATCTGGATCCCAACTGTTGAAGTGTCACAAATAAATAGTTGCTCTGAACCTGAAGTGTTTGTGTCAATAGTTAAATTACTGAAATTTAAATCTCGCAACCTCATTAACAAGTTTCAGTGGCTTCTATAAAAATAACACTTCATCTGTGTGTTCATTGATGTAGTGTAAAACTAGTGGACTTTGTGCCTACGCTTCTGGCTCTGCAGGACCATTCCTACCACAGCTTTGCTACAGATTTAGGGTTCATGGGTTTTTTTTCTGCAGAAGCTTTTTGTATGTGACCAACTCAGAAAAACAAGTAGCTCCTTCTTGATGTGTCATTATCAATGGTAGAACTTCTTAGCACTACAACATAGCTTTGCAGTTAACATTGAGAAACACTACTCTGCTGCCTCAGTCACCCAAAGATCATAGCTAACTACGTTCACCATACAGTTAAGAACTTATTCATGCTTCTGAAATCAAACTGCAACACTGAATTTATTAAGTTACAACTAGTGCCATGTTCAGCAACTCCACTCCTCTATGCTGCTTTTCGGTATGCTGCAATCTGTAGAGATCACTTTGCAGTCTCCTCAAAGTTGGGCTCTAGAGGAAAGGGAGAGAGAAAATTCATATTATAGCGTCTTTTCATTCCAGCCTTGAACAGCACAATTCATCTGTTATTTAAAGAAAGCTAAACATTAAGTTGGCAAGCTAAAGCAAGCTCTTGTACGCTACCACTTATTTTGTACCAGGGTATGACTGGATGTGGGCAGCACTAAAGAATAAACTACCCTGGAGACGGGTCTTTTCCACTTTAAAGGAGTCATGCATAAAGTTTAAGACAGACATGCACCTTACTAACATTCTGCCTAAACAGCTTTAGCAACACCTGGGGAAGGGGAGAAGGCGCAGAGAAGATGAAGTCATCAACCAGAACTTACTGGACTTGACACTAGTATTTCCAACATTGCTCTGGCGTAAGAACAAATAACCAAGCTCTTTTTTCTTATCTTGATTGATGTCTTACAGCTGATTAACAGAATGGAGCACGCAATTTCAACTCCACTCAGCAAAAGATATTCTCCACATACAAACACTGATGAAGGAGTTCTTGATAGCAAAGGTACAAACTCAGAAGGGTTAGGGCTTTTGACAGGTGGGCTATAACACCCATTCTCCTTGAGATAAGGAGTCTGAGAGGTAAGGCTCACCACAGAGTAATCTTCATTAAGACAAAAACTTAAGTTTCTACCCATCTAGGCACTTAGTTTTGAAGACTTGTTGAAACTGGATTAAGGATAGGCAACAGTGGTAAAAGAACAGTCTCTCCCCTTCTTTGTGCTGTTCCTGCAGTCAAACAAATTTTGTTTGATTGCAAAGAAATCCTAAACTTTAATGTATTGTTTCACATACTACATAGAAATAAAACTCAATATAAAGAAACCACATCCCTAAAACTGAGGAAAAGAAATGCCATAGATCCTGCTTTACAGACACTCAGTTTTATTTGCACCAGTAACAATCTGACAACAAATCCTTTCTTAATCCAACTGAAATACCACTGAAACCCAAAACATTTTTAGATGTGTTCCTAGTCTGTATCAGAGTTTCCAGTCAGCCTATGGTGGCTTGACCTTGTCTGGCTGCCAGATGTCTACCCAGCCTTCTGCTCTCTTTCTCTCTCTCCCTCCCCAGGGAGAGAGACAGCATTTTTCACCCTTTAAATATGTTGTCACAGAGGTGCCACCAGCATCACTGACTAGCTCAGCTGCATCCTACAGTGCATCCACTTTGAAGCCAGATGAAACTGGCTCTGTCTGACGTGTGGATACCCCCTAACCTCTCCTGACAGAGGTCCCCCTGCAGCCCCCTGCTACCAAAACCTTGCCACATAAACCAAATACACTGGCACATTCAGAACACTGCTGAATCCCAGCTACCAGCTGCTTACAGCTTACCAGAAAGACAGCTAAAGTCAGGTTTTGCAGGGGGTAAGCTAGAACTGCTTGTGAGGAATGAAGACTCTTGAGTTGTACCTACATACGCAAGTAAACGAAAAAGAACTACAGGAATGAGCCTGCCATAAAAAAATTAAGTTGCCTTTACGTCCTGAGGCAGACGGAGTCTGTGCAGTTTCTCTATATTCTTGATAAACAATTGTCACAAGCATTCTTCTTATAATCAATCTGGGTAACATGGAAACATGCTAACAGAAACTCAGTGCAGTTAAACAGAAGCCATACCCAAATAACCGAAGAAAAAGATTTAATGTAATTTAGTCACAAAGTAATCATAAGAAACCAAGTTAAGTTCTGGGTTCATTTTCTGAAACCACTGACTGTACAGATGAGCTTACAAAATTTACAAATTGCACTTTGGATGACATAGAAAACTAGTTTTCAAATTAGTTTGACAACATCTTTGGAAGGACGAGAAGAAACAAACAAACAAACACACAAGAAAAAAAAACCCATACCAAAAAGCCTCAAAACAATAGGACATGGGATATTTCTACTTATATTTGGGCTATTTCTTTAGGGTCTTTGAAGGGTAACTTAAGATAGCCTGATCTGACTGTAAGTTTTGTTAAGCATCAGGATAAGTAAGTCCACACCTCTGCTGGAAAAGGCAAATAATCAAAAGAAGGAGCCAGATGGATTTAGATGTGAAGTCTGCAAAAGTAAGGGGATTGACCAAGGGTATCTTACATGAAACTAACAGATCAAATAAAAAGTAAATGGGAATTACTTAAAGAAAACCAGTCAGTGAACACACCCTTACTTGCAATTAGAAATTAAGTAAGATTGTGAACTCACCCTCAAATTTAAATTCTGGAAACTTGGTTAGATCTCCCTCACCATATGCCCGTTGAAGTCTAGCAAGGGATTCATTCATTTCTTTCTGAAATTCAGGGCCTGCATCAACAGGTCCTCCAGCTTGCCTACAAAAAAAAAAAAAACAAACAAAAAACCATTGAAAGTTCTGATTAACAGTTCAATTATGAAGTTTCATGTGGAAGGTCTACATTTTCATGGCCATTTATGAAGTCAGAACCTTTCTGACAACCAACTAAAGCAAGCCATTTAAAATATTTCCAGAAGTCAAGATATGACACACCTTAGGGTCTTCCACATGAACAAGGTTCTTGGGGTAAAGTACAGGCTTTCTACTATCAGTGATGAAAATCCAAGTGTCAGAGGTAGCCTTTTGAGATCTAAAGCTACGCTGAGCATCCAGGCTTTCAGAACTCTTAATTTCACTTGTTCCAGGTGTGACTTCCTAACAAAATTGTGATTCATACCTCTACTATTTCTGAATTAGTGATCTTGGTTAGTAAAGCTTAACTGTTCTTGCAAAGAGGACATGTTTTGAGTACTAAATAAGCAAAAAAAAAAAACAACCAAGAGACAGGGCACCCTGCATTCATGTAGAATCAGACAGGAATTTCTCAGGATATAAAGGTAAAATAATTAAAATAGGAACTCTTTAGATTACCAATGTTCAACTGAGCCATCACACTTATGATTGGTAAAGCCACAAAAAATACACCTCCATAAACAGGCTAGTTTGTAGGTGTGGAAATTAATAGAACTAAGAAACAACAGAACTAAGAAATTACAGATTTCCTTCCCAAGAATAAATTATACAGAATTGCTAGGGCTTTAATTTCCTATTAAGTAGTTCATTCAAGCGTTACAAGAATCTAAGATCCCATTTGAATTAACTGCTTATTAACTTGAGATGTTTAATGAATCAGTCTCACAGTTCCATTAATTCTCAATTGCTTTTGGAGGCTATTTCCATTCAGCTTCTGGAAACAAAACTAAAGAACAGCCACTTTCCCCAGACCAAAAAAAGGGCGGGTGTTCACACTCTCTTCCTATTTACAGAGCACATATATGGGTAAAAATTAACATACTGGTACGTTCATGTAGCATGCACCTGAATGCCCTAACTCCCCATGAAGACTGACATCAGCTTTACTTGGTTTTTTAAGAGAGGAAAACCAAAAATGGACATTGTCTGCTAGGTAAGCAAGAATGAGCCTTCTTACTTGTGACACTACCATCAAGCATTTCAGGAAAGCATACCTTGAGCATTTACAGACGAACCCACAAACCTAGCACATTTCAGCATTTGTCAAAACCAAAATTATTCCCCCTTTTGCCATCAGCCTTAAAATAACGTCCTCTACTTACTTGCTCTTTGTGTTGTATTCTCTGATCTTGTCCACGAAGAGCTTCTGAACCGGATCGAGCTCTTTCGCCTTATTAAAGACGATAGCAGAAAGCCCTATGTTTCTGCGGAAGTGAGTGGACACAGCGGAGCGAAAAATGGACGAGAGTCGCAAAATCTGGTTCAGAATCATGATGACACTAGTGTTTCAGCTAAAAAACAGAAACCCAAAACAGAAACACAGAATTAGCTCTTTCCACAACATAAACGTGTAAAAAAGCAACACATTTAGTTCAGAGGTAAGCTTTACACCAAAAAGAACACTTAAACCAGGCTGCAACCTGGGGGAAACCCGGGCAGCCGCTGACCCTGAGGAGCGCGGGTCACGACCGCCTTTGCCCGCACCGCCACCGAGACAAACACGGAATGTCAGGTTTTGCCTCGCTTAAAGAAAAAGCAACAACTTTAACCCAGCCCAGCAGCGGCCGCACCGCTCCCCGCGCCTTCATCTCCACACCACCCGCCCCGGCAGCCCCTAGCCGGCGGCGGGGCCGGGACGCGCCGTTACCCCCAGAGCCCGAATGCCGCAAGGGCAAACACACGACGGCGGGGACGGAGGCCGAGGAGCCACCCCCCGGCGCCGCGAGACGAAGGTTTCGGCGCTCGGCGGCGCCGCAGCGGCCCGGCTCCAGTCACCTTGGGACAGGAGTCACGGCCGCCACCGCCGCCCCGCCTCCCCGCGCAGTGCACGCCGGGAAGCCGGCGCAGCCCGCCGCCGAGCCCCGCGCCCGCGCACACCGCGTACCGGCGGCGCTCCCCCCCGTACCGGGCCGTCCCACACCGCGCCCGGCCGGGGTGCGGGGAAAGCGGGCACGGAGACCCCCACACGCACCGTTACCGCCGGAAGCACGCGATGCGCTTCCGGGTGAGGAGAAGCGGTTCGCAGTGACAGTCGCCAGCAGCCCCGCTCACACACACACACACGTTCTCCTCCCCCCCCGCCCCGCCCGCGGGTTGGCGCCGCGCGGGGGCCGCCGGGAGCTGTAGTTCCCGCTGCCGCGCGGGGGGTGGCGGTGTCGGCGCGCGCCCTCCCCGCCCGGGCCCGCGCTGGGCCGCGCTGCCCAATCCCGAGCGCGCGACGGCCCCCTCAGGGCGGCGGCGGCGGGACCCACGGGAGCTGCGAGGGCCGCGGCCGGCGGGAGCTGTGGTGCGGCCGCTCCGCTCGGGGACCGGACGGCGGCGGCGGGTGAGCGAGCTGCGGCGCGGCCCGGCGGCACGGCCCGTGTTTTGTTTCCGTTTCTCCCCGGCGCCGCGAGTCTCATTTCCGTTTCGGGTTCAAACAACGACGAGGCGCTGCGGGAGGAGGAGGAGGAAGGGGGGAAGCGGGCAGGGTGGCGGGGGGAGAACCGGGGCCTGCGGGGAGGAGCGGCCTCCCCCGGCCGCGGGTCTGCGCCGGCCTGGATGCGGCGCCGCCTGCCCCCCGCCCGCCCGCCGGAGGGCCCGTGGCGGCGGCTCTGGGACGCCCTGTCCCGAGGGGCCTGGGCGCTGCCGGTCAGGTCCCGCGAGCGGGAAATGGAGGCGGCGGTGGCGGCCGCTGGCTGAGGCGGGGCGCGGAGACGGGCCCCTCGCGGGGCGTCGCGGCGGAGCCGGTCCGCGGAGGAGGGCGCAGCCCCGCCGCTCGGGTCCCGCGGCCGCGGGCGAGTCGGGCAGCCCGGACCGAGGCCCGCGAGCCTCTCTGGGGCGTGGAAACTTGGCTCCGCTTGTAAAACTTGTTTTGGGTGAAAACAGAAAAGGGTATTTGGCAGCCTGAATGGTTCGTTTCATGGCGTTCGGGCACTTATGGGCTGTACAACCGCTTCTCCCGGATCGGGTTTATTTTCTATCGTGTGACTGAGAATAAGGAAGGAGAACACTTGAAACACGGCATGACTCCAGCCCGTTTAGTGGTCCACTGTTTGAAACCCAGATCGCCTGATAACTTGCAGAAACTGATCGATCTGTAAGGGATAGTTTGTCTGCTTTGTTACCTATTTTGTGTTGGTATTACAATTCAAATAATGATAGAGATTGATAGTACCAAATCATCCATGAACACCAAAGTTTCTCAGAAGCACAAATATCCCCAGTGATTTGGCTTCAGTATGAGATGATAATGCGTATGGGCTCCAGCAGTTATCCCCACTTCACAGTTATCTGGTAGGATAACAAACACTAATTCTGCTAGCAGAGTTTGTGCCCATATCATCATGGGCTTGTTACTTGCTTAGTTGCTTGTGTTCCAGGGGAAAAGATAGATCTTAGCAGAACACTGGGACTTCTCCCCTGACTGCAAAAGCCAAACTGTAAAAGATGCTGGAGTAGCAGTGGGCTGTCATGCAGGGATAAAAAAAAAAGCTCTGTTGACAGGTGCCTTCTTTTGTGTTAATGGACGTCTGTGTCAGGCATTACGGTCAGATTCCTTCTTGAATAGCAGGTGAGTCTTAGGGCTTTTTAGGTTGAAGAAAAAAGTAAACCCAAACAAATCAGTAGACTGAACCTTCCACAAATCAAACAGTTTTCTATGTTCCTCCAAACAAATGCTGCTGTTGTAGTATTGCTACCACATTGAGTCTCCTGGCAAGCCAGGCTGTTTGAATTCGCTTGTCTTTTAGTAGCCTTCAGGGAAGGCTCAGGAAGCTTAGTCCCATTTGAACCTATATACACTTTCAGTCTCTGCATGATCCTGTAGCAAGAAATTTCACTAAGAGTTTGTGTGAAATGTTTATATCATCAGGATTCTCTCCGTTCTAGCATGAGAAAGACTGAGTGATTTTCCCCATTAGGTTTCTCTGAACTATTAACGACTTTACATGTTTTCATAATGGTTAAGCTGATTCCACCTGTCATCTCCCTTTCTCGCATCTGTGCTCAATGGAACCATCTTTCTCCCTACTTCTGTACCTGCTGTCTGAGCCTGTGCTCCCCTCTCCTACCTCCACAAGGTAACCAGAGATGTAGTAGAGCCTGTGAGATGCAGCTACAAGCCACCTTTGAAGAGTGAGTGAACAGTTATTAGGCCAGCTGCCAATGTGGAGTCCAATCCATAGGGACTTCATAATGTCTTACCTAATTCAGTACAGTTACTATGCTGTTATAATATTTACTCACTGTGCATTGCTTTGCATTTACCAATATTGAATATTTTCTGCCAGAAATCATTAAAAGATTCAAAAAGATGAGACCTGCAGATGATCTTTCTGCAGGTCTGCATGATTTTCTCAATAAATAACTTACGAATACATGAAGGAATAGAGATCTTAGCCTGACACCTTTCGTGACCTTACTAGTAAACTCCATCACAAGAAAAATGATAACTCATGTTGTTTTGGGGTTTTAATTTGATTGCTAATACAAGAATTAATTTCCCCCCTTTTCTATCATACCAGTTAGATTCTTTGGGAATTTTCATCAAGTGACTTTGCTCAAATCTTGTAACAGTCAACCAGATCACTTGTAGCCATGCAGGTGTCAATTCTTTCAGATAACATTCTTAGAAGTGGTGTTTCATTCTTCCCCATTTATCATGAAGATGATGTAAGATGAAATGATCTGGGAATTGGACTCCCAGGGCCTTGTTCAGTGGACACCATGCACCAGTTCAGTGGGCCCTACCCAGCAGCTAGGGGCTTTTCACAGAGTCAGGTCTGTGAGCGGAACAGATTCAGGTTCTGCTTCTAATGGTAAGTTATTAATGAGGTGCTGTTTACTTCCTGTCTAGCCCTGGTAGCTTCTTATAGCTTGATATCACATGCAGCACTTGATTTCTTTGAAACTGATTTTACGTGATAGTTTTTGAAAGAGATAATGAGTGGTTTCTATTTCTTTAAAGCTTTTGTGTAACAACAGTATAACGTAGTTGGTTACTGTTCCTTTTGAGAAGTTTTCAAGTTCCCTTATTAACTTGTCTTTAATAAATTCTCTTATGAACAGTTGGGTTTGGCATAGAGTAGTCCCTGGGAAGGAATGATTCCAGGATGGAAATCTTGCTAATCTTTTGTGGTATTTAAATAGTAACATGTTTTGCTTTTTCTACTGTGATTTTTTTTTTTTTTTTCCCCTCTGTTCTCCTACTTCCTACTCCTTTTCCTGTGAGTTGGTGGTGTTATTTATTGTGAACTTTTAATATAATTTGGCTGAGTTCTTTATCCTATGTATTTCATACTTAGGATGTATGGGGTGGTTAGTGAAACAATAATATACAAACTATGTCTTTACAGACCAAATGCTTTTATTCTTTCTTTTCCCCTTATGTTCCGACAGACTCCAGTATTCTACGGGGCATGAAAATCTGCAGTGTCAGTGAGAACATTCTCGTTGACACTGCGTATTTATTTTTAGTATTTAGTTTAAAAAATGTTCTGTGGGACACAACCCATCATCTAGTCTTGTTGGTCTGTGACTTACCAAAAAAATTATTTTCTGTTCACAGCTCTGTTCTTAAGACATTTTAGCCATGACTAAGAGAGAGGCAGAAGAGCTGATAGAAATAGAAATTGATGGAACTGAGAAACAGGAATGCACTGAAGAAAGGTAGGTACTGTCTTTGCTTTTTGGGGTTCTCAGGCTGCAATTGATTCATTTATGTGTTTTCTTTAATTGGTTTCAGATTTGTGGCTGCACACACTATGTTTGGTTGTGCAGATTTATTATTGGGTATTGTGTAATGCTTCAGAGATGGCCGTGGTTATGAAATAAGTACAAGTGTTTTCTAGCTAGGTGAAAGAAGTAACTTTAAAGTGGCAGAAGTGTCTGGCTCAGTATGATCTCTGTAACCCTGCTGTTGATTGTTTCCAGTTTTTCAACTTTCTTGCTGGAAGGAGAGTTCTTAGTTTTGCTTGTGCACACTTCAGTTATTCTGTTTCTTACCCAATGGTGGTTTTCTTGAAGTGGAGCTGTAGCCACTATAGGAAACCAGTAGAGTGCTATCATCTTCAATCTTAATTGATTAAATCCCAAACTGTTTTGTTTATCTCTTGCTACATTCTTAGTAGTTCTCTTTCCCTACTTTCATGTCTGTAAGAATATGTCTACATGTGCATGCTGCAAACCTTCCAGCTTCAGTGTATTCTTCTGTAATTGAGATGAACCTCTCAGTCCATTGCTTTACTGTTACACAGGGTCATTTGTTTTTAACAGAGCAGAAATTATGTTCTGTATCTGTTGGCTATATTGTTGTTAGGGTCCTTGAAACAGTAAATTCTGAAGTCGGATATCCTTTGACTTAATTACCTTAACCTGTTGGTTGTTTTTTTTTTTTTTTTACTTTCCTAATGCTCCCCTCCTAATTTTTACAACTGTTTTTGAAAGCACAGAGAGGCAGTTAATGTGTTGGATAGAAATAGCTGAGGCTGGCAGGTGGCCTGCTCTTTAAGAACCTGGTTTGGAAAACTGATTCAAAACTACATACTAGTTTCTTCTTACTCTGAGCTCATTGTAAATTTTACTACTTATAAACTGACTATTTGTGTATACTTTCTGATTTCCTTCTGTGTAAATGTGGAGAGACCTACAACATGTCTAAGGTTGTTGTTAAGGCAGGAGTCATATAAGATTGATGTTTCTGAATGCCTGTGCCAATGCTGTCATTATTTTAGTGCAGGACAACCATGACATGACTAATGTTTCATTCACGGCTCCATGTTGCTGCTGTTATTTCTGGATGTCTCTTGTATGCATTAAGCTTATCCTTGTGCTGACTGGTGAAAAGACATACACAATTACTCTGTATGAGAGCGGATGTTTTTTCCTTCTTTTTTTCCCTATCTTTTAAGTTTTTGTGTTTGTTTTTAACTTTAGTATCTTTTAAGTATGGTATAGGCAAGGCAAATAGAATTAGTTTACGTGCAAGTTAATAATGTATAATATACTACTTGTGACAATCTCTTGAAAATGGTGATCTGAAAATAATCTCGGTATTTAACCTAACTTTTTAATGGCAACAGTGTAAAAGAAAAGTTGCACAACTGTAAAATCAATGGGACCAACCTTGGTAATTCACGTTCTACTTAGGCTAAGAGTTTTTCTGCATGGTATTAGGATTTCAGAGCCAGTATTACCTTTTGTGTAGTTCATGTCTAACTTTTATAAAGCTTTCCTATACCACTGTATTAACATGTAAGTAATTATTTGTTGTATTAAATTGGTATTTAAGCATTGTTGAGCAGACCTATACCACAGCAGAATTTGTGAGTCAAGCTATTGACATCAATGAACCAGTTGGAAATCTTAGGAAGTTGCTGGAACCCAGACTGCAGTGTTCCTTGGATACACATGAAATTTGCCTGCAAGATATCCAGGTAAACTGAAAGGCTATGAAAGACTTAACCTCTTAATGGAGAAGTATTTTGCATACTTTGTCCCTTCCTTCCACTGTTCACAGAATTCATGTGTTATATAGTATATTAATTACAATTAGGAGCTTATGTTATGTTCGTTATCATCAGACCATTTAATATGTACATACTGATTCAGTGTGAATAAAATCAAAATACTTCTGGGGTTCCTGGTGTGGGGGTAAGAAAGGAAAAAATTACCACCTTGCAGGTGAAAGAAGAGTGAGGGCAATAACAGTACTGTCTTGTCTTGAGGTAGCCCACTGTCATGGTTTAAGCCCAGCCGGTAACTCGGAACCACGCAGCCGCTTGCTCACTCCCCCGCTTTTTCCTCCCCTCCGCTCCCAGCGGGATGGAGAGGAGAATCAAAAGAATGTAACTCCCACGGGTTGAAATAAGAGCAGTCCAGTAACTAAGGTATAATACAAAACCGTTACTGCTACCACCAATAATAACAATGATCAGGGAAAAAACAAGGGGAGAGAATATAAAACTAAAAGGGAAAAAAGGAAAAGAAAACAATAAACAAAAGTGATGCACAATACAATTGATCACCACCCGCTACCAATACCCAGCCCAACCCGAGCAGTGATCTGGGCCTTCCGAGTAACTCCCCTCGCTGTTAATATGAGGGGCATGATGTGCTGTGGTATGGAATACCCCTTTGGCCAGTTTGGGTCAGGTGTCCCATCTGCTTCCTCCTGGCTTCTCGTGCCCCTCCTCACTGGCAAAGCATGAGACAGAAAAGTCCTTGATCAGAGTAAACATTACTTAGCAACAACTAAAAACATCGGTGTGTTATCGGTGGTGTTCTCAGGCTGAAGTCAATAACGCAGCACTGCACCACCTACTAAGAAGGAGAAAAATAACTGTTACAACTGAACCCAGAACACCCGCATAATTTGTTGCTGCCTGAACTTCTGCCAGTGTAATCTTGTTTTGAGTCTGCATAAGACATGAAGGCTTTTATACCATTCACGTGCATAGATAGCAAAACATTGCTCAAGAAATGCCCCCCTATTTTTACAGGCATCATCACATGTTAGGCAGTGTAACTGTTTTGCATACTATGTACCTGCACATTCTATTTGTAGTTATAATCAGGCATCTGTGGCTTCTCCAGAAACAACAGGGAGAATACTGCTTTAAAGACAAGAATATTTATGGAAGTGTTAAAAACTGACAGTGGGAATTGTGGATACTTTTCACAAAGTGAAGGTACTTCCAGGTATTGCATTGCCTTTGTTTTTAGGTTAAATGTCCCTGTAAGTGAAACTACCTTAAACAGAACAGAGTGGCAAGTTTGAAATTCCAGTCAAATTCTTTGTCATTTACTCTGTCTACGTAGTGCTAAAAATATGTACATGCTTCTTCAGAAAATTTGCTGCAGGCGCTAGGTGTTTCTGAAGTTTAAAGGAGAATAAGTTCCTTGTAACTGTGAGACTAATACATATTTGTAATGTTTATTTTGCTTTGATCAAGCTGGACCCAGATCGAAGTCTTTTTGATCAAGGAGTAAAAACAGATGGAACAGTGCAGCTCAGTGTGCAAGTAATATCTAGGCAAGGTAAGCAGTTATGTTTGTCTGTTGTACAGACAAATTAATACTGTAGGAATGCTTGTGAGTAGACCTAATGCCCTACTATTCCTAGCTGTAAAATTGAGAAAATCACTGAATGGTCACATAGCTTCAGAAAGTCTCTTTCATTGTGTTCTGCGGTTATAAGTAGTAGTAATTAAAATAAGTGTCATAGACTGATGCTATTTGAAATGTTTTTTATAACAACATTATATCAATTTCTAAGTTAAAAAATTCAAAAACCCAATAGCCCTTGCCCCCCAAACCCAAACAAACCTGGGTCAGATAGTGACAATTACAGTATGAGGCTTTCATGAACAGTTAGTAGTTACTCATACCAGAACAAGTATCTAAGCTTGTTAGATTTTTTTCTAGGTAGGTAACAGCTTCATCTTTGCGAGGTGAGCTTGTGTGCTTTGTGAACGATTAGATTATGAGAGTATATGTAGTTAACTCAAAATCTGTTTGAAAGGCTGGGATTTCTATCTATTATCTGTTTTCTTTGGATAAGAAGTCAAGAGTAAACCATTGCGCCACCACTCGTTGAAGACAACATTCATGTTGTGCTCTGGGAACAGCATCATCTGAAGTAATCTTTTCTCGCTTTTTCTACCTCCTTAATCCACAGAGTAGAGGCGAGGTTGAATGAATGTACTTGCCACACTTTTTTTCAGATGAACTGTGGGAGATGGGGATACTACATTGAAAAGGCTAGAATGAAAGCAGAGATCTCTTGACAGCCACTGGGTTGAGCAACAGGAGTAAAGACCTGTATTATGGAGATGGACAATGTAGTTTTGTTTTCTATATCTTGTCGTTTATGAAATATGTGGCAGGTAGTCCAGTTAACCTGCCATTCAGATCGTTCACATGAATGAGTGTCTGTAGCAGCTGTTTGTGTTGAGCTCAGGTTCTGTCTGTTACACATATGCAAAGCACACCTGTATAATTAACATTTTCCCAAGCATATTCTGACCGTGGGATGTTCTTTGAATCCTACTTTGAGCTGCCTAAACCTAGTCAAGCTTTTCCAAGTTACAATAAAATGGAATTTTACAGGCCTTTCTTTAATATGCAAATACGTTTAATGAAAATCTTAAAGAAGTGCAGTTGTTGTTATACTGGAAATTTTATGTCACCAAAATTGAAAGAATTTTTTTTTCTGTTAAGCATATTATAACAACAGGAACAATCTTCTCTGCAGTGTCAGAAATTTAGTGAGGCACCAGTTGGACAAAATACCTTCTCAGCAGATGAAGGAGAAGCTGGTGATGCAAAGCATTAGTGGTATTAGTGCATGTGTTCCTTATTGCTGCAGAATACATACAGACATATCTTCTAACTCATTGGTCTAATATCTTAAATGATAGACATAAAACCTAAACACAAATAACTGATGAAGCTTAAAACATGAAAAATTTTCTAGTTCTCTTTTAACTTGCTGTTGAACACATTGCCTCTTGCAGAGTACTGAAAGAAAATATTAACTCCTGTGTGTAGATTCCAGAGATATCAGGGAAATATTGTAAGTGCAGAAAGAAATGCCTTTTGGCTGGGGAAGAGAGGTGGATGCTTGTTCTGGCTTTTTTGGGTTTGCTTTCCTACCCCCCTTCTTTGGTTTAATATATTTCTAACAGACCAAAATACTTGTTCTTTATGCCACATGCTGAACATTCTGTTCAAGATATGTGAAATGGATCACCTAAACAGATCAGGAAGCTGTAATACTGGGGGAGGAAAGAGGGGCAACTTTATATTCGCTTTACTAAAGTATATACTGTAATATCCTAATTTAGGACACTTGTAGGAAATTGATGATGCTTTTATGTCATGCTTCTTTCTGAAGTATGCTAACACCTGTTAATCAGAAAGCTTTAAAACAACTTTTTAATCATACTTGCTTTGCTGTCTTTAAGTTTTGTGTTTGTTCTTTCTATACCTAGGGTTAGAGCCCAAATTAAACATCCTTGAAATTGTGAAGCCTGTGGAGACTGTGGAGGTGGTGATTGATCCAGATGCTCATCATGCAGAGGCTGAAGCTCACCTTGTTGAGGAAGCTCAAGTGATAACCTTGGATGGAACAAAACATATTACAACAATTTCAGATGAAACCTCTGAACAAGTGACACGATGGGCTGCAGCATTGGAAGGCTACCGCAAGGAGCAGGAGCGCCTTGGAATACCCTACGGTAACAATATGTGACTCTGTGTGTGTGTTCAGATGGGGGCTGGATTCTTTTGTTCATTTGGGGGATTGTTTGGGTTTTTGTTTTGTTTTGGGCTTTTTTTTCATAAATGATAATTATTTTTGGTTATATAATTAAAATGCTCCAATACCTCAGAGGCTTCTTATGGCATGGGTAAGTACAAATCAAATGACTGCATAAGAGAAGACTAAAGAGAGGTGGAATCAATGCTTGTGATATTTGTATTAAAACAGTGCTTTATGCTCTATAACCTTCTTGTCATTGCAGTTTTTAGAAAGCAGTTTTCTTCTTCCTCACCTCCTAAAATTGTGTATGTTAGTGATAAAGCTCTTTTTCTCGTGTGTCTGAATTTGAAGTAGACTCAGTACTTGGTGGGGTTTGCCTTTAAAGATACCGAAACAAGTTGTTCATAGATTGTAGAGTGCAGAGTATGGTGTTAAATCAGATGTTGCATGGAAAGCCATACTTCTACATACTCGAAAAAGGTGTTTCAGGACTGAGTAGAAGTATTCTGGTAGATTGTCGTCTCTTTGGAATGAATATTTTTACACAGCAGGCTGCTGATTTAATGTTAGCTTAGAAAAAGCATCTCTGAATGCCTGTTCAGGATTGAACTGAAACTGGGAGTTTTAGACCTGCATCACATTCAGGAGATTATCCGAGTTGCTTGTTGTGACATGCAGAAATGTACTGTCAAGACATGTTCACCACAAGAAGCTGTAGTATCTAAGCAGACCTGCAAAACTGGAATGTATCTAGCAAGTGGGATACTTGGAAGTGTTTAAGAATTCCAGTGAAGTCACAGGTTTTTGCAGGATGTATAGCTTGCCGATATCTTAAATGTATTTTTTGATAACTAAAGCAATGGCTTTTTCATGCCTTTTGGTGGTGGTTGTTGGCAGCAAGCACTTCCAAAATAGTTTTCATCATGATATATCTGTGGATAATCAGGGGTTTGATGCAGAATGTTTGGGAGGGAGGAGGCGGGAGGAAGGTGAAGTGTTACCAGGAGCAGACTGATACCTTTCATTATCCTCTCCCATTAATATAACAAGAACATTACTTAAACCCATGTTGTTACGTTGTATCATGTTGTTAATAAACTTTAATAATGTTGCTGCTTTAAGAAAACCCTATAACCCACAACCATGACTTTAAAAGTTTAATGTCTTTTGTGTTATGGGAGTACAGATTTTCCAGGAAAGTCATGCTAGTTCATGATGGCAGAGATCTCTATGAATAACAGTATTCTCTTGATACCAGAAAAATGTGCTAAACTGCCTTCCCAGAATAAAACTTTGAATGTTATCTGACTTGATGTTGCAGGGACTTGAGTTGAGATAAGGCACCTCTATATTTTACATTATGGTACTGTCAAAAGTTTCTGAGAATAAAGAATGTAAAATGAATAAAGAATGTTACAAGAGGAAATGGCCTCAAGCTGCACCAGGGGAAGTTTAGATTGGATATTAGGAAAAATTTCTTCACCGAGAGGGTGCTCAGGCATTGGAACAGGCTGCCCAGGGCAGTGGTGGAATCACCGTCCCTCAAAGTGTTAAAAATACATGTACATGAAGCCCTCAGTGACATGGTTTAGTGGTGGCCTTGGCAGTTAATGGGGTAGAGGTTGGACTTGATCTTAAAGGTCTTTTCCACCGTAGTTGATTCTGTGATTGAATGTTCTTAAGGTTCTTATATAGTCCCCTCAAAAAGCCTTCCCTCTCCCCTACATTTGTAAATGCGTATCTTAAAACATAGAAAAAGAGGCCAGTTTCCTTCAAAGAGTTGTGGGGCTTGGTTCTGTGAAGTTCTCTGAAATTATTCCTTGAATCTTTCCAAAAGACAGGTTATGTTGACATTAAAAGTCAAGTCCAGTCAGTAAATAATCATCATCCACAAGGGCAGCGGTTCAGTATCTTCGTCCTTACATTCTCACAGGTTTCTCTATTTTGCTGCAAATAGAAAATTAGCATTTAGCAGGTCTTGAAAATATTGTGCTTTCCCTTTGTGTTATGTTTTGGTGAGTTTTACTAAAGATCTTTAAATTTTTAGCTGTTAAAGCTATTTCTACTAATAGAATCCCAAAATTTGGTACCACCGCAAAGCTCCTTAAGAAGGAAAATACTAGTTCATATGAGAAACAAAGCCAGGAAAAGAAACAGCAGAAAGCTTGGAAACCATGGAACCGGTTAGAGAAAGCAGTGATTCACCTTACCTTGCACATTATGTCAATAAGAACAAATTAGCAGCTTTCTGATGAAAATTCACTGCTAATAAGGTTTTGAAGACCAAAACCCTTTTGTTGTGGCTTTTCCCGTTGCATGGGTTTAGGTAGCAACAATGAAAAATGATGGGATGTTACTCTCTTTTATTAAGCAAAATAGAATTTGTAGCTCCTAGGTAATGTTTATAGACTGAGAAAACTTTGCTTTCTTTAATTCTTAATATAAAAATTTGTCAAGGTGGCATCTGTTTGGGGTCTCATAATCTAAAAATACATAATTGTTCTGCATCTGTTTTTTGCCCTTGAGACAGTTAAAGTAAATATCCCTACTTTAGTTTCCATTTCCAGTTCATACTCATGGTTTAATACGTTGCATACAACATCGCCAGAGTTCTGATGATCATGTTCGGACTTACCCATCTTCTTTCAAGGTTGTTCATACTAATTCTGCTTGAAACAACAGACTTTTTATGTTAAAATGTCTTGAGTCAACAAATCATGTATTGAACATATCTTGAGTTGATTATTTATTACCATTTCTGTATGTTCCTCTGCTGTGTGAGTTGTCTGTACAGATTGTACACAGTCTGTACTGTGTTTGGCACCAGCATTTAAATGCTATGCGTGTTGTGGAGAGTGTAATGCTTAGTACCAGATTCACTCGAAAAAGGTTGATGTTACATGGGATTTCTGACTCATCAGAGTGATATGAATTATACTAAAACACAATACAAAGGTAAATGACGCTTAGAAAAATACAGCAATTGCAATACACTGTTCAATCACAATACCAATGTGATTCCCGTTACTTATCTCTATAATGCAGTCACCATCATGACGTTCTGGGTCCCTAGTCACTCAGAAGGAATACATGGGTTGAAACCAGCTCAAGCCTGTTGCTCTCTTCAAATCTCTGTTGCTAGTTGTCTAGTTCATGTGCTTTTATGTTGGGCTGAGCCACATATTCACTCTCTGGCTGACTGGGGGAGACATTAACATCACCAGCTGATCCACTCAGCTGTTGATAGCTGTTTATCTAAAACAAAGGCCACCCTTCAATCTCCTTTTTGTTGAGATAAAGTCAGCTTCTTTGCACTGTTCTCTGACCTGAATGGGCACTTTACGCTTGCTCATCTCCTCTGAGCCTTCTTTCATTGTAGGTGTTTATTCACATTGGGGCTTTAGTCAGTCACACCTTGACTCTCTGCAAGTACTGCTCAGCAGCAGCTAAAACATCTCGGTGTGTTTTCAACTCTGGTTTGGTCACCAACCTAAAACACAGCAAAGCACTGTACTGGCTTTTATGAAGAAAATTAACTCCATCCCAGCCAAACCCAGTACAATGGTGATTTTTAATAGCTGATTTAGAATAATATTTCTTCATAAGCACATGCTGATCAACATATTTGAGGAAGAGCATCCTTGTGTGAGAGAGACTACTCTTTTTTGAAACTAAAGATCTATGGAAAAAGAAAAATAATTATTTTATGTGTTTGTGAAATATCAGGCATAGTTCTGATATAAAAGCTTTTGCTAAAGAAAATCCCTTTTTTGCTCTTCTCATCTCACCAAGCCACACCACTGCATCAGCATTTTAAGAGGAGTCAACTTTCCATCCAGTCAGATTTGGTCATGGTAACTATGTGTCGTGGTTTAAGCCCAACCAGTAACTCAGGACCACGCAGCTGCTTGCTCACTTCCCCCCTCTTTTTCCTCCCCCAGCTCCCAGAGGGATGGGGAGGAGAATCAAAAGAATGTAACTCCTACAGGTTGAGATAAGAACAGTCCAGTAAGTAAGGTATAATACAAAACTACTACTGCTACCACCAATAATAATAATGATCAGGGAAATAACAAGGGGAGAGAATATAAAACTAAACGGGGAAAAGGAAGAAAATCCCAATAAGCATAAGTGATGCACAATACAATTGATCACCACCCGCTACCAATACCCAGCCCGACCCGAGCAGTGATCTGGGCCTTCCGAGTAACTCCCCCCGCTGTTAATATACTGGGCATGACGTGCTGTGGTATGGGATACCCTTTTGGCCAGTTTGAGTCAGGTGTCCTGTCTCTGCTTCCTGCCGGCTTCCCCTCCTCCCTGGCAAAGCATGAGACTGAGAAAGTCCTTGGTTGGAATAAACATTACTTAGCAACAAGTAAAAACATCGGTGTTATCAGCATTGTTCCCAGGCTAAAGTCAAAAACACAGCACTGCACCAGCTACTGAGAAGGAGAAAAAATAACTGTTGCAGCTGAACCCAGGATAGTATCCACCCCTTATTCCATACCATTCACGTTATGCTCAGATCCCATATTTTTCATTATACTATCACTTTTTGTCTCGTATATATATATGTATGAGAGATATCATTCCTTAGTCCATGGACCATCCCTATAAAGTTTACTGAATTCATTCAGTCCATGATGTCAGGCTTCCCGAGCAAAAGCAAACCCACAAGTGGGTTTGCCTTTACCTGAAGCAGGAATAACCCAGACTGTCTTCCCCAACAAATTCTTTATGTGCACCACAGGAACTTAACGCCCTCTACAGTACGTAAAAGTTCTGATTGGGCTGGGCTAGCCCTGTTGGCAGATCCCCTGGTGTTGACCAACCAGGTGGCTTTTGGTAAATGTGTATCCCAGTGTTTGAAAGTCCCACCACCCATTGCTCTCAGTGTAGTTTTTAACAGCCCATTGTACTGCTCGATTTTCCCAGAGGCTGGTGCATGATAGGGGATGTGTTTTACCCACGGCCATACCACCTTGAGAATGCCCTATTTCATCTGATCTTGAAAGTTAAGCAGGGCTGGGCTCAGGTCTTGTCTAAGGTTAGACGACGATCTACAAGGACCACCAGGAGATATTCCCTGAGGCTGGACAGTCATGAGCAGCATGGTGTGTGGGACAGTATGGGCAAGTATCTAGGCCAGTGGGCCCCTCCAGTGCTTTGGAACTTCACCATTGAACGAGTGTGAAATCCGGAAAAACTGGCAAAACACTTAAACGAGGTGTGCTGTCATCCTGGTTATACCAGAGAGGGACAGATCATGGCCACATGCTGGGGCTTGGCCTACGCCTACAGAGCATCTTTGGAAAAAGATGTCTCTGGATCTGATGGCAAAGCAACAGACAATGCAGCTGCTCAACCCCGAAGCACAGCAGCTACACCAGCCCCGACAACAGGCACTGCAGCCACTCCAACCCCAGTGAAAGACACTGCAGCTGCTCCAACCCTAGTGGCAGACACTGCAGCCACTCCAGCCACAGTGATAGACACTGCAGCTGAACCAAAGGACCAGTCCATGCCAATATCAGTTGCCCCTGTAAGCAAGGGGAAAAGGAAGCAAGAGCCACAAAGAGCACCTTCTGCAGTGGAGAAAGATGAAGACCTAATGCACTTACTACAGGGGACAGCATCTGAGCAAGAGTTATTACTACGTGAATTAGAGGAAGAAGAAGAAGAGGTGACTTCTTGATGCCGGACCTCGACCGAGCTGCGGAATATGCAAGAAGATTTCACCCGTCTTCCAGGGGAGCACATTGTCACCTGGTTGCTCCGATGCTGGGACAGTGGGGCCAATGGTCACGAGCTAGAAGGTAGGGAAGCCAAGCAGCTGGGATCACTTGCTAGGGAAGGAGGAATTGACAAAGCGATTGCAAGAGAGAAGCGAGCCCTCAGCCTTTGGAGGCGGCTCCTGGCAGCTGTGAAGGAAAGGTTTCCCTACAAGGACGATGTTATGAGTCGCTCAGCCAACTGGACCACGAGAGAGAGAGGCATCCAGTCCCTGAGGGAACCAGCCGTTCTAGAGATGATCTGTCGTAGGCTGGATGCTGGGAATGCACCCGTAGATCCAGATGAAGTCGAATGTATACCACCCATGTGGCGGAAACTTACATGGAGTGCGCCATCATCATATGCCCATTCATTGGCATCAGTGACCTGGAGTGAGGCAGCACCACCAACAGCGGATGAAGTGACTCATCAACTCCGAGAGTTTGAAGACAATCTCACCCCTTCCATCATTTCAGCTGTGGAAAAACTCCTGACCCAGGAGTTCAAACAATTGAGAGACATCCCCACCTGTACCAACCTGCATCTCAGCTATTAACAGAGAGCGCCTTAGTGCCCAAGAGAAGATACAGGAGGTACACACTATGGGCCACCCTATGGTTTTATCTGCGGGATCACGTTGGGCATCAACTGAGAGCGGTACTGATAACATACCGATGTTTTTAGTTGTTGCTAAGTAATGCTTACTCCAATCAAGGACTTTTCAGTCTCATGCTCTGCCAGGGAGGAGGGGCACAAGAAGCCGGGAGGAAGCAAAGTCAGGACATCTGACCCAAACTAGCCAAAGGGGTATTCCATACCACAGCACGTCATGCCCAGTGTATAAACTGGGGGGAGTTACCCAGAAGGTCCAGATCACTGCTCAGGTCAGGCTGGGTATCGGTAGAGAGTGGTGAGCAATTGTATTGTGCATCATTTGTGTTTATTGGTTTTTTTCCTTTTCCCCTTTTTGTTTTATGTTCTCCTCCCTTGTTATTTCCCTGATCGTTATTATTACTGGTGGTAGCAGTAGTGGTTTTGTATTATACCTTAGTTACTGGACTGCTCTTATCTCAACTCGTGGGATTTACGTTCTTTTGATTCTCCTCCCCATCCCTCTTGGGAGCTGGCGGAAGTGAGTGAGCAGCTGCGTGGTTCTGAGTTACCAGCTGGGCTTAGACCACGACACTATGCTTCTTGATGTATTTACTTTTATGAAAGTTATTATACAATTGAGGAGGAATCTTGCAATATATAATATTATTTGCAATTTTTTCTCTCTTTTCCCAGATCCAGTGCAGTGGTCTACAGACCAGGTGCTCCACTGGGTGGTGTGGGTGATGAAGGAGTTCAGTATGACTGACATTGACCTCAATGCACTCAGCATTCCTGGGCGGGAGCTCTGCAGCCTCAGTCAAGAAGACTTCTTCCAGCGTGTCCCGCGGGGAGAGATCCTGTGGAGCCATTTGGAGCTTCTTCGAAAGTGTATGGGAGATTTTTCTGTAACTGATCTTACCTATTCCCCTCTCCTTTTTTTTTCTTTTTTTTCTCCTCCTTTCTTTCTTTCTAGATGAAAACAGTTGTGAGCAATTGTTTTTCCTCTACTTAATATTGGCAGTAAAAATGAGGGCATCAGTACAAGATGACAGGAGGTATTATTAAAAGTGTCTGCTGTTATAAAACATGTCTGCATACTAAACACTTTTTGCCCGTCTTTTGCCAAACTTCATAACTAATAGGAAATAATGACTGATGATTCCTCTTTTTAATAAATATTTTTAGTTTGTGCATCTCCTGAATTTGATAGTTTTATAATTAAATATTATGAGTTATTTAGTGTACATCTCTGTCATATAGAAGTGAAGATTATTGAGCATAGGCAATGAAATTCTTAGCTAGTACCCAACACAACTGATAAAGTGATGCATTGTATATTCATAATACAATAATATATATGTTTGTTTCAGATTTACCATGCTTGATGTAACTCGGCAGACCAAAACCTATTTTTATCTTCATTTACATGAATTAGCTAAAGCTTTTAAGTGATGAAGAATGCAGAAGTACCTTGAAATTCACCATGTACATCCTTATTTCTAGAAATTGAATGACACACATTGAATGTCTCTGCTCATAAGACCATGAGCTATGCATGTCTCTTTAAAACTGATACCAAATTTTGAATTTTTCTAATATGAAATATGAAAGTTCTTGATCTTCAAGTGACTTGCAATTTGTGGTTAAATAAAAACTTGGGGTTTTTTTCTTAATTTGCAGATGTGTTGGCTAGCCAAGAACACTCTGGAGAAATAGCAACTGTTACTATTGATCAGCGTAAGTATTTCTGCCAGCAGTTAATTCACCCAATTAACTGTTTGCAGGTTTAGCACTTCGATTCAGCACTATAATAGTACATCATTTAAAAAATCACTCTCCTAATTTAATCTTAAACTAAAAAAATTAAAAAAAGAGAGAGGGAAGGGGTAGCATATTATTTGGTGAGGGGAGGAAAGCGTATTTTAAACTTCAGAGCAAAATGTTGGGTGTCTCGATATCTTGTTATTAGCAGAAAGGTGGTATATGACCTGAACTAGGAGAGTTTTCAACTTTTGCTTTTGGATGGTCAGTTTTCCACTCTCTTGAAATAAGCTGTCTGGGATACGTATTTGAAGTCTTGAGTAGTTCTGGTTTTTTAGGTTATATTTAATATTATATGTTTACGGGTTTGAACTTAAGCAGGGGAAGTTCAGGTTAGATATAAGGAAGAAGTTCCTTACTGTGAGGGTGGTGAGGCACTGGCACAGGTTGCCCAAAGAAGTGGTAAATGCTCCATCCCTGGCAATGTTCAAGGCCAGGTTGGACAGAGCCTTGGGTAACATGGTCTAGTGTGTGGTGTCCCTGCCCATGGCAGGGGGATTGGAATCCCCCCTCTAGTTCCAGCCTAGATGATCTTAAGGGCTTTCCAACCCTAACTATTCTATCATTCTATGATATATTGCATTAATGAATGGATGTATTAAAATTTTATGACTTCAAAGAAAAGTGTTTCTAAAAACTGAAAGGGGATGTGGAAAAGAGGACTTGCTTAGAAACCAATATTAGAAAAAATACATTAAAGTTACTTTGCAGTTATTTGAAACTCATTCTTCCAGCTGAAGCAGTGTCATCAATTATTGAAATGAATCAATTTTCAGAATAATTCTAAGCAGCTTAAATAGACCGTGCATTACATCCTGGGTTTGTATCTAGTTAAAGCCACCTACAGTGGGGCATTTACATTTTCTTATACCATTGCAATAGAAGGGTGTTTAATTGCTGTTTGAAACAGCAGGTGTGGAGGGCTGCACAGTGACCACTGAGAAAAGTGCATTAGGGTAGATCATATAGGGAACAACATAAAGATGAAAACAAAGCCATGAGAGGGTCCTTTTTTTTTTTTTTTTTCCTTTTATGAAAACATGTAATACATACAATAAGAAATTAAGGCTGATGTTTCATCTCTAATAGCATCTCTCATAGCATCTCTGCTATGAGTGTAAAACAATTTCCACTGTTAGAAGTAAAAATTTTTTAAATTATTCTTAGCATTGTGACTTATACAGTGTGTCTTTTTAGCAAAGGAAAAAACTAGCTCCTAGGTGATATGATAATGCAGATAATAAATAATACATGTCTATTTCTGTGCCAGCAATTTATAATTGATGTTCTGCAATGTTCTCTGCTTTACAGCTGTGCAGATTATTCCAGCATCTGTACAGCCTGCTACCCCAACCACCATTAAAGTAATAAACAGCAGTGCAAAGGCAGCTAAAGTACAGAGAGCTCCAAGGATCTCTGGGGAAGACAGAAGTTCCCCTGGGAACAGAACAGGTATTGTCTCCATTATTTTTAAATGCAAATGCAGTAAACACTTTAATTTGAATTACAGTTTTGTAGAACACATCTTTGTCATTCTAAATGTGATGTTTGTAGAAGTCCATGTGGTATGAAGGGGACTGTAACTACAAAATATGTCACAAGCACTTGCAGGCCTGGCAGGTTGGTTACCTCATGCAGGCACTATGTGGTGCTGCAGCTTCTGAGTCCTGCAGCAAATAAAATGCATAAAATTGTTTCTCTTTCTATAACATAACTGTCCTCTCAAGCCACTGCGTAGCATTTATTCAAGCTCTTAACTTCTTTCCACTTTCCATTTGCAGAAAGAGGAGAAAATAAACTGCATGTTGTGGAATCGTAGCCCAGTTAATACTTGTTTCCACACCCCTCCTTTGGTGACTTTAGAATTTAGCAAGTCTCAGATTTCTTGTTTTATTAAATGAATGCACCTTCAGGAGAACTACACACTGAATCTGCATTTTATTTTTGGAATTACTGTTATTCATACATATTTCTCTTTGGTTATTGATAACTCAGTTTCTTTATCTTATTTTTTCTTGCTGTGATTTTTCATAGAATCACAGAATGGGTTGGAAGGAACATTAAAGATCACCTGGTTCCAGTCCCCCTGCCACAGGCATGGACATCTTCCACTAGACCAGGTTGCTCAAAGTCCCATCCAACCTGGCCTTGAACACTGCCAGGAATGGGGCAGCCACAGCTTCTCTGGGCAACCTGTTCCAGTGCCTCACCACCCTCACAGTAAAGAACGTCTTTGTAGTATCTCATCTAAATCTCCGCTCTTTCAGTTTAACCTTGTGCTGTCACTACACGCCCTTGTAAAAAGCCCTTCTCTGTGTAGGCTCCCTTTAGGCACTGGAAGCTGGTCTAATGTCTCCCCTGAGCCTTCTGTTCTCTAGGCTGCACAAGCCCAGCTCTCTCAGCCTGTCTTCATAGGAGAGGTGCTCCAGCCCTCTGAGCATCTTGATGGTCTTCCTATGGACATTTTTGCTTTGGTTCTCTCCACAATTTAACAGAATTTTTCTGTTAAATCCTTTCCTCTCTTTCCCCTTGAATTTTTATTTGTTGTAAACTCTCCATAAAAGCCTGTTCTGATGTCATTCAGGATTCTTAGGCCAAGATTTTACCAGCTGACATCAGTGGGGAAATTGGAGACTAAACTATTTTTCAAAAAACAACTTCTATTTTGTATGTATATTTAAATGCTTGAAGAGGAGCAAGCTTTCTACATCTGTTTTGTTTTAGGGACAGATATATGCCTAAATGACTCTGTTTAGTGTTACATAATTTTTTTTTCCTGAAGTTCTAGGGACAGATTAGTAAGAAATCTTTTTTTTTTTCTTTTTCCTGTGTTCATCAGTTTCTTTTATAATAGATTAATTCTGATGACTTTGCAGGAAATTTTTTACAAGAGAATAATTAGAAGAAATTAATTAAGTGCACATGTTTTTTCCATCATATATTCTATGCTGGTCTGCTTTAATATGTTGGTTGAAAGTTTTTAGATATGAAGGGACCGTAAAAAGGACTAATTTGAATGGATCTTGTTATTCCTATTTCAACAGGAAACAATGGCCAGATCCAGTTGTGGCAGTTTTTGTTAGAACTTCTCACTGACAAAGATGCTCGGGACTGTATTTCTTGGGTTGGTGATGAAGGAGAGTTTAAATTGAATCAACCTGAACTGGTTGCACAAAAATGGGGACAGCGTAAAAACAAACCCACGATGAACTATGAGAAGCTTAGTCGAGCTTTGAGGTAAGAAACTTTAAGAACGGCTCAGGTATGAAGTGATCTGCTTCCACTTTGCAACTTTATTTTTACCTATCATAATGCAAGACTTGCAGCTTTTTTTAATAAAGGCATAAACAGATCCTCTGAAGCTACTCCTTCCCATCAGATTGTACCAGTCTTAGGGGCGAGGGATTTGTTCGAGTTGTTGGGTTTTTTTGCTGGGTTTTGTTTTGTTTTTTTTCCTTAAAGAAGCAAGTACAATAACTTCTTGAAAATATATTTTCTTTTTCCAAGATTATCAGACACTGACATCATAGTTAGTTTAGCTGGCACTTTCAGAAATGTATTTCTTTTTGATGTATCGTCAGAATTTATGCTTTCAGTAGACATTCAGCCAAGCTGTTGATTATTGGTGAAAGATACAGAAAGATGTGAATACTCAGAATTACTGACTTATTTTTAAAGAAAGGTATTTATTGCCTAATCCTGCAAATTAATTAAGTAGTTTTAGGAACTCTTTTTATATGAGTGAAGTTAATCTGAGATCTCAGATTTACTGTTCAGCATTTTCACATTTGGCTGCATTGTTTTTTTTTAAAGGAAGTAAACTCATCTAGCACTGTTTAAAAAGAATCAACTTCTATTTAAAACTACCTGTATGAGAAATTATGGTAAAGTTACCATAATCTGGCTTCCTTTAGTCTTTTAGGGAGGTTTTAAATAAAATCAGTATGCATAATTGTGAATGAGTACTTTCACTGGGGAAGATCCAAGTCTGGAAAACCGTGAATGGCATAGAGGCAGTGAAGAGAGGCTGCCCGTACATGAACAGGAGGCATCAGAGGAAACTGGCAGGCACCAGATACACAGCTTGATTATACCCTTTTGTTTGTCTTCTAACTTCTTTAGGCAAAGTATTGTGGATGCCCATATTATTTTATGAGTTTGAGAGGTAAGTGGACAAATTAATGAAAAATAAATATTCTGAAGGCTATTAGGTGTGGAAAGATGCAACTTCTATGAGTTCCTGAGCCCCATATCACTGAAAGCAAGGAAGAGCATCCATAGATGCCTACTCTAGTTTCATGCTTTTTCTTAGGTGTTCTCTTTTGGTCTGTTGGAGTCTGTCCTGTTCTAGATAGATCTTTAGTCTGGTCTTGTATGGCTGCTCTTGCATTATTTATATATTAGGATGTTAGTTTTTTTGGAGGATCACAGAATCCCTTGTGTGAGAAGGGCCTCAGGAGGTGTCTTGCCCAAAGCAGGGCCTTTCCAGTAGAGCTGCTGCCCAGCCTGTATTGTTGCAATACCATTCCCAGATTTCCAACCTGGTTTTGTGAATTTATGCCTTTGTGTACTGAAGATACATGTGAAAACTTCCTGGAACATAAAAATGGTGTAAATGATGCTAATTGGGGGGGGGGGGGGAGGTGTTTGTCAGTAAACTATGCAGATCTCAAAGGCAGCTGAAGAACTTTAGAATAATGTTATCACTGAGATATTAACCAGATGCCTGCACAGTAATTTGCATAAATCACTATTAGAGAAGTTTTGCATTTATATTTTAGTCACAGAATTACAGAAATCATTCCTCAGAATGTTTCCATTTTGGCAGCTGCATCAGTATTGACGTGTTTTCTAACACTTGAGTGTCTGAAGGGATATTTAATGTCTCTTGCTACTCCCATGATAAACACTGTTGCCGAGCTAAAGTTTTATTAAATGTTAATATATTTTGTTTACTAATGTACTGAAATTACTCTGTCAATTGTTGATTAATAGAGAAAATGATGTTGATATAATTGAGAAATATGCTAGCTCTTCTGCCAGCTGTAAGAAAACCAGACAATACGGAAACCTGAGCAGGGAAAAACAGAAGAGAAGCTCCTTTTTGTTACATACACCTTGGTAAATTTTCTAAAATCAACATCTGTTTAGTTATCCAATAGGGAAGTGAGCCTTGAAGAAAAATACTTCATCTCCTGTATTACTCTGAAACTAAGTTTTTGTGTGACTTGGAACATTCCAGTAACTAAGGCTTTGTAAATGTGCATGGGTGTTTATTCTTTCTATATTTTTAAATAAGCAAATGCTGTGATCAGAAATGCATTCAAATTAATATTGAAAAATTCCTGTGCCTACATTGCCTCAATTTTAGCTTGAATGTTTCTAGCACAAGATGTGAGAATCTTGCATGGTTTCGGGCAGACTAATTTCTTGTTGTCCTTTTTGTTTCTGATCATATCAGTAACGCAGACTAAATCATTTAAAGACATTTATTCAGTCATGTAAAGCATTTTTTCTGCAGCATTATTTTAACACAGGCATTATAGTACAATGTAAATGTAAATGTTTGTACAGAGTTAAATAACTTAAAATCGTCCTGTGGCACTTGGCATATGTGCAAATGTGCCATGGCCACATTTTACAAACTCTGCTTTTCTTTGTATTGACCCAAGTGAGCACAGCTCCCAGTTCCCCAATTTCATGGTGCCCAGTACCTGTCACATTGAACATGAATGCCTGCCCAGTGTTCCCACGCTCTAAGCTATACTGTATTTCACACTCAAGGGATACACCAGAATATCACTCATCCTTCCTCAGTTCTGCCCAGTACTGCAAGACTGTACTTCAAAACAGCATAAATCATCATCCCACCCTTGAGGTTACAGGGTTCATCTAGCCCATTACAACTAATCCTCACTGCCTTGCTAGGAGGCTGAATGTGGTGGACACCGTACAACAACAGATCCTTCAGCTGGTGCGAAGAGGGTGCTTTGGAGGCTGGGGCTGGTGTGGACAAGTGCTGAGTGGGAGTGCAGTAGCAGTTGAGAACAAGCATAATGAAGTGGAGAAGAGAAGAGAGAGGAGTTGAGGGAGGCACAGGTGTTTGTTAGCCTGGGGGAGGTGGAGTGAGGAGAAGGACTGAAGAGGAAGCTTTTATGTAACTGTATGTTGTTCAGGAGGAAGGTGAAGGTGAGCTTTGGCAAACGAACCAAACTTTACCCACAGAGCAATAGCAAAGCTAGTTTGACAGTTCTTGCCTCCGTGACAGACCTCTCTGGCTTCTTGCATGGTATCAGCAACCAGCAGGCTTGCCAGTACTTTTTCTATATAGCCTCTCTCTCATCCTGTCTTTGCTTTGGTCCCGTTGCCTGGATCCTGACCCTCAAAAGTAAGAAATTGAAAGGCTTTGCTTCCCCCACCCATCTCCCCCCGAATTTGAGGTGTTTGAAGAAATTTGGTTGGATTCTTAGTAACTTACCTCTTTTCCACTAGAGCTGGGAGACAGAAGTTAGTCCTTTAACTGACTTATTTTGCTGGTGAATGACAATCTTTGCTTCACAAGCGTGTCATTCAGAGGACTGAGTTTTAGACAATCAAGAAATCTGGGCTGGTTTGTACTACGTTTGGGTGATGGTTTTGAGGAAATTAAATTGTGTGGGGGTTTTATGTGGTTTTGGGAGGGTTTTTTTATTGGTTGGTTTTGATTTTTTACAAATTGATCACAAGCTTGTTAAGCTCATCAAGTCCAAGTAATGCCCCAGGCACTTAGGTTTTCTTAATGAGATATGTGACATGCATTGTATTACTGCCTGCAGTGAGACAAGAACAGCACCAAAACTGTAAAATTCGAACTTCTGTGTTATTGGTATCACCTAAAGTTTTATAATGCCTCTGGAGTACAATGGCTCATATAGACTTTGATATATTTTCTGCATTTCTGCCTAGCCTGTTGATTCTTTTGTGACACAATATAAAAAGTATTCATAGAAAAGTTACTTTTAGTTGTAAATAAAGATGAAGGATGTAGTTTTGCCAGCATATGAACTATAAACAAACAAACAAACATGCTTTTATAGTTTTACTTCCATCTTTGAAAACAGTAGGGAGAGAACAGCAGCTTCAATATCATAGGTACTACAGTGCTAATTTTCAAACTGTTTCCAACATGAATTTTTAATTCAGAGAAGCAAAGACAAGAGTAAAGAAAGCAAAGGACTAATGAGGAGGGAGACAACATTTTCTTATTAAGGCAAGCACTAAATAAAACTTATTCTCTGCCCAGTCTGTTTTTAAAATGCTCCAAGACTTTCATTTCTGGTGCTTCCAGACTGCCTATAAAATAATTACTGTGTTTTGTTTCTCTTTAATGTATCAAGTTGCAGGGACAATTTTCAGCCCTCTTCCCTTTCTCATGTAAGCAAATGCCTAACTAGTACCTTGGTGTGTGAAATTATATGATAATCTTGATGAGAAAAAGTTTCATGTTTTGGCTTCTGTGTGACCCCGCGTAACTCACCAATGTGTATGGAAGTTACAGATGCTGAAAATATACTCTGATTTTATTATTTCTTTATTGCAGGTATTACTATGATGGAGACATGATCTGCAAAGTGCAAGGCAAGAGGTTTGTGTACAAATTTGTTTGCGACTTGAAAACTCTCATTGGATACAGCGCAGCAGAGTTGAATCGGTTGGTCACAGAATGTGAGCAGAAGAAACTCGCCAAGATGCAGCTCCATGGCATTGCACAGCCAGTTACAGCGGTGGCACTAGCTACAGCATCCCTGCAAACAGAGAAAGATAATTAAGCACTAGGACCTGAAAGTGGGAACCTGAGGCCTTTCCTATATAACCAGAGCAGGTGCTGCTCTTACCTTTGTCAGAATTAGAAACTACTTTTGTTTCTTGACAGTACAAAAAAATAGAGCATGATTTTCTATAAAGAACTGGGACTTGCATAAATTTGGATCTTTTAACAGCATATATTTCAATGTAAGTTAAGGGATCACCACAGCTTCTGCAGCTTTGAGCCAGGGCCTGTATGGTGTGCCATCTGAAATTGGTGAGAAAGGTTGAACTAGTCCACGCTCTGTGTCCACAGCTGTACAAATTAATTTTTGCAGCACTTTTTACAAAAAAGGGGTACCTGCAGAAAGCAGGCTGGTCAGTTGTGTGAACGCAGTCCTTTCCAGTCTTCTGTTCTCTGCTGAACTACCAAATGGCGTTTGATACTTTCAAAGTTAAACATGTTCATTATTCTCATTTAATCAAGCAGAACCGAAAGGCTCATTAAACGTTACAAAGCATCAGGTTCTTAAAATAGCTTCTGTGTTTATAAGCAAAGGAAACTAAGAGTAGACGGAACTGAAGATGAGTGCTGAAGAAGGAGATCCAGGTTTAGATCTGGCTTAGGTGAAAAGCCAATTATGAGTATTTCATTGTAATATGTAGATAATTAATACGCATATATGAGGGCAAGTACTTCCCTGTTTTGAAAGACACTGTTAAAGCTAGCCATTTAGCAAAAAGTGAAGACAAACTTCTTCCCCACTACCACCTCCATCAGGTGATTTGAAAACTTGAAGAAGTTGCCCTCACCCAAAGAGTAGTTTGTTTTGGACGGGAGATTTAATACTCTGTTCTGCAAGGTGCTTATGCCTGCTCAGTAGTCAACCTTAGTAACTGAAGACTTAAGTTAATCACAGTCAGTAGTCACTGTTTAGAAACAAAATGCAAGTTGGAAATAGTTTTACAGAGAACTGAAGTTTGATTTCCAAATTATTGTACAGTTTGACATATATTGAAATAGATGTGTGTTTTATTTAAAATCAATTTCTTTCTGAACTTCAAGTGGTGTTTTTGGAAGCTTCACAAGCCAAATGCATGCTTCAGAGCTGGGTGCAATTTGAAGTCTGGATGATGAATAGAAATAGTTGGAATGTATCCTGAATTCTGCACTGCGGAGACTACTTTGTGCAAACTTTCACATGCAGTAAAAAGTAGGCTGCAACTTTTGAGCTTCTGTGCTGATGCCTATCAGACTGTTTCTTTTGATGGCTGAAAATGATGCAATTTTGGGTTTGGTTTTGCCTTTTCATGTTGTCAAACAGTGTAAGTATTATGTCACCAATGCATATTTTCCAACTTTTTATAAGTAAACCCCCTCTGGTAACAATTAAAATGCAAATGTATAAGAGAAACCATTTCATTCTGTGAGGGATTGAGCTACTCTTAAACTTTATATCAAAAGTGCTTGTACAGTGAGGTTCTAAACATAAAATGTGTTTATACTGAGTAGTGAGAGCACTGGACTGTTGCTCTAGAGCTGGAAAGGACTGGTCATGTTTGCAGGCAGAGGGCAAAAAACACAGAAGACTTGTGTATTTTAAAGATGCATTGAGGACAAAACTTTTTGTTTATAGGGGGATGTTCATCTGCAGATAGTTTTTGTTTAAAAAGAAATCTTGCATGTAGTTCTGGCCTACATTTTCATCATCACCGTGATTCTAAGGGGTTTTTTGCCAGGTTCTTGCGGTAACTCTTACTATCATTTTCATTCTTGAGCTCTTAAAGCACTTGACCTACAGAGCATGCTGGGTTTATTTTGTTTTTGAAAAAAAATCTTAAGCCCTGAGCAAAATAGGTTATTGCATCTGTCACAAGAAGTCAGCGATCAATCCATTTATTGCTGTTACAGTAGTCTGATTCCACCAGTTGGCAAGTGTTTAACTTGCGCAAATAGATGCAGGTTCGCTTAAATCAAAGATTTAAGATGAAGCTGATAGTTCAGTGGCAGCAATGATGTGTATAACACTGCTCTGTTACAAGTTTGATACAAGTCACTAGTTTTATTTAGCAGAGTTCATGGGAAGCCTTTTTAGTTAAAACACAGTATAAAAAGGAGAGAAGCTTAAAATATCAGCTTTCTGGATCAAACTGGGCTATGGGAGGATAAACTAGCAGCAAAATTGAAATCTGGTATCAATACTTTTATTCCCTGAATGGTCTTGTTACCTGGTATGCCCTCTAGCGGAAACGTCTGGTATGTCACATTTTCTTTGTAAATACCTCTGATTATTTTGCAGCTTTTCAGTAGGTATGGCAGTCCTTTGGGTTATTCATTGTGGGATCATCTCCTTTTCCACCGTGTTCTAATTAGCAAAGAAGGAATCTTACAAACGGTATAAAATCACTGTCACATTCTCTGTAGCCGAGGGAGAAATCTGTGACTAACTTGATGTCTTCAATAAAAGAAAAGATGTAGAATATATTGTCAAAGGTGGTTCTGTTGCTGCCAGAAGGAAAACATAGAAAGAATATTCCCAATTTTTTGTAAAACAGAAGGTTTTTTGCATACTTTTTACTCTTTAAATAAAGACACTTATACTCTGCTAATAATTATGTATTTCTTTTGTGTTTTGCATTTTTTTGGTAATTTTACATGAAACAATTATTTTCTATTTTTACTCTGATAAAATATTTGTGCATAAAATGTCAATATAGTAAAATAAAAATGTTATACAGCTAATGCCTATTGACTTAATTTTTCAGAAAGCCATTTGTAACGTCATGGGACCAGTTTCAGGATGAATACATTTACTTCATTCTCATTACACTTAAGATCAGAGGCTGCTTGGAGGATGAAGGCAGACTTCTTTTCTGAAGATGCATTTTCTTTGACACAATACTTGGCTGTGTGTTTCTACTTTTAAACTGGAACTCTGTTTCCTTCATTACTGTAACAGCTCTCTTGAACATCTTAATTGTAAATCTCAGAATGGTGCTTTGATAACAATAATGATGGAAACTTCATAGCAGAACAAAATGGTGCCATGTAAAGTAGGTTTGTGCTTTTAGCAGTGTTTAAATTGGAAAGGTTCACGTAGAGCTGTAAAATTTGGACTTTGTTTCCTTCTTGCAAACAGCCCCACTTATGTCATGTGGCCCACTAACTCAGTTGTTGGTACTTGCCTTGTTAAAAAGAAGATAAAAATTCTGATTATACTGTTATTACCTTCTATTGAAATCATGTCTCAATAGAAATACTCTCATTATAACTCTGAACTCCTCCGTCTGGACAGCCAAATTCAAGACTGAAATATTTTGTCATCTTTAAACCTACCAGATCACTTGATTTCAAAATGTTTATATTTAGCTCAGCAGCAACAAGATGTAATGGACTGAAAATAATTTTTTAGAACACTTCAGTAATTTGTTGGCCTTCATTTAAAGTGCACTTGCAAGCATTCAGCATCTTATTAATGGAGGACCTTTTATTTGTGTTTATGGTTATTAGTATATTTATGCCAGTGTGAGTTTGGTTTGGGATTCCTATTCTCAGACTGAAATTTTTATTGGAACAATACAGGGAATTGCAAACTAACGGCTTGCAATTAGCAATTTGAAGCAAGACAAACTGATCTGGGACTCCATTGCCTGAGAACGAAAGCAGTGTGATACAAGGTCCATTTGTGCAGGTTTATGGGGAATGTTTTTATTGACTAGACTGGGGGGATGTTTTTCAAGATGATACATACTCTTAAAGGTTCTGGGTTTAATATAGCTGTATCAGGACTTACTTATGCAGGACTTACTTATATACTTACCAATATAATTGGTTTGATACCATATAAATATCTTTTTCTTTTGGAAAAGTAATTCTTAATATGGATGATGGTAAACAGAAGATTACTTACTAATTAAAGGAGATGAATGATTGACTGGTTTTGAGACTTGTAACGTGGAACCCAATACATTAGACATAACTCAATTACATTTTGCATCATTATTTCAGGATTAGAGCCCACAGCATCTAATCTGGCACCAAACTGAAATTTTATCTTCTTGTAGGTTTAGAGTATTGACATCTCAGCCATTAATAATTTGAAACAAAGGTTAAAAAATGCTGAGGAGGGAGAAAGAAATATTGAGTGTCTGCCTTTAATTAAAATTGTTTTTACTCATGGAACTGTTCTTCTGGAAACCAAAATTAGATGGTGCTAATGGCAGTGGTATCAGAAGATATGTCTGTAACCTGTGAAACAGTTCTCATTTACCTGGGAAAACAGAGGAATCGGTTGTGTTTGTGGTTTGTGACACACAACATCCAAGTAAGTTCTTTGGCTATGATGGGAAAGAAAGATACAAAGATAATTAATTATTGATTATAGTTGTAAGTAACTTACACAGTTACTTAATAAAGTCAGTTTAAAAGGGGAGGTAACTCTCAGAAGCAGTTGGAATCCTCATGTAAATAGTTGTCTCATCTTACCAGAAACAGCCTAAAACTACCTGCAGTCCACTAGTTTTCAATTGATCTGACAGTTCTTGACTTTCTTACAAAACAGCTGGACACCAGGTAGTAATAGAAAATCAGTTCATAGTAATTTTCAGGTTGAAATGATTATTCCAAAACAAGCAGGAAAAATGCTTGATTAGTTTAGCACAGCGCTGGCGAGCATGGAAACATTTTGTTTATTGAATTGCTTCAAGTATTTACTACCAATGATCTAAATCAGCTGGGAGTCTTTAGTATTAAAAACCACCATTGTCCATAATAGATGTGATATCTTAAGACACTTCTTATCTCTGCAATCTGCCTTCTGACCTAAATGGAAGAAATTAGCATTTAGGAGTCCTATGTAGGCTACTTATTGGAATTCACTAATCAAAGTAGAACACCCCCATCTCAGACAAAAAACAAATTACATAAATTATATATATTGTAATACAAGACTATGTAATTTATCAATTACAGATTTTAATTGAAGCAAGCATGGATGGCACTAAGCAAACTGTTTCTTAGAAATTAGAAGATTTGTTGTTTGGCATTCATCTCAGTTAGGGAAAGGTATTTTGGGATGAAAAAAGTTAGCTGCTTCCCCGTTCATCCCAGTAAGTTTAGGGTTTTCAATATTCTCAGTTTCAAGGACTCTGCAGGAACTGTTTCATATTAAGTGAGTTTGCAAAAAGCTTCAGCTGCAGAGGACAATGAGAAACCAGTATGTTTAAAAATAAACTTGTAAGAGTGAAAGCTGCAAACAGCATGCATGGAAAAAATGAGACTGCAAAGGTGAGAATGCAAGAGATGAGATTTAATGAGATTAACTAGGAGGAAAGACACCTGCAGGGTGCAGTGCTTTAAACTTCAGGCTTAGGACGCAAAAGGTATTAAATATCTTTTTCCCCCATGAAGGGAATGTGTTATTCCCGGAACTGAAAGCAGTGTTATTCCCAGACCCTGCCTCCTAAGGCATGCCGACGTGTTGGGCTTCACAGAAACTGCCCCATGCAGGAATCCATAATACCCACCTCAGGACTTCCCCATTGAGATAGGGAAGGGTGGTTAGGTGACCATGCAAAACTCCCTCTGTAACTGGAGCCTCTTCTGGCTCTTGTCTGCTAAAGGCAGCTGAGGGAGGCAGAGCTGATGGGGAAGCAGTTTGGATAACAACCATGAATTAACAAGATGACCTGATCTGTACCCAGCAAGGAACTAGAGCTGTAATGGGAGCCTGAACTTGTCCTCAGGAATAATTCACCAAGCCTAAAATGAGCTCTAAGAACGAGGGTGAAAAGTCATCTCTGGAATGCTTTTAGTGTAGAGGGGTTTTTGTGGAGAAGAGTTTGTCTTTCTTGCTCTGCCAACTTTTCAAACCATGGGCCAGTTACATCTGAAGGATTGCAAACAATAAGGAAGTATGATCATGCTCAAATTACTGTGCCCAGGTAGGAAAATAAAGCATGATTCAGCCTTTTTGCAATCAACAGTGTGCTTTTGTATGCTGGCCGCTTGCTGTATTTTGCTCAGCTGGAGATGCAGGAAAAAAGCTGCAATTCGTGGGCATGCACATGTTGGGATGGAAAGACCTCAATGATTTTGGGAAGCAGGGTTCAATAATTAGTTTCATTGTTGTTCCTGGAATATTTTGTCAAAAGGAGGATAGTTCTTCGAGGAGAGGCAGTAATGACCTAGAGCGCAGCACCATACCAATCGCTACTTTAGGACCCTAAACTGAAAATAGCAATATTAATTAATTTCTGAAAGCAGTTGCAAAAAGCTTGTACAACCAGACAAGTGGCAATAGAAGTGTTTTTCTCTGGAGTAGAAGTACAGCTAGACCAGGCTGGCAGGTACAAAGATGGCCTTTGCCTGGATGTTCTGCAGAGGTAATCGAAGGGGCTTTGCACAGGACTGGCGTAAAACTGGCTTGTGTTGAGGGACTGAACATGTCCTGACAGAAAAGTGCTGTGCAAGCTTATAAATGTATATACATTTCTTGTCTATATATGTGGGGGGCTGGGTGTCCCCCTAGCTTTGCTTGGTCAGATAGTATTGTGCCTTTTGGACTCCACTGTGCAGTAGACAAAGCTGAAACAGATGAGTGCTTTTGTTTTTAAGACAGACTGAAGAGACAAATTGAGGGAAGAAACAGAAACTTCTTCCTTAGAGAAGCAAAGCTGCTCAGAAATGTCAGCTAGAGGCTGGGTGTGTTACTTAATAGGCTGAATATAAAAGCAGGTAAAGCAGTGGTGTTGGCGGAAGGGGCAGGCTAGCCAGAGGGGAGGGAAACAGCCATCACTGAAGATCAAAAATGCAGGGAAGCAAAGAAACTTCTGACTCAGCTGAAACAGCTCTGAGAGAAAAGCTGTGAGAACTGTAGCTGCTGTTTGCTGGCAGGGAGCAGCATGGTGCTGAATGCCAAGGGACTGTCTCCTGCTGGCTCCATATCTCAGAGAGCCTCTGTTAACTAAACGAGATGGCATTAAGGTAGTTCTTGATTACATCCTCGCTAGCTGCTGACCAAAGCAACTGGCATTGATTATCCCCTCAGGCCAGGAACTGTAAACAGATAAAGGCAGGACTTCATCTTTCATTTTCAGCAGTGTACACCTAGAAGCATTTCTCCTCTCGTTATCTGGGTTCCAGTGAAGGGTTTTGAAAAACCTGCTCCGATGATGCTTCGGGCATCCTGTGCAGAATTATTTTCGCTATCAGCTAACAGATGCATCCAGTGAGCAGCAATCCTAGGGAGCAGACATCTTCCAACAGACTGCTGTATTACAGCGTTATTCAGTGAGGCATTTTAAATGACCCATTTAAAGACTTCGATCCTGAAGCCTCTACTTACCAAGCAATCTTGTGTTTCACCTTTTAAATGGTATTTGGCCTTGTGGTCGTAGAGGAGCTCTTGCTAGAGAGAAGCTGCTGTAATGCTCTACACTTTTCCTGCAGTGTTCCATTGAGCTACTGATTACAATCTTCTTTTCACCAGCAGCAAAGTTAAAGTTTGGCCAGATGCTGTTCACTGCAGAGAAACTCACAAACTTCATACCAAATCAACCCGACTTTCATAACTAACTTGGGAATTAGTGGAGCTATTTACTCTGGTAAGCACTGTGCTGCTTCCCTTTCCTTATATCACCTTGGAAACTCTTCTGTGAAATGGATGAACTAAAGGCAAAAGTATTCCTTTCTCCTGACAGCAGTCCCAGGGAGTGTGTTAGCTCAGCACCTGTCTTTGTACCAAAGGGTATTGGTACCAGAACAAGCCCAGGAGTGATGTTCTCCTGGGATGCTAAGCTTTTTCCCCTCTCCCAACAGACATGCTGTGTGTGGACTGGTTTTCATAGGATATGTCAATTGTCTCTTAAATTGGCTGTGTCTAGAAAGTTCTGGGTTTTTTTTCCTGTGACCTTCAGGGCAATCAGTTTTCTATATGAAAAAGGGCCAACTTCCCTTTGCAAGGCTTACCTTAGTGAAAAATGTCTGGAACAACAAAACTGGAGTCACTAAACAAAATCATAATGAAGACCTGCTGTCAAGGTTGTGGTGGTTCAGCAAATCAGTAACAGATTTGAGAGCAGCAAACAACATAGGTATTACTGACTAAGAGCTCATACAGCTTCTTTTCCCAAAAGATGAGCTCAGCTCATCAGATTTTAGGCTGAGAAAATCCAGTAAGTATTAGTCTCCCGCCCCAGGAAAAAACAACCTTTCTTTCAATGCTGACCTGAGTTTCCAAGGATTTCTTCACATATCTTCCTTTTTGAGAAGGATTTCTCCCACCTCACCTATCACATATTCAGAAATAAAGTATGCATGCTTTCTTGCAAAATAAAAAAGTATTGATGTATTTCCTGATTATCTGTGTATGCCAGAGTTGTCCGAAGTACTTTACAGCAATCGCTGACACCTGTCAGAAAGAAATATAGTCCTGATTTATGCCGGGATCATATGAAACGCATTAGGTTCTTGAGTAGTAATATGTGTTGCCAGTCAGAAGCAGAAATGATTATGAATGTGTGTTGAATCACTTAGTATTGTGTTGCAACTGCCTTGCCTTTTAATGAGAAGCCTGTAGTCTTAATAGAACAGAGACTGGATTGAGAGCAGTCCTGAGGAGGACTTGGGGGTGTTGATTGACAAGAAGCTCAACATGAGCCGGCAGTGAGAGCTCGCAGCCCAGAAACCAACCATACACTGGGCTGCATCAAAACAAGTGTGACCAGCAGGTCGAGACAGGTGATTTTCCCCATCTACTCTGGTCTCATGAGGCCCCACCTGCAGTACCACGTTCAGCTCTGGGGGCCCCAGCATAAGAAGGATGTGGACCTGTTGGAGCGAGTCCAGAAGGGGGCCATGCTCAGAGGGCTGGAGCACCTCTTCTGTGAAGACAGGCTGAGAGAGTTGGGCTTGTTCAGCCTGGAGAAGAGAAGGCTCTGGGGAGACTTTACAGCAGCTTCCAGTGCCTAAATAGGGCCTACAAGAAATCTGGAGAGGGACTTTTTACAAGGGCAGGTAGTGACAGGGCAAGGGGGAATGGCTTTAAAGAGGGTAGATTTAGATGAGATATCAGTAAGAAATTCTTCACTATAATGGTGGTGAGACGCTGGCACAGGTTGCCCGGAGAAGCTGTGGCTGCCCCACCCCTGGATGGGGCTTGGAGCAACCTGGTCTAGTGGAAGGTGTCCCTGCCAATGGTGGAGGGGTTGGAACTAGATGGTCTTTAAGGTCCCTTCCAACCCAAACCATTCTGTGATTCTAAAGTACAATTGCTACCACCAGAAGGACAAAAAAAACCCCAAACATATCAAGCAGCCAGCCCTTTGGTGTGGCAATTGCCACCTCTGGCCCCCCACGAGAGCTGATGCTGAAGCTTCAGGCCTATATGACTAAAAGACAAAACCCTACTGCACTCAACTCTGTCCTTCAACGAGGCTGGCTGCATCCTCATGCTCCAATTTTCTCTTGCTTGTTTCATGTATGAAGAATTTACAGTTGAAATGAATCATTAAAGTACAACTTTCTTTGATATTAATTTGGGTGATACTCTTGAAGAGGTAGGTCATTGGTGGCTTTCAGATTATGGGAAGTTATAATTTGCCCCGGATTCTCAGATTTCAGAAGAACTGAGGCGTTCTCCTGTGCAGCATGGGGCAAACTTGCTTTTGAGTGGAAACGATCTTCTTTAAAATGAAGATTTGCTCCAGTACCAGCTTTTCCCAGCTGATGTCACTCTGACAATGAATTCCAGCACACCAGACAGAAAAGAAGCACTCTTCATACAATCAAATGATGCTCCTGAACAGAAGGGACACTCGTCTTGGGGGCGTAGTAAGGAGATGTATTAACACATACGGTGGAGCTGAAGGCTCAGAGTGGGCACCAGTGGTCAGCTGACCCCCACAGTGCCACTCTGCTGCTGCAGCCTGGCCAAGGGAAATGGCCTGGGGCATTCCCAGGGTGATGTGGCCCTGCCCTCGCTGGGTCCCTGGCTCATGGTGCCATGTGGAAGCCTGGCCCTCAGCACTGCAGGGCTGGGGCTGGGTAGAGGCCACCATCACCCAGCAGCCTGGTAGCCACGTCCTTCCTGCGAGAAACAGGAGGGGCCGCCTGTGATTGTGGCTGGTGCTTGGCAGCTCGGCAGGGGAAGTTTCTTCTTGTCCAGATCTCAGTAGAATCATCAGGCACTTGTATCCCAAGCACGCTATCTCCAGCCAAGGAATACATGAATAACGCTGTCAAGGGCGTGGGGAAAATTGAATCCAGAAAGCAAGTAATGGTGAATATGCTCCAAGGCTTTGCATGTAACTTGGTCATATTTCACGTCAGAACAAAGCCTGGAAAAATCTAGGAAGATGACGTGCAAATGCACAAAGGAGCATAAAAAAAATGGAAAGCAAGTGGAAAAGATTTATAAAGTCAAAAGCAAGGAAGCAATTAAGAATGGGTAGGCTTAGCACGTGAGGTAAGCATTACAGAAGATTGCCGGGTAATGGCAAGTAGCAGGATGTTTAAAAAGGCAAAAAAACCCCTTCATCTTCCATAACTGTTGTCAAAACTCCCTCTTATGTTACCAGAATAAGACCATGCCACATGGCAAAGTTCTCTGTGAAGACAGCCTCCTTTTTGTCCCTATGAGGAAGATGTTTGTGTTGGTTTATCTCTTAACTGGGAGCCTACAGAGCCTGAAGGAGGTGGGGGCTGCAGTGACAAAGCACTCTCAGGGCCCCTGGCCTGAATTTGCTGGGTCTGGCACAACTGCACTGAAAGGTATGAACCACTGGGTTTATTTTATGCTGCCTCACACCACTTTGTCACATTTGCTGCTGCTGCACTTTTGTCCTTCTGAAGCTGCCTGCTTGGGGTGCACCTCCCCAGGGTGGATGCACAGCCCTCCTCCTCCTCCCCACCACCTTCGGCTGCTGGCTGTCAGCACAGAGCTTTTGCCTTCCTCATTGCAGACAACACGTGTCCTCTGGGGCAGCAGGTAGCAAATGCAATGAATCAGCTGCAAAATGGTTATTTTCAACCAGACTTTTTCCACACATATGAAAATTACTCCCATCCTTTTTAAAGCAGCACTTTGGCTGTCTGCTACGACACACCCTGCAGATGGTTTGTCATGGTTTCTGAGCTTTGAGCTGAATTAGAGTGAGAGTAGTTAGCTGAAGTACAGCTAAAATCCCAACATTTCTCTCTTCCCTAGGGACAGTGCGTCAGGCAATAGCATTCATACCAGCAAAACCACTGCAGATAGACACAAGTGCTGTCCCTCTCTTCACATGATATGGTGATGCATCAACAACACTCTCCTCTCAATGATACTGGTTTGTTCTCTGACATTTTCAGTAGTGAGCTTGAAGCAGTTCAACTGAAGCAATGCAGAGGGGGGGGAAAGAAAAGGTGTGAAGCTATAGGGCCTGCGTGCCTCCTATGCAACAGAACTCTACGCTGATGTGGTTGCTGGAGAGGCGCTCTGATTTCGCTGTGACAGTGGGTGTTGCTGCAGCTTTCTCTCTAACAACCTTGGCTTGTTCTCTCAGCCTCTTGCTGGTAAAATCCTGGGTATTTGTGCCTGACAAGGTGGATGGAGGGTATATGTTCTCTTAAGTGCATATACAAATTACAGGAAAATTAATAGATGATTGCAGTACCAATAATTTGAATGAAAAAATTAGAAGATCATCTTTAAAATTCCTACTCACTTCTGCCTAATTCCAGCTTCTTAATGAGCTGTTTCTAAGGATTTATGATCTTTTTACCTCTGGCTTCAAAAGCGGGCCCTTTTTTATTAAAAAATCATTTCCATTACGCTATGATACAACTTGATGCTTTAAAGCCAAGGAATGGGAAGCAGTGGCAGAAGCAGGGGACTACTCTGGGGCTGCAGCTCGCAAAGCAGAAGAGACACCCTGGCCTGGCTGGCCAGCGGAGCACCTATTCCTGAGCAAGATGAGGCCCTTGCAAAGTGCATGGGCACAGCCCTTCAACCTCCAGCAGCCTATTCTATTCGGGCTGTTTTTCAGCTGGATCAGTTCTGCGATCCTGCCACTGAGGTGTCCCTGTGAGCTGTTGCATGGACTCGGTAGAGAAGATTGCATGGGCATAGAAACATGTGACAAGGGCCATCCTCTGCTCAGCCATTGGCAGCAATGTCCCTGGGATGAGAGGTGTCTCAGGGCTGATGCTGCAAGGTGCTCCTAGCCCTGGTCCCTAAAATCTTCCTCTGTCAGTTTACTAGAAATGCTATTTTTATAGAGAAATGAAGGATCATCCAACACCGTTACATGTTTTAAGCATGCACATATACAACTGCCCGGATTTCCTAAATGCCAGCAGCTGCTAAAATTACACTTGGACTCCAATAACTGGCCTAGTGATGTTGCTAGACAATTGGAGGGGATCTTTCTCGCCTCTAGTTTCATGAGAAGTAGTAGGCGGCTCATCTTAGTGTGTTGGCAGTGAGTCCTGCTCATGTTGTCTTAGAGGATGCCATCCTGTGCCATGTACAGCATTTGGAAGGAAAAAACATCTTTCTCCCCTCAGATGCTTTCTCCTTTTATTTTTTTTTTTTCCTCCGTTTTAAACCCAGGTTAATTTTTGTTGCTATAAAATGTCACTGTGATGATGCCAGAGCCTATAATTCAGTAGCCAGTGGCAGCCACTTCTTGCATTCAGAGTCAGAGCAAGAGGCTGGGTTAGTGGATGCCTAGGGAGAAGTTAAAATGGGATAGCTATTTGCAGAGATTGATTCACTGAAGTGCCTCAGTAAGCAGTAATTTAGAGACACAGGAGTCTCACATTTTGTAACCATTGTAGTTTAGCAAGACAGAAGGTCCCCCCCTTCCTTCAACCGCCATATTAGTCTTCTGTTCTGCTAAAACAATGATATTTTTAATTTTCAGAGACTTCCTGTTGGTGTCTGCAATCACACTGAACCCCAAGAACAAATCATGGATTTTCAAGAACCCTTTCTCTCAAGACAAGCAAAGCCAGCAAACCCAAACAGAGAGTGTGTGGGCGTTACTGATACTGCTGCTTTCTGTTGGCTGTCAGCAGCCTGCTCCAGGCTCCAGTGTCAAGCAACACCAACAGACTGAGCCTCACATGAAACGAGCATGGTGCAGAAAAACTGATAGCAGGCGAGTTCTCCAGCATCTGTAGGTTCAAGCTACTCTTGTCAAGGTGAAGCTCATTCCCCTTCAACTCTGAGTGGCTACAGGCAACCACTAAGGCAGCAAACTAGTGTGAAATGCTGGCCTCCTCTCACAGGGAGCTAATAAATCCTTGTGGTATCTTTTGGGTTCAGGTGGGTTTTTGCATGTGGTGACATGCAGGTATAAATCACTACCCTCTCCAAACCTGAAACAGGAGGCAATATCCAGTCAAGGTTATCCTGATTTCCTACAAGTCTATTATATCTGACAAGTTTGATGCATGCATGAAATTCAGCAAGCCCCCTAAAACCTTTCTGAGCCTGAAATGCTCTCAGGCAGCAGCCTGGAAATGTGGCTGGGGAAAGTTCCTGCAGGCAGTGCAAACAGAGTAGGTTTTCAGGCACTACCAAGACACACTGAAGCAACCCTCAGCCTAAGGATGGACTCTGCACGTGGGCAACACGAATGCTCTTGGGCTGCTTTTGTGACAGGGAGCTCTGTGAAACCTGTGTCCTACCATTCCATTGTGAGCGTTGAGGAAAGAAAATCGGTAGTTTTGTAAATAAAGGGAAGCCAACAGGAAAACCAAAGCAATTCATGGATGTCTTACCTTGTGCTGGTTGCTTCTTTTCTCTCTTTTCCTCATTCTGATGTGAACCTTGGCAAATACACAGGTGACCCTTATAGTGCACAAACGAGCCTTGTCTTGAACTTCCAATTACCATTTAAACGCCTGCTGGTGCAATGCATGGGATTTGACCAAAGGTGTTAGTGAGGTGTTAGTGACAATAGCAGCCTCCAGTGGGTGGGTGTTTGATTAATACAATTGCAATACAGTTTTTTACAATTGCTGATTTCTGGTCAGAAAAGGCCCATTCAGGTTTGGAAAATCAATGCTGCACCGTGACAGGTCAAGGACTGCCATGTGCTGCTAGACCTTATGAGAGGGAATTAGTGTCTGATGCTAATACATCCACTTGTATCCCCATGTTCATGACCTCCAAAGTCCCCTGCAGTTATTAAGATACAGAGCAATTTTTTTGTAAGTGTGTATTTTAAATTCAAGTGGGTATTACAGGCTTCCTGTGAAACGGATGATTCCACATGCACACTTGTCTGTGGAAACATCTGAAGTGTAAAAGGGTCTGTTAAATAAACCTCATTATACATCTGTCTGGTTGAATTTATTCAGGCCTTTAGAGAGCAAGAGACATCCTATACCTCATTTTTCTGAGTTAGAGGATAAAAGGACAGGACCAAAAAGGAAATAAGAATCTTTTCCGTGTCAGCATCAGTGCTGGTCTCGGTCAGATTTGGGTTTTCGCTAACAGAACTTTTGTTCTCTGAAGAAAATACACGGGTTTGGGTTTGTCTGATTCTGCCACTGACTCCTCTGTGGGACAGACTTTTTTTTTGTTTTCCAAAAATGGAAATATTTTTGCCTGAAAAACCTTCATCCAGACTTCTCAATGGAGAAAAAGACATCTCCCATCATCATCACATTAGTATGTGAGTCATTGCTGGAGAGGGGAAGTTATCTTGGGCTCACCTCTCCTCCTCCTAAACTCTCTGCAGCAGTCAGGGTGGAAAGGATGTTGCTGATATAAAGCACAGAGGCAGCTCAAAGCCCTCACAGAGTGGGCAACACCGAATTTTGTTGTCCAGAGGACAAGAGGAAAATCCTGGTTCTTGCAATAGCACCTTTCAGTGGGACCTGGGCTGCAGCTGCTCGGCTGCTTGCAGCTTTTGCCTGTGCCTGCTGGGCTTGTCTGTGGGATTTTCTAAGTATGTTTGGTCTAAGCAGAAATAGCAGGCAATACATGGAGATGGTATTGCCTGCTATTTCTGCTTAGCATGAATAAGCAGAATAAGCATGAATAAGCCCATGATGGGCTTAGAGGCCAGCAGGACACAGGGGAGGTTTGCCCCGTATGTATCTGAAACATATGCCTAACGTAGCCAGAAGTAAGCCCTGGGTTCCAAGGTCTGGGGTGTGGGACCTCCTCCAGTGCAACTCAGACAAGGTCTCTTTCTTCCTCCCAGTGTTACGCTCGGTTGGAGGAATACTTTTTTCCAGAGGATGACAATACCTGATACTGCATCACCGGCTTATTAGAAGTGACGGGTTGGATTACCAGGGAGGTATTTTCTGAAGCTTACTCTTTGAAGGGATTTATTTTCTTTCCAGTCTGCATAAATGCATCCCCTTGCTGCAAAGCCAAAACCAGTGGGCCTGAATTTTATGTCACCACATTTTGCCATAGCAAAAGAAGAATCTTTCTTTTCCTTCTTGTTTTAATGTCATATGATCACGGAAAGAAGATCAGAAACAATACTCACATAGGAGTAGAAACCAGCTTCCCTGCCTCCCTCAGGCCTTTGCTTGGTCTGCTGAGTCTTATTTCTAGCTCTGCTATAGCTTTTGCCACCTCTCTGGGGTGCTCTAAGATATAGGGAAATAGTATGCATCAGTCAGTATCAGAGGTAGCAGTTAGGCGATACCTCAAGCTCGATCCCATGTCCCCATAAGCACCTTATGCTGTCACACGCCCTCCTCTGCCCGTCCCTTCAATTGTCACAGGGATCAGCATTTCTCAAACAATAAAATTCCACTAAATCCCAGTTTTTCTGAGCACCTTGCTAATGCTGTTCCCCATGCAGGAGAAACCGTGAGGCTATTTCATGCCAAAGTGAACCCCTCTGTTCATATCAGGGGATAAACTACAGCCGTTCAGTCTGACCGTTGCTCTGTGTGTGTTTTCAGCGTACCTGAAAGCCTCCCACCACTCACAATTTCACACGCCAGGCGATGCTGCCAGCACTTGTTCATACTCGGTGTCTGGCCGATGGCTCTCCAGCAAGGGGTGCTCTGCAGGGTACAAACACACACACTGGTTTACCTTCTGGAACACAGACAGAAAGGTGGAAGTCTGGTGCAAAGCTTCCTGCTTCAGTAATGCTTGTGATATTTGACTCCAGAGATCATCAGGTAAAGCTGGAGAGACTCAGGACCAGTATGAGAAATGCAGGTGTAGGAGAGCTGACTTCTGTCAGTGGCAGTTGCTCCTCTGTGGCTCTATTTCTGTTGTGTGTGATTGCTGGAAGTATGGAAGTATGTCTCTCCAAAGCAGTTCAGTGAAAACTCTATTTTCAGGCGCTCCCTGCTTGCCTAATAGATACATTAGCGCTCTGCAGGTCTGTCTCACACCATCTCATTGTGAGTCATCCTGACCCTGGGGTTAGTGAAAGCTATCATGCATTGCAGCCCACATGTTTTCCTTGACCTGCTGCCTTTCTTTAGTCAGAGCATAACCCGATGCTCCCAGGGCAACAGCCTGAGCCTACCAGTACTTGTTTATTTTTTTTAAACTAAAACCTACATCACATTAAGGGGGTCTGTTTGCTTGAGGATACTGTGCTATCCTCCCTACAGGTGAGAGTAACGGACAAAAAGTTTTATTGGGTGTGTGTGGCAACGTTTTGGTAGCAGGGGTGCAACAGGGTGGCTTCTGTGAGAAGCGGCCAGAAGCTTCCCCTGTGTTCAACAGAGCCAATGCCAGCCAGCTCCAAGACAGACCCGCTGCTGGCCATGCTGAGCCCATCAGTGACAGCGGTAGTGCCTCTGGGATAATGTACTTAAGAAAGGGAAAAGAGTTACTGCGCGGGAGCAACTGCAGCCAGAGAGAGGAGTAAGAATATCTGAGAGAAACAGCTCTGCAGACACCAAGGTCAGTGCAGAAGGAAGGGAGGAGGCGATCCAGGCACTGGAGCAGAGATTCCTCTGCAGCCTGTGGTGCAGACCATGGTGAGGCAGGCTGTGGCCTGCAGCCCATGGAGGTCCGTGTTGGAGCAGGGGGACACTTGAAGGAGGCTGTGATCCCGTGGGAAGCCAGCACTGGAGCAGGGTCCTGGCAGGACCTGTGGCCCCATGGAGAGGAGCCCGCACTGGAGCAGGTTTGCTGGAGGAGTGGTGACCCTGCAGGGGACCCACACTGGAGCAGTTTGTGAAGAACTGCAGCCCGTGTGAAGGACTCACATTGGAGAAGTTCATGGAGGACTGTGTGCCGTGGGAGAGACCTCATACTGGAGCAGGGGAAGAGTGTGAGGAATCCCCCCTCAATAAGGAAGGAGCAGCAGAGACAACATGTGATGAACTGACTGCAGCCCACATTTCCCACCCCCTGCACTGCTGGGGAGGAGGTTGATAATTCAGGAGCAAAACTGAGCCCAGGAAGAAGGGAGGGGTGGGAATAAGGTATTTTAAGTTTGAGGTTTTATTTCTTATTATCCCATGCTGATAATTGATTGGTAATAAATTAATTTTCCCCAAGTCAACTCTGTTTTGCTCATGATGGTAACTGCTGAGTGATCTTCCTTCCCTTATCTTGACCCATGAGCCCTTCATTATATTTTCTGTCCAGCTGAGGAGGGAAGTGATAGAGCAGCTTCAGTGGGCACGTGTCATCCAGCCAGGGTCAACCCACCACACAGGTACACTACCAGCCATCCTGTTTGCCATGGGCGGTCCTGCTGAGAAGACTCAAGAGAGGGAAAGGAAATTTCCCTTGATGTTTTGTTTCCAGGTAGAGGTTCCTGTAGGCTCCCTGTAAGGATGGCTCAGATGGTGTGATGGGCATTGCTAGTGCACCCAGGTACCTAGCCCGCCAGCTGTAATAGAGACAGTAATGTTCACCTGACCCCAGAACTCCCCAGACTGCGTGATGCATGAAAACCAATCTACTGTGCCAGTACCTGATGTTATGTGCAGCCCAGTGATGGTCCTCCAGACCAAGCAGTCTGCCTTTTCTTTTCCAAGCCAGCCATCATGGTCTCAAATGCAGTACAGACGTGACCACCAGAGCCAGGAGAGCCTGCAGACCCCAGCTGTCCAGGGATGTGAGTTTGGTGAGCTGTGCCCACAGAGGCTGCCTTTAAAGCAGCAGCCCAAGGCACAGCCTGCAAGCCTACGCACTGCTCTGGAGGATCTTCTTTCAAAAAAGCATAGGAGGTACCGTAATGTTTTTAAGTAGTCATAGCAAACCATGGTCCTTACACGAGCGGTAATGGCAAAGCTGCATCTTTCCACACAGGACACTATAACCTGTCATCTGCCTCCTCCCTCCCTGCCCCGGATATGGAGGGGTTTTGTAACATTGACAACCAACTGCTGATAAAGCAATTGGTGCTGACAAAGGTGCCAACAGAAAAGACATGCACAGATGTCACCTTCCTCTCCTAGATAGTGGCAGCAGGGTCTCTGGCTCTCTGTGAGATGGAGCTGTAACTGAACACACAGATGTCTGCCTATGGGAGAAGCTCACACCTCCAAGGGCTGGGCAAAAGGGGTGGCTGGATCCTAGTTGGAAGTAGAGAGGCTGTACAGCACCAGCACCTTTGTAAATTCCCTGATGTTTATCCTCACACACAGGCTGTTCTTTCCAAGGCAAGCAGAGATACTGATGCTCTCTGGAGACAGGATGTAAGGCTAAGCTTTTTTGTTCCTTTCCTTCTTTTTTTTTTTTCACACAATCTCTCCATTCCAGCATTACACAAATGATAGCTTTCATGGTTTTTACAGTTTTATTTCAGCACCATAAAAGCCACAAGAGACAAATAAATTAAACCCAGGGGAAGTTGGGCGTTCCCTGTAAGCGGGGGAGGAGTGAGGGCTGGCTGCATGGCCACAGTGCCCAGCACAGAGGGAGGTGAGCAGAAAGTGCAGGACAAAGGAGAGGGGTGAACAGCCCAGTTTAGCATCTGCCTTCTTCCTCCCAGGAAGGCTCACTTGAAATTTACTCTACTAAGTCATAGGATTTTGTTACAGAATTTTGAAGCGAGTTTCTCAGTAATAATCAAGGTTTTTTTTGGTTGGTTTTGGTTTGTTTGTTTGTTTTTCAGAGAGAAAGAGTTATTTCAGGTAGTCTGACAAGCCTGTTTTGATGCCTGCCTCTGACTGGCACAGTCTAAGCCCACAGCTCCAGCACGCTTAACAATGTGACCTTCTGGAGATGTGAAAAGCAGAGAAATCCAGGAGATTAGTGGGGAATTCATCATCTGCAGGCTTCTTGATCCTTCTTGTGCTTCCCTGGGGATTCCAGCCTGCCTGTCTCCTCTCAAGGCAGGAAAGCTTTCCCTGACATATCCACTGGGTAAAGCCCTAAGAGAAGATAAGATCTGGCTGCTGCCAGATAACTGCAGGTAGCATCCTACTGCCTTTAGGTAGAACCAGCAAAAAGAACTGTGGCTATCAAAAAGAGTAAGTTATTTTTTTCATGTTCTTTTTGTAAAGCTGCCTTAGTCCTAGTGACTACAAATCTTATTAGAAGATGGTGGTTCTAACTGGGATTTGAATGCTACAATACCTTAATAATGATGTAAAAAAGGTAACTCTACATTTAAAGGTCCTTCACTGTGAGAAGGCACTTGCTGGTAGGGAGAGAGCAAGTGCACACAAAAACACAGGTATGAAGAAAAAGTGACAGTATAGGTGGCCTCATCACACAGGTGGGTGCTCAACAGGAGGGGTGAAAGCAAAGAAACGAGGTCTGCTCTGCCACATCCCTGATGGTTACTTGAAGACAGTTCTGTTAACCTCTGGTCTAAACTATCGCATCACAAAACCCATGTGCAATGGTTGCATTCAGCAGCTGGTCCCCAAACTTCAGTGCTACTGCGTGGTGCAAGCTTGCTTATACCGTCATATAGAGATCTCCACTTTGCACCCATCCACTTCAGTGCCAGCAGAGATCTGTGTGGTGGCCAGGTGACCCAGGCCAGGGCAGCTTACTCATCTTCCTCCCTGGCTCTGTATCACCATGCCCAATGATACACACCATGGCTGCTGCAGTGATGGACTGAGACTGCATGGCATGGACTGGCTCTGCACGGAGGGGAAAAACAAACCATTAGCTCAGCAATGTCTGAGGCATTCCACCCCTGTGTCAGCGTTAGGCATTCTCCTGAACTTCCCCCACTCCCTGCACTGCTTGATTTAAAATGGATCAGTGAAGGGAACACCATCCATGCATACCCCTAACTTCTCCCTGGTCAGAGTTTATTCCATGTCAGCACTGTGGTGTTATTCTTCTGTATCGGTACCCATTCCCGCTCCAGAATTGCCATCGTTTGAATTTTCATGTTAATTTTCTTATGCACATAGAGCAGGAAAAGAGAGCAGCAAAATGACCCTGCCAGTGATCTCTGCTGTCAGTCCATCTGAAATATTACCCCCACTGCTTCTCCAGTGCTAGCTGGCTGCAGAGAGCCCCTGCGGGGAGTGGGCTTAACAGTGTAATTAAGCAGCTCGTGAGGTAGCCAGCACTGCTGAAGCTCCCAGGAGTGCAAATGCTCTCTTCGCCTCTCTCACTTTCTGCAGTCACATGGAAAGGCTTTTTTTTTTTTTTTTTTCTTTCCCCTGAAGGTTATTTGTAACATGACAAATGTGCTCCTGAATCAGATTAATGGGCCATCTCAGCCGCCCGGCATCTTAACTCTGACAGTACCAGCGGGAGATGCCATTTAAGGTGAACTTGTGAGCCTGGCTACCAGCGGCAGTCCTTCCCCCTCACTCTCCCCACATACCCAGGCACTGTATTTGGGCTGTTAGAGGGAATATCCTTGCCCGGTCCCTTTGGACTTTATTTATGGACCTGTTCTGGAAGAATTTTTCTAGCCCCTTCTTGGACCTGATGATCCTGTCTGCCCCTCGAGCTCTCCAGGCAGTGAGTGCAAGCTGACTGCCTGTAGTGTAGAGATTCACTTACTTTTCCTTGTCTGGGATGCTGGCCTGTGAGGTGCAGCAGGTGCCCTCAAACTCTGGCCATGCATGAGGTGGTGGATAACAGTTCTGCATCCAGCACCACAACTTCAGAAATCTTGGGCCACACCCCAGCCCAAGGCCTCTCCAAATGATGCTTTGTTTGCTTTTTCCAAGCTGCTGATGAGCTTTTTATATTCCATTTGATAGAGAAGGTTGCTGGCTTGTTAATGTTAGGAAGAGATTATGTAGCTAATGTGTGGGATGTGTAAATGCATTTTTTAAGAGGTTAAAAATAGGATCCTGAAATGGTGGTATCTTAAGTTGTGCATATTACCACCTTTTCTTTTGTCTGTCTTCTTACTGAGATTTCATAAGTTGTCACTTGTGACTATTTATGGTTTAGTTCCATAATTAATAGTCCAGGGTGCTGGGCTATCTTGTCTAGCCTGTGTTTTTGTGAGGAAAGGTTAGACCTCAAGATGATCCTTGAGGTTCCTTCCAACCTGGTATTTTGTGATGGTGCTATGATTAATGTTGAATAACAGCGCCTTAGTCTGAAACTCTTCCTCTAATTGGACAGCAAAATGTGGATGTTTTAGACAGACTTTATTTTCCAGCTGTGTCTTGAGCTGCTCAAATGAAACAAGAACTTCTACCCATCCCTCTCTCCCCACCTGTGCATCCCACTGCTGGTTGCAGGGTTTGCTTGTGTCTCATTTAAGGACAGGTACCAGCAGGCAAAATCATTTTGTAGAACAAGGCAAAATTGTTGCAGACAATCAGCTAGCTGGGATGTCTTGGAAATGGCAAGTCAGTCGCAGTGGTTTCTTCTCCGCTTGTGTTTCTCTCTGCAAAGCTACAATCAGGGTTCCCTGTAAAAGAGGAAGACCTTTCCTGGCACTTCCAGCAGTGTTAGTCAGCTTGAACTCTCAGTTTTTATTTTGATTGTCCCTCTTTCTGCTTTAATGTTTTATATCTTTACACCACTTCGCGCCTGTACTGCGAAAGACAGTACTTCTCTTTCTGTATTTCTAAAATGCAGGTACTATATAGTTACAACTGAGTTATTTCTGAGTGAGCCACAGAGCAGAGGCTGTGCCTGCCTGGGAAAGTTTTGGCTCTAATCTCCTCTGTGGCATCCAGCCCTGAATGCGGGGGGGCATTTGAGACTGTCTTCCTTGACTCACCCCAGAAGCTCTGTCTCCTCGCCCATGGAGGGAGCGTGGGACAGCTGGCTTTCTAACTCGCACCCCAAACTGTGTGTGCTGCCATTGCTCCTCCCGTGTGACTAGCAGCATCCACACACCATCTGCCTAATTAATCGTTCGTAGGCACAGAGGTGAAGGTGGTGTCTTACAGTCAGAAAGGAAAAGAGGAAGGTGTTGCTGCTTTGCATCAACAAATATTTTTTGTTGAGTGAAGCTTTCTGAGGCAGCAATCAAAAGCTCTAAAAAGTTCTCACTGTCCAGGTATTTTGAGCAAAAGGCTTAAAGTGGTGCCTGTAGGAATTCCTGCTTTTTTCCTCCCTTGAACTGGACTTTTCTGTCAATAAATTTACCTATTGGCATTCCTTTTTGGCCAACTGGTGAATGCATAATACATTTACCATTTTTTTACGAAGCCTATGGTTTTGCTAGCTACTGTGCTCTAATTTAGTACTCTTGCTCTCAATTTTGAACCAGAGCCCTTGTTGTAGAGCTAGTGACCCCTTCAGTTAGCATTCTTAATTACTCCACTTCATCTTGCCTCATTTTAAATCTCTATCATATAGCTATAAGTAACAGTTACAGGGTGAGTCCCTAAGACCCGTCATGGTCAATGGAAGGGCCACACAGAAGCAGATTCCTACACTTCATATGGATAAAAGGAAGCAGGAGGAACCCAGAGAACAGAGAGAGACGATTTTCTCCCATTCAGGCCAAGGTTATAGTTCCCTGACTGGGATTTTTATCATTTGTACTGCCATGAGACATGTCTGTAACAACTACAGCCCCCCACATCCTACCATGCTGGCTGTCTCCTCTCTCAGTCAATGGTGATCTAGTTTAGCGTGCAATTCCTGTGAGCAAATGTATAAATTCTGGATTGAGATGACTAATTTGCTTGACTCCACTGACTTCAATGCATAGTGTAAAAGCATAAAAGCATTGACAGACTGCATAGCCTGGACTCATGACTGGGTAGTAGTAACAGTAGCAGATAGCAGTAAGAAGATCTAATGCAGCTTTTGCTGTTTGGCAATGTGTCTGGTGAATTCAAAGGTTGGCCATGTACGCTTGTTACAGAGGGAAAGTAGTTATCATGAGCAAAGTCAGGCAAGTCCAAAGGGAAAAAATATCTGTTATTGTCAGGCAAAAGCAAATCTCTGTTCCTGCTGAGCTGACTTAGGTTCAACTACTTTTAGCTTGTTCCAGATTCAAGACAGGAATAACTGAAAAATCACTTGGCATTTTGAGGGTAGCGCTAACATTTCTTACTGAGTGGGAAGGAAGGGTAGAAAGGGAGAGGAAGACAGGAAAGACTGACTCTGTCTCACACCTGAAAAAGAAGCATTGTGTTGACTCTAGTGGTTTGGTTAGGAACCATTGTGTGCAGGTTTGCAACAACCCCCTGGAGAGCCTCTATTTCCCCCATGGACATGTCGTCTGTTTCTCAGAGGGGTTTTGGTGCATGTAATATATATCCCTTTCAGAGGACATGAACCTGCAAGGTCTGTTTCAAAAGTGCACCAGTGCCTGATGGAGATGTAAGGGCCCAAATCACGGAGGGTCAGGGAAGGTGTAATCCAAGTAACTCTGCTTGCCTCGTGCTTGTAGATTGAACGTTACTCAGAAGCGAGATTGAGGAATAGCCTAATCTTAGAGGAGGGTGTAGGAAGGCAAGAATAAACCTCCTCTGAGGAAGGGCAGTGGAGAATGATGACAGAGACAAACATTGGGAGTCTCTTTGTACTGACATTACAGTAACTACAGTGACAAAAGCACCAGTGATTAAACACAGTCCCCCTCCCTGCCATGAAATCCATTCCTGGTGATCAGTGCGTTCATGGATCTCAACAATAACAGCTATTGCCTCTGTGTGCTGGATGCCATGGGAGGACTGGTACCCTATCAGTCTCACAGGGCTCTCCTTCTGGCAAGGAGCAGCCATTCAGCTTCCACCATGCATATGGTGAGGGCTTGAGAAGAAAAATAACAGCAAAGCTATTGAATCCAAGGCTGGAAGCAGATGTTATATGTGACATGAGTCCTTCTGCAGAGATGTCCATATCTGTACTGTGAGGGTCCATGAAGGCCCATATGCAAGTAGGCAGGCTTGGTGGTCAGTGCAGTCAGAGCATCCCTTGAGCTAAGCTTGGGACGGAAGGGTGAAAACAGCCAGCAGGTCCCACAATGCTGGCTCTCATGGGGAGCAAAGGCCAGGAGGGTTGTGTTGTTTTGGCAGCCTCTCCCACTTGCATTGCTCAAAGGAAGTGAGCCTGGACGATTGTCTCACAAACCCTGAGCACCACCTTACCCTGGCAGTCTTGCGCACCCCAAACTGGGTAATGGTTGACTGGCAGGACTTGCATGGTGAGATGCCCCAGGGCAGTAGCTCTACTTCTGATCCCAGGGATAAGCTCCCAAAAAGTGAGATGGAGCACTGGATTCCGCTCATAGCTGATGGCTTTGGCTGTGGCCACTCATACCAAGAAGCTAGATGTTTGCCAGGCTGCTCAAGGGTGATGTGGCCCCATGTTGTCCCTAAGGCCCTGGTCATACTCAAGCATGGTGGCCACTCAGGAGGAAATCCTGCCATCCTCATCCTTTGGGAAAAAACAGCTCAGGACAACAGGCTTCAGGTGTCCTCCCAGTACTGCCTCAGGTCTAGGCTCCCACCCTCAGCCCTCAGCCCAGAGAACCTTGCAGATACACTGTCCAAACACGACCTGGGAGGTGGATGGGGAAGCCGGCTTTGTGGTGCCACTCAGGAGCAGCGCCAGGAAAGACAGAAATAGAGATTTTCTGGCATTAAGCCTTACAAGGGAGGTGATGTGTGTACAAACTGATGTGGGCAGTGACACATTGACAGAAGACAGATGAAAAGACTGTGGTACTTTCTAGAAAGAATGGCAATTGAGGAAGACAGGGTTTGGTGGGGTCACTTGGCTCCTGAAAGTGCCAGACTGTACATGCAGTCGAATTGGTTAGCCCTGAAGGCAGGATTATAGATACTCTGAAATAAACACCTTGAATTTAGGTCATAATGGGGACGTGAGATGCCTCAGGACCAAATGCTTTGATCAGCAGATCTGCACTTATTGCACTGAATTAACTGCTAAGGTAGGCTGAGCCAGATGTCACACCAGCTTTCTCTTCATCAAAAGCAGCAGCAGCATGAAGTTTTCTATGTGTCTCAGCACTCATTTCCTGCAGCACAGCTTTTATATTTCATGGTTCCCCTGCTCTCCTTTCCAGTTGCCTGAACAGCTCTGCCTAACTCAGCCCTGGAAGAACTTGTATTTATTTTGCAATATCAAGATCGAGACACTCCCCACTTTCATGAAGTCCTGAGCTGAACATTCTCAAGCTGGAAGCAATACAAAATGATGTATGTTACTTGTTTACAGAGACAATACCTTGCCTGCTTTAAAACTAATTAAGACTTTTGGTTACAGAGAAGAAGATGCTAACAGTGCTTATTGAGGTCTAATTATTTATTATTGAAGAAACATCGATTTTGGACCAGAGTTTCCTTCAGCTAAGTGCCATCAAAGCAGATTAAAAAAAGACACTTTTGAAGAGTTTACAGTTTATGCAGTCTGCAGCCAGGATGGAGGAAAATAACCTGAGCAAATTTATAAACAAATCCATGGTTTTGTGTTAATGGAGCCGGAGTTTGTTCTTGAGTTGTGTAATAGTTTGCAGCACTATAAAACTGAGGGAAACATTATGCAGTAGCAAAATGTTAAGAAATTTATTGTGTACTCTTACAAAGTAGTTTAGTCAAAAGCATATGGAGCCATTTAAAATGCCATTTGGCTAGTACTGGCTTGCCTACACTGTGTGTATATTTAATGTTCATTATAATTATAGGTTCACAGAGATGCATCTACATATGTGTATGCTTGGTGTAGTTGACTATGTGATAGAGGCCTTTGACTTTAGAACATTTCCTGAGTTGTGTATTTAAATTTGAACTTTTAAATATAAAAGTCTATGTTAAATAGGGTCTTGTGTATTTTATAAAGCTACAGAACTGCAGACCTCAAAGGGCTCCCAATTATTTCAAAATAGCATTTTCTGTTTTTCTTCTCAGCCAGCAAGAGAAATTGTTTGATTAGTTATTAATTAGCTGAGTTTGTATTTCCATATACTATTGGGCTAAGAAAGAGAGTTTACTGTTGAAAAAGTGAATCTTCAGGCTGACTTCTGAGCCTAAAACCCTGCCTCTTGGTGTCTTGCCTTGCATACAGGCACTGCATTTTGAACAGGTATTTATTTTAGGTATGCTAACTTGGTAAGATTTCCTGACACAAAATTGCTTGCTTTCACAAGCATGCCCCCCTTTTTTTTAAGGGCAATTTTATAATCACAAAAGGGAAATATAATCTTTTGCTCTGTTTCAGTCTCAGCAGCATTAGGGTTTTAATTTGGACTGATGAGGACTGGACTGATTCCAGAAGAATCTCACCTTGTGCTTTGACCACAGCATCACAAGCAGGCTGTGGTCCATGTGAATGCAGCCAAGCGCTTAGAAGTGAGATGTGAGTATGCCTTCAAGGCCTTGAAATCAGGAGGCAGATAAGAATGCATAATATATTCAAGACTCAGGATCTTGCATTGCTCAAGCACGTGTTTTGAATGCATAGGACTGCTAATGCTGCAGAACACTCCTTCTTTCAACTAAACTTGTTACAGCTCTCACATATGGCTATGAAAGCCATATGCCAGGGCTCATGATCTTAGGCAGAAAAATAGAAGACTGATGTACATGTTGTTGGGGTTTGATTCCCAACCTTAGATGAGGCTTTACAGTCAGGATATTGATTGGAAAGCCCTCTACAGCAAACCAGCAAGAAAAACTGAGGATGTGGGTATTTATTCTGTATCCTTCAGGCTTCAGAGCTCTGTCTCTGCTTCCTATTGAAGTAGCGCAATAAATCCTCCCCGGAAAGTAGGTTTGAATGTCTCTTCCTTTCAGAAACTGTTCAAGGTTTATTCTTCTGCTCATAAAATACAGTTAAGATTTTTGCCCCTTTTTTATTTTATATTAAAAAATATGAGGAAAATATGAATGAGTGAGGCATGGAAGCTCTCTGAATTCAAGTGTCTTGAGCCTCGACCAGTGATTGAGGTTCAAGTATACATAGGCTGTTCTATAGTCAGCCATCTAATAGATTTCTAATTGTGCATAGTGTTTTAACATGGCATTTCAGAAAGAAGTCCAAAATGCTACTTACCCACCTGCCACAGTACTGAGACTACTTTTCTATCTGGAGTTCAGATTTGAAAGCTGAAACCGCCTTCAATCTGCATTTATATTGTTTAGCTTAACCGTGAGCTCAGTAGCAACTTGAACTAGAATCATACCAAATCCCAATTCCCTAATATTGCCAGAAGGCTAGAGAAGGTGGGAGTTCTGAGGAAACCGCAAAATTATTATTCTGATTTGCATTGTGTTATTTAACCATTATGTTTAAGCACTGTATTTTTTGATCACAGTCATGCTCAGAATGATGATTCAGTCGCTTGGTGGGACTGGTGTATGTTCAGCCAATTTAAAGCGAGTTTATTCTCAGACATGTCGCTTGACTAAAAGTGCTGGGTTTTATTCTAATGATTCTATATCACAAATATGATTCTGCATTAAAATGCCAATATAAGCCAAGGCAGTAGCAGTTGTTATGGCTAGACACACTCCGCTGTGATATTTGTATTATAAAGAGAGCCAATACGCTCACATAACATCAAAGCCTCACTTTGCACTGCCATGTTCCAGACGTGCCTATCTGGACCAGGCATTGTGGATGCTAAATGTTCTCCAATGTTTGCACCAGTTACCATACACTCTGTCACTAGCACCTTTCAAGGAGTCCTGACACAGTGAGATGTATGGGGAAGAACACAGTGGATATCTAGGAATCTCTTACATCATTCCCCTGCCTTCTGTTTTTGGTCACCATGGGAAGCAGGATGCTGGGCTTAGGTGGACCTTTGCTCTGACACTGTATATTTGTGTGCTTCTGCTAGTCCTTATTCTTTCTGTTACCCTCTGGGTGGGCCTAGGAGAGCCTTGGTCATGCCAATGCTATGCCATTGCAAATCAGACTTCCTCTGTTTTGAGCCTCCACTGGTAGGTCCTACACCCTTTAGAAAGTGTCCTCTGGTCCCTGCTTAGTGCACTGATTATGCACTGAAGAGGGTCAGGGTGGGGGTGTTGGTTGTTTTCTGGATGAACCACAGATCATAAAGTGGGATTGGGATCATGGAGAAAATCTTTTCTTGGCTCCAGGTTGTTCCACTCTCTGTGGGCACGTGAACCTTTAGCGTGCGCCAGCACCAGCGGATTTGAGAGAGGACAGCCTGACACCCTCTCTGGACCAGGCCTTTAGGGCTGCCCTTGGCAAGCAGCAAAGGGGAGCTTGGCCAGCCCTCCTTCAGAGAAAGCAGCTCTTACTTGCTGCCTGAAATCAGCTTGCTCCTCCTGACTTCCCCTTCATTTATGGGTTCTTTTAAGGATAACACCTATCCTGGGGCATTGAATAGAGAGTTTTATTCTCCATATCTACTTTTTATATACCCTTTTTATGTCAACCATGTAAAATTTAGGCTTTATAAAACACAGGCTATTGACTGCTAAACTCTTTTGGTTGATGAATTTTGGCAGCCCATAGACTTTCATAGCAGATTTTCTAGAAACCCTATTGCCACAAACAGCCAAGTGCCTTGGCAATGCAGGTCTTCTATGCCAGAAAAAAACCAAAAGACAAACTGTATCACAATTGCTCTCCAAGTAAGTAATGGGCACAAATGATATTTTAAAAAAGACTGGGATAATTGCACTTGAGCCTTCTGTTGCTCATTGTTTATGTCAGTTCTGGGGACACTTTATTCTGCTGCTCATAAGGGGTTTCTAATGGTCATACCTGCAAAGCAGGTGACGATCATCTTTTGTAGCGCTGTGTCAGAGAGCACTGGCAGCAGATAAGGGTCTCTGTGATAACTCCCCACATGCTAAACATGGCTGTGGTTCAGCTTCCCACATCCAGCCCTCACAGTGCCAATAAGCAGAGTCCATCCAGGTGGTCACAGGGCACCACACGTGTATGGCATGAAGTAGGATTCTAGCCCTCACTACTGCATAGAATGGTTTGGGTTGGAAGGGACCTTAAAGATCATCTGGTTCCAACCTTCCTGCCATGGGCAGGGACACCTTCCACTAGACCATTGTTCATTTGTTTCCAAGGGGTTCTAGACATCAGATTACGTTGCTGGAGCTCAGCTCTTTCCTGCCAGTCTGGCAGGGACTGCTGCTGGCCATAGCTTGGGTTTGCTCCCATCTCTGGCAGTGGCTGGAGGGGTACAGGGCTCTTTCCATAACACCTTTTTAGAGGAGCAGCACATGGGGTAAAATAGGATTTTGTCTCAACCCAATTAAATGGAAAAAGATCCCACACTTGAAATGCCCCCAGAGCTATAGCTTAGGCACAGTTAGATGGACCCAGTGTGGTGATCAGGGACTCAAAATAGCCATAATTACCACGTCCTGTTTTGGATCAGCAGCAGCGCTGCAGCTGTTTCAAGGATCTGCTTCCTGCAGGTGCTGGTCAGGCCCTGCTGAGGGGTGTCTGCCCTGTGCCAGATAGTTTTCTCTCTATTTTTGTTATTTATTTATTAGCAGCATTTAAATAGAGTAATGTTTGCCTTTTGATCCAGGTGATATCCTCCCTGAAACAGGGGTGGATGCTTTTATCCATTGAGCTACCTTAGAGAAACAGGGTTACAAGCACAGGAAACTCTCGTTGGGGAGACTCATTCTCTAATGCAGTCTCCAAATTCAACTTTAACTAAGAATCCCATTAAAGCCAGAATAATTTATTACTTCTATATAAATCACAATACTTACTTATGTTCGGAACACTTAAAGATCTTTCTATATAGTCAGACAAATAAATTTCCCAGGAATGTAGGAAGTTGTAGGGAAGATTTAGTGCTTGCTTCTTCTAGGAAGAAGGTGGAAGAGCGAATTACTGGGAAGCAGCGAGAGAGAGGAGCCATCCTGGCCTGACCATATCAAGACCTTCATTTTCAAGTGGTGGAAAAATTGCAAAGGAATGCAACCAGGATGCTGCACACAGCATTATTTGTAACCTGTTCTCATATGTCATTAGGGTGTTTTCAATCTTGCTGCCTGGAGACATTCTAACAGCAGCTTACCCACCACCCACAAAATCCATTAGTTTAAAAAATAAAAAAATGAGTCCTTTGACCAGACAGCGATGGCCCTAAAATTGCTTTGGTAAGTGCAGATATAATGAGGATGGAGATTTCGGAGCTATATGAGGATCGTGGCAGACCTAATGGAAAATCGAGCCACCGTGATCTGTTCTCTGCAAGGGCGACACCAGGCCTTGGTTTGCTTCTCCTAGATTACCCCGTAGCTGGAGAAGCAAAAGCCAGGTGCTGAATGCAGAGCATGGCACGTATTTTAGGGTTAGAGTGTTTTTTGGTGTGGCTCCTCTGGTACGTGCCTGATAACATCTGAAGCTTCACCTTGGATCTAGCACTCATTAATCTGAGTGGGCCCGTGTACATCAACCAAGAGTGGGACCACCAGCATCTTCAAAAGCCAGCAGGTGTGTGAGTGGCTGAGGAGGTTGGGGCTGGTCCTCATCCCCGCCCGGCACTGCTCTCCCTTTGCGGCGTCACTCTCACCACCTCTGCTGATGGATCTCCAGTGTAAGCACTCCCTAACCCCATTCTGCCGAAATGACTCCGGCTGGAAACTCTTCCCATTAAATGTATCGACTCAACAGCCAGGGCTGCTTTTATTTTATTTATTCCTCACCCTGAGTAATTTCCTTGGGGCTGGAGAGGGGAATTTTGTTTCCAGCCCATAGCTGTACACAACCGCACTGCTTGGTTTATTGCTGAAGTGGGTGATATCCAATCAATCCCACACCTGGAAGTGAGGTGCTTAGTGACCACCCTCTGTCAGCTTTTCTACTTTATGAACCTGTCAAACTGTTTTTATTCACTCCTAATACAATCTTTCCACAATAGGGAGCTTGCATGGCTAGAGGAAGCTGCTGCTGTTACCTGGGAACTGTGATAAACTGCTATGCAGCTTTTGGGGGCTGCAGCAGCCAAGAGAGTGTTCCTCTTGAAGTTTCAGGAACTTTGTTCCCCCCCCTGTGCTTTATGTGCATGTCATGGGGTGCATTTATTGCCTCTCTGTCAGGAATGTGCCTGTGTGGAGGGAATCATAACAATGGATTACTTAATCAGCACATAAAACTGAGTGATTAATTAACAGGTCATCCATGAGTAGCAAGAGCAGCACCACTGTCTCACTGGGCAAATAACCCCGCACCAGGAAGCTTGACTGTCTAGGAATTTTTGTTCAATGCAGTAGCATTTTCTATAACTGGGATTGCAGGAGATTATGGTATTATAAATGAGATTTGCTCTAAAGGGCAGTGGCCCTCTGTATCTTATGGATTAGTCCAGCTCTCCTAGAAAGAGTTTTCATAAAGCTCCTTTAATGAGACTGCACTGAATTGAATTATGTCCTGTCTTTCCCGCAAAGTGGGATTTTAATACGATACTGGATGTGCACACAGAAGGGTCTCTTATGTATTCTTTTCTAGGGGTATGCGTGACCTATATAACAAGACCTACACAGACAGACACAGGCCTAACCCTAAATATTTGTAAATTAAAAAAAAAGTTTGGTTGCTCTGGAGCAATTTGGGACCTCTGCTCACCATCACCCATTATTCTGGCCCAAACAGTCCAGCTTTAAAACCAGAGATGGTAAATTCTCTGGGGACACAGGACTCTGATCCCTTGCACTGGCTCCCTTGATGCAACGGGGATGGGAGAGCAGAAGGCTGGCACCTGGTTGGCGACAGGTGGCAGGCGACAGGAAGCTCTGGAGTTTTTCCTGCTACTGGTTCAGAGTAGCAGGTGCCTCTTCATCATCCTACATCCTCGCAGGTGGCTTGTGAAGCTACCTGCCCTGGCTGCCCCCTCGCTGAATGACCATACCTCCTGCTCAGCCAGCCAGCACAGCTGTGTCGCAGGCCAGCAAAGTTTTGTGGAAGGACATGGATGAGGAAGGATGAATAAGTGCAGCAGGGCTGGAAACTGTAATTTTCTCTTAGCTGAGACTCACCTGCTTACTTGAGCTGTGCAGCCCTGCAGCTGCCACACCTCATCTTCTTGTGGAGACAAAAGCTGCAGGCGATTCTGGAGAACAGGCTGCCACAGCTTGCAGACAAACTGAGTTAACGAGAGCCTTTCCCTGGATAGATATTGCTATCTTTATTCTACTCCTAACTCTCTTAGTCCTGCTTTATCAAGCCCATTTGCTGTAGAGAAAGAGTAATTAGCTTGCTTTCTCATGCAACACGCATCTCCAGTTTTGCTCCACGACCCAGCCTGTAGCTCTGTTAGCTGATCTCCAAACTCAACCTGCGGGGTAGAGGCCACCTTGAAGATCAACAGGTCCACTCACGCACTGTAGTATCGCCTCTCTCAGCAGATCAGCCCTGTGGCGCAGGTTGCTATGCTGTCCCTCTCCCAGAGGGCCAGGCACTGAAGGAAAGCTCTCAGCCATGCTTCCAACCAGCCATGAGCAGAAGGCGCTGGGCTGGGGTTTATGCACCACAGCTCACCATTGGCTTTGCCCTCTTCCTGCAGCTTTTGAGACAAATTACTGGCAGTGCTGTTTTACCCTCCTTGGGCCCTGCTGTCACTGTCACGGCACAGTACTGGGCTGGATGGTCTTGCAGCCTGGGAGGCTCCTCCATGTGTTCACCGATGAGGCACATTGCAGGGCATTACCTTGCCAGGAAGCTGGCAGAGGCAGAGCAGTGGTGGGGTGAGAACTTGCTGGCAAGTTGCTGCTGGGGATGGCTGGGGAGGCAGGTTAGTCATTCACACCACACTCCTGCATGAGCAAGGGTGGCTGGTCAGCACAGAAACACACCACTACAACAGGGCTCCTCCAGGAATGTATTTATTTACATTAAAAGACTATTATACAAACTGAAAGAGAGGAAAAGAAAAAAAAGAGAGACAACATCTTAGAGGGGCAGGTGTGCTGAAGTCAGCGCCTCTCACTCCCCACCCCATCTTGCTGCCACCTTCCTTCTGCTCTGGTCTGACTGTGAGTGCCGCAATCCTCGTAGGAAAACCCCTTCCCAACCCTCTCAGTGTGAACATGTTTTCTGTTTAAGTGGCTTTCAGAAATCATTTTCTGCCTCCAAAGAAAACTCTTGCCCAAACGTTTTTTTCTTAATTTATTTATGTAACACAGTGTAGAAAGCTATCAATTCATAAGCAATGGTTCTGTACAATCATCCTGCAGAGGATCCCTGTTAATTTTCGACCAGCAGGCACTTTCCCCCCCCCAGAAGTGCTCACAATTAACAGGGATTCTTTTTAATATTTTTTTTTAAGATCAAAAAGATACATGGAAAAGAAAATAAAGTTTACCTTTCAATGCCTAAAGTGTGCACATAAAACAGGCACAAAGAAACGAATGTGTATTCCCATGATTTCTACGTCACTAATACAGCAGAGGCAACAATCTGTACAATAAAATGCAGCTGCAGAGGAAAAGAATTTCAATAACTCATCTGGAATACTTTTTAAAAAATGTTGTTTTACTTTAAAATGCATAGTGATCAGAAAAAAATGCTCAGCAAAGAGAAGCAGCTAAACCCCCACAGACACAGAAAGCATCCCCCATCAATTCTTAAAGCATATTTCAATTAGGACTTAATTTTGTCACAAATCACAATAATAATATACAACTGGCTAAGGAGCTACATGATAAATAATTGGGAAAGAGAATCTATCCATGCACTAGTTAAATACAGCTAACCTCTTTACAGTACACAAAAAACATTCATTAATAATGTAGTGTAAAGACTGAAATGTAAAGAGAAAGAGAGAGAAAATACATTACTGATTTTATTAATTCAAGTTCAGGCATCTACTTGTGTTACAGCACAGCTGTCAAAAGGCGAGAATGAGTAAATAATAAAACAGAGTGTTTTTCTTTCTTTCCACATTATTCTATAACTGAACACCGATGGGCAGTGAAGCAATCATTCTGCTGTCCAACTCATGAGGCTGCTGTGGTGTCCTAGTTCTGCATCTGTTCAAAGAACTTGTAGGTGGGATTTTCATAGCCATTTTGCTGCATCTTGGAAAGGTGGCGCTCCTCTGGTGTCACTGCAGCATCCACCTGTTGTGAGAGAAACCACCAGTGTCAGATTCTTGCTTCATTCACAGCATACCCCACATTTCCCCACTTTACAGCCATCCAACGTACTTTGTACCCTCCCCTGTACATTCAGGCAGAAAGCATTCTATGAAATGCAAGACAGAGTTTGTTTGACAGGTTCTTCCCTGCCCTGTTCCCCTGCCCTCGAATTATTTTAACCAAGGGGGGAAAGTAAGTTGAGTCCTGAGCCAGCTCAGTCCAAATCTCCTAAGAAAGTCTAAATAAAAGTCTAAAATGAAGGTGGCTGGGAAGTGACAGGGATACTTCTCCACTAAACTAAGTAGTAAACCTAGGATCTGGAGTCTCTCATTTTGAAGGGACAACTGTCTCTGAAAGCTCTTCACTCCAAGTTACACAGGACTGTGAGCAGCATCATGAACAAAATCAATAGAAAGCCCTGCACCCAGCAAGAAATGAGAAACCAGCAAACAGCTTTGAAAACCAAGAGATGATCCTTCCAGCTTGGACAGTCGCGGTTTACTTTTTGGACAGAGTAATATGCAGGAGAAGCTAAGGCTAAATGAACAATTCTGCAACTCCTTTTTTTGCTGCAGGACTTCAAAACCAGCTGACCAACTCAACAGTGCTAGCTTTGGTTTCTGTTGTCTGGCTCAGGAAGCATGCAACTCCACAGACAGAAAAAGGAGATATATTTTGCATCTCCCTGCTAGTCCTGCATTATTAGGTTTTTTCCCCTAGGATATACTGGTATCTATACTTGGGATCAACTGCACATCAAAAGAAACGAAAAAGCTCACTAAGAAGCTGAAGGAAGTGGCATGAGGCTGCCTTCTGTCTATATTGTGCTCTCAGATTTGTTGCAGGTGCTGTGATCTCAAGACCAAAAAAAAAATTACTGGGAGAAAATAAAATGTGGGTCACAATGAAATGACAAAAGGAGCCAGGCACAAGGTGAGCAAAAGACCCCATTGCACTCATGGAAACAGAATTTCTCTGGCTCCAAGATCGAGTTTGGTTCAGCTTAGTGACAAAAAGCTTGATGTGTCTGCACTGGTTTAAGTATTTCTACTTTACAAAAATTGACCTTTCTTGATTAGTTGGAAGACAGGCATAAGGACAGCTCAGTCAAGACTTCTCCACTGAATACCTGCGGCGGCTCCACAAATCATTTTCTTCCTTCACTGAACATTACAGTAATATAAAACTCCATCAAATTACAGTGGGCAAGAACAGTCTCTAAATGTTAATGAGGTATTTTACCTCTGCTGTGCGAGCTCAGTAGCTGTTGTGTATTCAAAACCTACCATACCCTGGCTATCTTGCTAACCACCTACGAAAACAGAGCTAAGAAAGCCTGCTTGTCAGCTATTTCACTTGCTATCTGGTACCTCTAGTGTCTGACAGCTCTTAAGAGAGAAGATAAAAAGCCAATTTTACCTTGTTGAAGTTTAAAATCAGGAAAGTGCCTAAAACTCTAGGTATGCACATTTTCCTTTGGATTCCTGTAAATAGTGACCTTTAGGAAAAACATCCATTTACTTTTAGCATAAAAATAGCCTTTTAGATAATGGAAAGTGTATTCTCTCAAGAAGCCTTATACAGCAGTCTAACTCCAACCTTTTAATAAAAAAGCAAAGGAGAAGTACTTATATCTGATACTCATTTAAAATCTACTCTACAATACTGGAAGTAACTCAGCTTAGTGAGGACAGACTATGACCCTCGGTAAATTGTTTCGTGAATCCCTGGAGAAAGATTAAGGTTATGTTCTTCCATACTTGGGACAAACGCAGGCTGTTCAGCTTGTTTCTGCAGTCATTCTTTTACTGAGGTGGGTTATACCACAGTAGCACCGTTCTCACAGTACCACCAGGAAGTGGCTCCTCTCAGAGCCATCTTCTCTCCTGATGGTCTTTTGTCTGTTTCTGAAGAGAAGAAATGGTTCTGTGTGGCACATGAATTGGGCTTCTCAGATGAACTGCTAACCCCAAATCTGATTTTCCTATCTGTGTCCCATCCCAATCTCCTCATCCATATTTCAGCTCTCAAACTGCATTTTCAATCAACACTGTATCTTCCATCAAATCTCTTTGTTACACAATAAACACACATTTCTGTGAAATGCCCAACTTTAAAGGCCACATACTGCTTTTGCTGTGAAACTCTCTGTAGCTGGGAGCCCTGAGCCTTCCAGCAAGCCCCTGACTCCTGCCGGCAGGGAGCAGGATGGCAGGCAGAAAGGATCACTGGCCTGAGCTGACACTGTGCTGCCTGTGTTTCTGATTCTGCAATATAACTTGACCTTTTTTGTTGTTAAAATACTGCCATTAAAGGCTGTCTTTCCCCCTCACCCTCCCTTTATTTTTCCTAAGTTGCATTTGCGTGCAGTAATTCTCTTATGCAACAAATCTCAAATCCATCTATTTCTTCACCTTCTGTGACATGTTCTTCGGCAGTGAGATCCTGTGTATAGAGAGAGGTCACTCTTGCTTTAAGCTGCTCTTTCCAGATTTCCCTTTTTTAGACATTTATGGGGGGGCAGAAGGGAGCCTGTTTTTCTTTCCCTGCCCCCTCCCTCTCCAGAAGTGACAAAAGAAACTTTTTTTCCTGGAGGATGCAATCTCCCCCTGGCCAGCCCATGTGGGTGGTGAGTGCTCAGCTTGGCTGTCAACAATCATTGTGATCCATCAAGGACAAGGGAACCCCAGAGAATTTCACAGCCCATCTCCTCTTCAACCTCTACACCCAAATCCCCAAGACATTTCTGTAAAACAAGGTGCTCAGCAGCCAGTATAAAGCTGTGCACTCGCATTTTAAAGACTCGTCCATGCCTGCTACTCAAGCCTCACCTATGCCCAGCAGAGAAGGCAGTGGTGGGGCAGGGTGAGAGGTAGTGAGAGATGATCCTGCTGTCTGGCAGAGCACTTGTTTTCAATGCATGTCATCAGTGTAACAGCAGTAGGGCCTAACAAATCCATTCCATTTAGGTTTTGTACAAACACATAAAAGGCCTAATCCCTGCCCTGAGGATCATGCAAATTTAACAGTGTTAACTATTTCCGTTGTGACAACATTGCTGTATGCCATCTGCTGCTGCAGGAGTTGTCACTAACATGGCTGCAAAGGGAAGTGAAGAACAAAGCAGGGAAAAAAGCAAACATCCGTGTAGCCTTTTCAGCACTTACAGAAAATAAGAATACAAAGCAAGTGCACAGGAAAAGCCACCCTTCCTTTCATTCTTGAAGGGGCTGCTGTAGCATCAATTCAGTCCTGGTTCTTGTGCACAATACCAGGCTACTGAAGTACCTGGTGCTTCTCCAAATCAAGAATTCACAAATAAACCCACTGACAGATTCTCTTCCAACATGAAATTAAAGCACAATACGAAGCTCTGGGGTTGAAGAATCAGGGAACTCTGTGTATCAATACATGCCGGGGAGCATCTTCCTTTCTGGGAGGCTCCCCCACTAGGCTGGGATGCAGAGGAGGGGTATGCCAGATCCTGTGCTATACTTGATATTTAAGCTCCAAACAACACTGTATTGAACTCTGTCACCCAGTTTAGCTTAAGCCTCCCACTCAGCACTTCTTATTCAAGGACTAGAAGATGTGATAAGCACACAGCATAACCTCCTTGTGGGAAAGAAATGGGGTAAGACAACAACATAAATAAAAGAGAATCAAAGAAAGTGCAAGGCAGAAGAGGCTAAAAAATTGACGAGAAACTAGAGAAACTTGGAAGAAAATCAGGGAGGAGAAAGAGATTAGGAAAAAATGTAAGTAAGCACAGTAAAATCAGACTGAATTTTTAACACCCTTGCACAATATTCCATATTAAAGAGTCTCACTTTGAGATAAAACCAGGTTATAGTGGAAGTCCAATAACCTCTGAAATACGGCATTTACAGATGAAAGGGATTTACTGAGGTTCCTACTTGCAGTCTATTTTTTTTTTTTTAAATTTCCCCTTTAGCCTTCAAAATGACTAGTGCTGGTACTCCCTTTCCTTCCTGTAGCTGTCTGCTGCACGGTAATCCATCTCACTGCCAACCTATGTGCACTATCGCTCATCCTCAATGTCGTCTTTTCTACTCGCTTTTACCCATTTCAACTCTGCCAAACTCTTCCTCATGTTCCTTACAACCTCTGTCCTAGCTATTGCTCTGCCAAACGACATGCCTTGAACCCGATTACCTCCTTGTCAGTAAATCCCTAAAGCCCTTTATCACTTTAAGAAGCTTTTTGCACCCATTACGGAGGTGGCAGAAGTTGAATGCAGCATATAAGAGGTGTGGGTACTCCGGGGCTGCTGAGAAGCAGCCCTGACACTTCTCTTCTACAACATGATGCCTCTTGAGAAAACAGCTTGGTCAGGTAGATAACATCTTTTGAGACTGTTTGCCCATCTATCCCCTTCTGTTCCACCAGGCCCCGGATCTTTCACACAGAAAATCCTCACGTGGAGTCAGGAAGATAGCAATACTGCAGAAAAATTCACATGCTGCCTCTACACACATGGGGCAGATCAAAAAATCAGACAGGAGATGCTGGCAGCCCTCAGAGATTCACTGAACACAACAATGGTAAATGGATGTTGCCTAATATACACCTGCAGATCAGACCCTTGAGAGATGGGCTTTGGAGAGTACTACAACAATTTTAATGTCATCTCTGCTACTGCTGTGAGCCCTCCCATTGTCACCTCTCCCCACATGCTCCTGCTGGAGGTGCTGCCTCCGTAGCAAATGAGCTTCAAAGAGAAGATCCTCAAAGAGGGACAAGTTGAGACAGTCAGCCTTTGTCCATAGCACATGAGAGGGGAGAACCACCTGCTTTCATGGAGGAAGTATGCTCCTGCAGACAGCTCCCATGTGCACATATAGTAAGTAATGTTCAATTCCTCAGTCAGTTATTTACTCGACTGTGGAAGTCTTTTTCCTGAGGAAGCTGCAACATTTTGAAACATTTTTATTCTCAGACATGGGAGAAAATCATTATGACACTTTTTCTAAATAGGACAAGCATATTCCTCCTCAGAGCTTCAAAAATGGCTAACAGGATTTTTAATAACATCTATTGTTTAAGAAATCATAATGAAATGAGAAGCAGTATTACAGAATTGAGTTTTTGGAAGATAAGCACACAGGTGGAATAGGACCTGTTTTGTAATCTTGCATCCATTATCACAGAGTTAAATTCTCACAGTAAGTTCTGACATGCAACAAACAGGTTGCAAGATTTGTTAAAATATACTCAGCCAACCTAGATCTCATGTACAGTTATTTTTACATCAAGTGATTTTTGCTCTTCACGCTTTTTGTGCGTAGCACATCAAAGGTATGCTGCTGCTAAATAGATTAATCCTCTTTAGAATGGAATAGCTTAATTTTGAAAACATTTTATGATTAAACCTTGATTGTATATGGATCTTTCGGTGGATTCCCTCCCCCCAAATAAGTGCTACAAAATTTTCACCAACCTAGGGAAAAAACAGATGTTATGCCTTTCTTGCAGGCGAGAAGCTCAGACAGTGAGGTTATGCAGTCTGCCAAGACCACAGAGCAAGTCTGGCAGAATGAGGAATCCTGCCTGCCAGTGCCAGACACAATGCAGCAAATCTACAAGGCAACACCATCTACAGTGTGGTTCTGTAAACTGACTAATATTATTGGTACATCTGCATGCTATGGCTTTATGGTTTTATCTGAAAATTGTTTTTTATTCCTTAAGTGATAATGTCATTTTGACATGAATTATTTGTTCAGCTTGTGCGTGTTATTTCTAGTCCAACATTTCCAAATTCACTGTCACTGAAGAAAGTCTGTGGGAATCCAGGATTATCTTTGCCATGTTGTTCTATCAGGTGAAGCTCATCTGAAGTTTTAAGGTGTTACTGCAGTAATGGAATGTCTACATTCAATATCTGATTCAGGTCTTTGGCCCAGCAAGCCTCCTGGCCTATTCTGTTGTCGCTAAATTCAGCCAAAGGACGGTCTGATGCGCAACTGTTGGCAGCAGCTATCAACTTGGTGGTTTAAAATTAAAATCTGTTTCAATTTTCTACAAAATGGGCTGGAAGCTTTCATATGGAAAGTTAAAGCCGAGATTCTTGTTTGCTATTTCCTGCCTCTTGGTCCAGTATTCTGCACAGCTTGCTGTCTGCTCAAATCTCACCCCAAACAGTTGGTGCTCTTCTGACCATGTCTCTCTGGAAGCTTTCAAACCACATGGGTAACCACAGCATGGACGCAGGGATGCACAAGCACTGTGAAAGGCTTACTCAAAGATTTTTAAGACCCTTCACTGCCCCAGACAATGGAATACATGCATCAGGAAGCATGTATGTCTCCAGCAAGACCAAAGCTAGGTTCATTTGACTCAAGGCGAAACCAACATAACAAGGAAAAACATGTGTCTCTAGTACTTGCTAATACAAATACTATCCACAAACCAGACACTCACACAGTAAACTATGTATCAATATGCAAGAGAAAAAAAAAGTTACATGAACTCCCTTCCAGTTCTCATAATTAAGTTTTTCTGCCTACTGAGATCTTACCTTAAATCCAAGCAACAGATGAAGCATTTTAACCTGCTGTAAACTGACCAAAAATCTACTTGGTAGATTTGGAAGACACAAGGGTTTTCATCTTGAAAATCTCATACAGGAATCTATGTATTATTTGTTTCTCAAATCTATGAGCTTCAGATTAGCCATAAATCAAAAGCTGTTAGCAGCAAACGGAAATCTCGTTTATAGAACAAAAAGTAATAACGTATCTGTATAGGTAAAATCCTTGTCATGTACAGCACAATCCACAGAACAGCTGCCTCAAATGTTTATTTGCAAGATAAATAAAGAATTCTGTGTGTGTGAATTCCCAACAACAGTTCCCAACAATTCCCAAACCCAGCTTTTTCCTCTTGTGCAGTATCTTCTCATTGCCCACTGTTACATTTCCTCTAAAAAGAACCTTCACATTATGTGGTGATTGGTCTGGGATAATTCCAGAAGAGATTTTTGTGGTTTTACACCCAACTTAACATGGTTTATATTGCGCCTGCATTTACTAAATACGGCAATTTGATTCCACTCTGCTAGATGCAACTACTCCAACTCTGAACACGAGGCTTGCCAAAACCATGGTTTCTTCATTTGTAAATACATTTATAGAGCAGTGTGTTGACTGTGTTGTACATGTGACACCAGTTGTGCTTGGTAGTCTTTTCTTACCTCCACAACCCCATGATGAATAGATGTGTACTGCTTCTTCTTCAGCATCACCAAAGTAATGACAATGACTGTTGCTATGACAACACCTCCCACCATAAGTCCAATGATGGCACCTTTATTTGAACCCACATCTTCAGCAAAGAATACCTAGAAAAGAAAAACAGAGGAAGGTGGCCAATAAAAAGCTCACTGAATATCTGGTTAACCTGTCCAGCAATATAAAGCTTACTGAAGTATCAATAATTAAACACTACTGCATGTCATCCTAATCATTCAAAACTGGATCGCTATACAACACCCTCACAGCTGGAGAAGAGCAATTTGGGAAATCTGGATTGCCTTTGGCGTAGCAGTGCTGTGGCTAAGGGGAAGACTCATCTCCGTGTTTCTTCTTCACACAGGTCTTAGATAATAGCTGATTTTTTTCTTGGGTAAGCAAGTCAATATAATTGCAAAATGGCTGATGAGTGTGTAAAGGAGTAACCAGGGAGCACGCACGTTTTTTACTTTTAGAATGTTAATCATTAAAGTGCTCACAAATCTACATCTGTGTGGCTTGTTTGGACCATGATGCATTTCTTTGATAAAAGAGTAGTGAAGACCTGCAGGACAACAGCGAAACTTGCACGTGGTTGCAGCTGGGAGAAGATCCTTACACCAAAGAGACAGAGTTCAACCATGCTGATTTAAGTGATCATCAAAGAATGCTTCAAGATTTTGCAGGGTAAAGGGAGATGGGTGATAACAATACTCATGTGAGACCTAGATGCGGTAATAGTTGTGTGAAAAACAGAGGTCACCTGAATTATATATACTGATAAGGCAAAACAAGGACAGCAAGATGCTTTACCATGCATTCAGTAAGACTGGCTTTTAGCAACAGGAGCAGGTATGAAAAGTGGTGACTGTTTTCACTGACCTGTTTTGTATTCAACGAATATGCTAGATTACTTCACATCTATGCATATTTTACAAACCTTTTGTCTGCTTGTCAATAGCAGCCTTTTATTATTATTATTTTTAACCAAAATGAGCAAAAAGGATTACATTTACAGAATTGTAAGACTACCTCACTCTGAAAGACTAAATACTTTGACAACTATTTAACAAAAATGCAGAGGGAAGCAGGAAACCAGCTGAGAATTATAATGAGCTGTATAACATTTGCACTCTTTAAGAAACACAATCTTCCTCAGAGAGGTATTAAAGCATGCAGTATAAATATTTATATTGTTCCTAGTCATAAGCAAAAAATGTGTTTGAACAAGGTTAAGATTTCATTAGAACATACACACAATGGACAGTGTTGGCATAAGCTGAAGTGAAGTAATAATTTCTTTTGACAATTTTACCTGCCCAGGACTGAAATTCTGTTACCATACTATTTAGGAGCACTGTTGAAATGCCCCAGCTAATATACATGTGTAACAGAGGAAGGCCTTAAGCACTCTGAGCCATGAATATCAACTGAATGTACAGCTAAAACATGAACATCCATAAAGGAGAAAATAACTGCAATTTCAGCTCGATTCAGAAGTTCACGTGTAAAATACAATCTGCAGCTGAATTCAAAGGTATATCCTCAGGAGATTGTTTCAGTAAATCCTACCAGGGCACAGAGAAGGAAAACACAGATGAAAAAGTATTTTCTGCTTAACGCTTTTGAATTAAAGCTAATGGAGAAGGGCATCAGCCAGGATATGGCATGTGGTAGACAAGCAATACTGTGTAAGGCATCACGCAGTACTTTCTCAGGAATACTGGTCTCCCTGCTCAGTCTCAACTGAAAAGACAACCTAGAGGACAGTTTGCCAATATTTAAGTAACAGTTGTACCTACGAGTAAGAAGTATGGCATAAAATGCTTTAAAAAGTTGGAAAGATCCTATTTTAAGCATGGCACAGATTACCCAAATGCACGGATTACAACTCATTTCCCATCAGCCACCATGGTTAAGGGTTGTTTCCAGCACCAAACTGCTCAGGATGGTATCAAACCACTTAAACATTAAAGGTTGCTGCTGGGAAGTGCATATGACACAGGATCAATAAGTCTGTGTCTGAAACACATTCCTGCAAGTGCCTTCCCTTCGATAAACTACATGGGTTTACTCCGTCAGGATGTTTAACCCACCTGAGCTAAGCATGTCAGAATTTCCCAAATTAGTGCTAATGCATTTTGGATTAGCTCGTCAAACTGGGAATTCTCAGTTCTCAGCATCAAAGAGATGGCAGAATATCTTTTCACACAGTGATTGCCTAGTTCAAATGCAAATTTGAATCCCATGTTAATTTTAATTTTCAGCACTACTTAGCTTTAAGAATATATTAAGAAAAAAAGCTTTCAAGTTTAATATCTGGATAATGAAAGTCATGGAACTGAAATCTCATCATGTAATATACCTTTGAAAAAGAGGAAGCAGAAAAGGTTTATAGTCAACACTGCTATATGTGTTCTTCATTACTTAGTAAGGGATTGAAAAAAGCTTTTAGAAAATGCTTGTTCTTACTTACATTGCTTTCGGTTGCTACTTCTGTGCTCATAAGAAGCACAGTTCAAATGGGCAACAACATTTTGCTCCTACCTGCCCTTCACCTGTTAGTAATTTAATATACCTTAAGGAACAAAACACACAGATAAATCCAAGTATAATTAAGGCCAACAGAGAACCTCTTCTTATCCCAAGCAGGCAATCTTGTGAAAAGTTATGCTCCATGGAGTTCAGCCTCCTTCATGCACCACCACCATCTGTTTTGACAGAAAAGGAATCTATTCCTGAAACAGTGTCACTCTCTTTCTTGCTGCATCATGCTGCGGGTCTCCATAAAACTTTTTTTCTGTTCTTTTTTAAACTTACTTACCATTCTCCTCCCTCTGTATACCTTCTCTTTAGTTATGAGACCATGACGGATGGACAGTGGGACAAGTATTGCCCATATGACCACATACAGTCACACGACAGTGCAACGCAGGCACTGTCAGAATTTCCTCTCCCTTGAGACTTAATGGCTTTCCATCCTCTCTGCTGACACTATTCCAGGTTTACTCTCATTTAAGAGAGAACCAGAAAAATCATCATCTGTTCACATGAAATCTTTCAGCATCCACATCTCTCAGGGGAAACATGGCCATAACTGAACCACTAGTTCAAGACTGATTTGGCAACTCAAAATGGATGCGTGGAAAGCACCGTTTATTCACTCACCAGCTTTTGATGATGAACTTCATATCCTGAGTCATGCCTGAACTCCGCATCCATCTTCACTTCCGAGATCTCTTCTGTTTTAACATTGGTCAACCCAGAACCTGCATTGCACCGCAATGATAATTCATTAAAGTCATTGACTCAATTACGTTTTGCTTATCTCCACTGTTACAAGAGCAGATGGCAATCACTCACGCAGAGGAGGTGTGGTGCAGTGTGAGAGGGAACTGGGAGGAAAGTGAGGTACATTGGATGTTTCAATCCCACTGAGGTGACACAGAATGAGCTGGTAAAATTTCTCCTCTGTTAAATGTTCATTAATCCACTGCAGCTACGTTGGTATAAGCATCAAAGTCTTTCAGCATGAAACACTGCAAGAACTAAGCTGTGAAGGACCAACAGGTCTCCTGAATTGGCTCACAGGATGCAGAGAGATCTGCTCTGACAGCCTCTTTAGCAGTGTCAAGAAAATTCGGTATTTAGGCTGAAATCTTCCTCCTCCCTAAACTCAGGCTGATGTGAGGAAAAAAACCACGCAGCCACAGTGTAAGGTGGAAACCCCAGATACGCTATTTTCTTGCTTCCTGTGGGTCTGTGCCTTTTACACAAACATGCATAAAAAAGAATTATTAAAATGTTTGTTAAGTTTACACAGTTCTTATTTGGTTTTTTTATTTCAGACTGTTCAGAATTAATATGATTCTAGTCTTGACTTTTGTCTGAGGCATGGTCACTGTCCTTGATTAGAAGCACACTGTAAAGCAAGTAAGCAAAGCTTGCAGCCATTTTAATTGTAGATAGTTTTGCAGTCTATTCTTCCATTACTGGTGTAAAGGGGAGATGCCACAGTTGTCTAACTGGAAAGAAGACCAGGATTTTCTCCCAGAAAATAGCCTGAGGAGAATGAGCCAGACTTAAAACAGCTAAGCAGTACATCCTATATGTGTGTCCTGAATGAATGTTTTGTCCTGAAAAGCTGGCTCTGGCTTATAAAGAACATATGGGTATTCACGTAGCTAGTTATTTTCCTGCTCAGTACCAACTGATAGACATTTGTATTTCTTGGAGGTACAAACACTGCAGAAGCATGGTGTTTATGAGAAGTTATTTCCTCACCCTATCTAATATAATAAGAACAAACTGGTTCTAATTCCTCGTCTATATTTATTTTAGCATTTTAGCACCCCACCTCCTCTCTCCAAGCCTTCCTTCTTAGTATTTTGGGCTGACCTTAAGCTCTGATGCAGAAGAAGAGCCTCTTTTTAAAATTCTCAACATTACTGAGTGCTCTTGTGCTCCACTGTGTCTCTGGACTCTCAATAAATTCCTGAATACTTCCATGTGCCAATGAGCTCCACAGTCTGAAGTAGCACTCAATGCAAGAATTATTGCCCTTTTATTGCCTTTGAATGCGCAATTTCTTTTTCATTACATGCTGATTTATTTTTGTATTATGACTCAGCAAGAACAGACCTTTCCAAGAACTTCTCTGGACTGTACAGACAATTGAATTCAAAGGTTCTGATCTTTCTTTTCACAATAAACCATGCAAAGGAGAGAACAAGAATCATCTTCATGCAGTAAAGTATTTACAGTTATTTTCTTGAGCAGTCTGACTGCCCCATAAATTCTACCTTGTGAGTGTCTGCCCGTTTTGGGTTTTTTTTTTAAGGAATAAAGCACTTAAAGATCTCAAATCTCTTTATTAAGCATCTGATTTTTGATGCCACATTACTGTACTGACAAAAGTATACTTTGACATTTATACATGAGAGCATTTCTAAATGAAAGAACCGTAAAGTACTTGAAGAGTTGCAGTTTGACTACAAACCATCATGTTCTGCCAATGAAATCCAGGAGGAAATGGAGGTGAAGAAAATAAAGCCCAGGTGGTACCTGAAAATAGGTTTAACATTCTATCCTTGAAGCAGCTATGGTTAGTTTTCCAGATTAAAATAGGAATAAAATTTACTCTCCTCTGCACATCATTTCAAAATAGCCTCTACACCTGCATCAGTGGGAAGTGAAAAAAACGAAAACGTGTATCTGGCTACATGCCTCTTCAAAACCCTTTTTGTTTTTAGGATTAAAGGGGATGGGGAAAAACCCAAGAGTGGAATAGGAGTGCTCTGCATCGATTAAATAGCTGGGGTAAAGGGCTTTCCCAGGACTTGGTTCACTGCCCAGAGCTGTAGTGGTTGATGAGGTGGCTGGCTCCGAACTGCTTGCCATTGTGCACAGCCACACTTGCTGTCCCTTAGACATGCTGGCAAAAGCACCACATGGGAATTTCCCCAAGGCAAGGGCCTGGGGAATTGCACAACTCTCCTGCTACAACTGGCAAATTCACTGAAGCTATAAATATTGATTAAAACATATCCATACAAATACAACATAAATTGGCAAACAATCAAGTTCTTTTTTGTTGAGTCCTGTCTCCCAAACTTCCTAGAGGTCACTGGAAGAGTTAGGAAGCACATGGGAAACAGTGATTCGGCTTGGATGACAAGGATTAAGAGGGAAAGTCCTACATGACTTTCCTTAACTGATTAAAAGGCAGGAAATGAAGTGTAAATATACAGCCATTTTTCACAACGGAGGAAGGTTACCAGCAGGGTCCCACAAGGATCTGTGCTGTGCTGTTTGTAAAGTGATCTGGATAAGGGAGTGAATAGCGATGTGACAAAATTTATTGACAAAAAAGAAAAGAAAAACAGAGGAGAGTCAAAGTAAAACCAGCTGCAAAGAACCACAGAAGGATATTACAAATTCTGAGTGAACAATAAAAGGGAAATGATATTCATGTTGACATAATGTAAAGTGGTGCTCGCAGGGACACACAGCCCTAACTATACATACACAACAATAGGCTCTAAATTATCTCTGTTCCACCCAGGACAGAGACCTTGCAGTCACTGTGGGTAACTCTCTGTGGGCAGTTGGCTCAGTAGCAGTCAAAAAAGGCAAAGAGAAAGATAGGAGTAATTATGAGGGAACACAGAAAACAAAACATCGTTACAGTGCTGAATAAATGATGCATCCTCATTTTAAACCTGGCCATCCATTCTGGCCACCTCACATCAATCGATGGCAGAACTAGAAAAGATACGATGCAGGGAGACAGAGACGATCACTGGTATGGAATGGTTTCTATACAAGAAGGACTAGACAAATCATGAGTCTTCACACTGGAACAGACCAACCAAGGGGTAACATTAGAGAGGCCTACATGACTGTGAATGACAAGGAGAAAGTCTACACAAACGGTCACTCGTTATTTCTTCTGAGAAAGTACAGGACATTAACATGGCTATGACACAGCAGATTAAAAAATAATGAAAGTGTGTGTGTATATATAATTTGGCATAATGCAAAATTGGACTGTGGAACTCATTGGCACAAACCATGAGGATGTTGAAAATACAAAGGAACACAAAGCAAAGAAGAATGCTCCATCCAGAGTTACTAAAAACAACAGTGACAATACAACTTCCAGTCCTGGAACCTACCAAATGCTGCCTGCAAAAAGCTCAATGGATGTGCCAGGACTGTAAGGCAGACATGAAGTCTGTAAGTATCCTGTATGCACCACTGCTAGAAGCAAGATAATGGACTTGGGTACTTCTGCTCTTGGGGTTTGACCACTTTTACTGAAAGCAAGCTACGATATCTCAGACCCTGTGTCTTTGTTAGCTTCAGTTAAGCAGAGCCACAGGCAGGAGTTACAGCACCATTTCAGGGGCGCAGAACAGGCCAGGAGCCATCACACCAATGAATGAGTGATAGAAGATGATAAATTCATCAGTAGTCTCAGCTGCTGGAAAAATGCAGGCTCAGGTTTTCCTAAAGCCACAACTCTGAGGGCTGGGTGTCCTCTCTTCCTCCCATTCCCATTAAATAGTAGTATGGGAGCTGTACTTCCAGCGTGCAGCAGGTTAAACAACCTTTTGCCTTGATATTAGGCAGAAATATTTTGCTTTGGGCCAGGTGACCAAGGTCTGGTGGCCTACTTGGCCTTACCAATCCATAAAACCACAAGGAGATCTGAACACAAAGTAGCACCTGCTATTAGGACGTTAATGACTACTTAAAACTTAGTTCTGGCAGCTAGCAGAGGCAAAAGGTCAGAAACAGAAAAATCTTCCATTGCACTAACAAACCTGACAGAGATTTTTTCCTTCCTCCTATCTCCCTTAGAGTTGAAGAAAACAACTTTTAGAAGTACAACTAGGGCAAACTGGCGGTCTCCTGAAAATAAGTGATTACATAGTAAGAGAAGCAGGACTGTACTGGAATCTATTAAGTACCTGATATAAGACAAAAATATATGTCGGGGGCTGCAAATGCCTTTCCACCATGTTACTTTATAGAATTTAGACTTTCTATTTAACAGGCTTCTCCTTATTTTCAATTAATTCACTTTCTTGTCCTGGCGACTACATATTTAGACCTACATGGTAAAATCAAAGATTTATTTTCTAAAGGTAGTTACTGAAGAAAGAAAACTCATCAGAGGTGTGTGAATCAGGTTAAGATACAAACAGCTAGTACCTATCTATACCACTCTACTCTTGTGCTGAAGACAAGCATACAAAGAAAAGTTAATGATATGATAAGAACTTTAATTCTGACACAAAATAATGTTTTTTCACTAGCAAGTCTAAAGTACCCAAACGCAAAAGCCAATGTAAAACAAGAAAAGCGAGAGGAACAGACTCACAAATAATGATAATTATTAGTGCTTTTCCTTCTGAATTACATACAATCTCTAGGGAGTTGTGTTTCTAATTACATCAATTTAAAAATGCTATAATTCAGCTGGCAAATATATTAACTTGCAACTCCTCAGAAAAACTGACAAAACTATTTAGCCATCAAAAACACAGGCTTAAAAGCACCTAGTAAAATCCAGCAAAATAAGCTATGACGGCATTTAAGTCTATTGCTCTCAATTAGCAAGGTTAATTAATGCTTTTATACATACATGTGTACACATGTACATGTGCGCACACACACACACATCACCAAACATCAAAGAGAGCAGCACATGAAAACCTTTCTGTTCCTTGCCCTTAAAGGAAAAATAAATGGAAGAAAAAAAGACATACTGAGTTAAAACCTACTCACATAAAATAAAAAAAGTAGCTACTTTAGGGAACGCCTTATTCTTACACAGAAAGCTTTTGTGTTTGTGTAACATAAATTCAGGCTTCAAGAAGAATAAGAGTATAGAATGAATTCTAGCAAGTATGCAATTAGGTGTACATTATCTACTACACTACTTGTTAACACTACCAGCTAAGTAACAGCCTAGCAAGATTTTGTGATTTTGTTTTGCAAGGATTTGAAACAGTATTTAGCTGTGCCTGTGGTTTTCCAGTTACTTTCAGAGTTAAAAATTAAACCTCCTAAAAATTAAAGTGAAGCGCAGCTGAAACTACCAGACCTGGGTCTCTACGTAGAGAAAATGAAAGGTAGCACGTTTAAGCAACAGATGAAATTACTGCATTCAGGAAAACATTTAACTCCATGTCCATGAACTGTCTTTGTGTAATGGCAAGAACAAGAAAAGATTTGTTGAATCGAGGCCTGTTACAAGTGTAGTAAACAGCTTTATCTGGGTAAAGCTTCATCTACGATAAAAGGGCAGATGGAAAGCAATGCAGTGTTTGAACAATTACCTGGCTAGATACCTGCATGTTCTTCCAACTACTACTTCCATATGGCTCTATGACTTTGTACAGGTCATTTCATTTTGAAATGAAAGAAGAAGAATGAAGATTATATACTCAGTTTTGCAAGGACAACTCATCCTTGAGGACTAAGTACTTATAAAACTGCATGGAACTAAAACTTTCTGGTCTTTTCTTAGAAGACAGTGAAATGGTGGTTCGCTTTAACTTTGTGGATGACTACAGAGCTCTCAAATTGGAGAAAACAGAAAATAAGTGCAAAAAAGAATCTCACTGGAACTTAATATGAGATACCCTTTCTAAGAATACCAGAGATTATTTTAAATGTGTGTAAAAATGAATAATCCAAATAAGTAAAATTTGGTAATCTTTCTGGTATGTCAATGCGGATGCTGTGCATATGCACATATAATCACATTCACAGTTAATAACTATCTGATTTATAAAACAAAATGATCTAATGGAAAAAATCCATTAATGATTTTTATTTCGTAGCTGCAGACAGTTGATTTAAGACAACTGTATTGAACTAATATCGCCAAGACAGGAAAAAAACCCTGGCCATTTCTGTCAAGAAAATCATAAATAATTCACTAAACTGCTCTATGCCCTCACCTCATACGGATTGTAGCAGATGTGCTAATGGTTCTGCAGAACAGCTATCAGTCTTAGAGCCTCTGCAACCATGTATACCACCCCCCCAGCTTTCTATATAATGTAATAAAGATGCATATGTCATGATTTATTGGTGGAAGGGCCAGAGACACAGAAGCAGCTTTATGTGCAATGTCTCCTCAAAATTATTGACTGATTGCAAAAACAATCAACTGTCAGAGTTGGCAGAATGTGTCGTCCCCCCCCCCCCCCCCCATATTATATGGAAGAAAGTACCAGTTAATATAACAAAATCCTTGCATTGTGAATAATGGACATCCTGTGAATGACATCATTACAGCTGTTAGTGGTATAATTACAGTTGCAACTGTGCAGCAAATGATAATATGATCAACCCTGAACAGAGCACTGGTTGTTTTCTTTATCACCTTGAATTTCAGAAAATTTGCTGATACTAAGCAGCATCCATTCTGATGCAGGTTCTCTAATCTTCACTCAGTTTCCACAGATCAGACCTGCGGAACTAACATGAGTAAAAAGGATCTTGCTTGTGAGTATCTAAAGATGTTTTCATATGTATCTTTCTGTGTGTATATGTCTCTCTGTATACACACACAAAGAGAAAAAGTTACTAACAGACCCAGAATTCAGCTGCAAGAAAATGTTCATCCTGAAAAAGCAACCTCTGGGGCACAAGTGAGGAGGAAACACTATTGAAAACGCTGTTACAGTGAGGCTATCGAGAAAAGAGGTATTCTTTCTATTTGAAGCTCTTCCTGTGGAAATTCTCAGGCTGGACTGAAGCCTTCCAATGTCTTCCTGTACAAAGCAGTTTATAAAGCGCAAGAAACATCATACAGCTCTTAATTTGTGCTATATTAAAAACCAGCTCAGTGGTGACTCCTTAGTACGTCTAGATCTAATTTTCCTTCCCTTTGTCGTTTTCAGGAAAGAAACAACAAGAAAGGGATTTAAGCATAATTATTATTTTTTTTCCCCATTTGTGTATTAAAAAGTAGAAGGACAGTGTGCTGAAGCACTAGACTCCTTTTCAAATAGTAGTGTGAATCATACAGATGTTTTATCTATACTAGGAAACGGGGGGTCCCCCTGACATTACTCTCCTCCTGCGACTGATGTAGATCAGATTCAAATTCAATCTTCAACTGCTGACAGCCAAGGTGGAGTGCAACAGAGGTAGAGGTTGCAACAACTGGCTTAGATTTTGGTAAATCCTGTAAACTTGGCCCTTACTCACAAGCTTTTTTGCTCTATGGATTGGACAACTCTTCACTTTTCCTGATTTTACTCATAGACTTTATTTTTTGGAGGTGAATCACGGTGAACTAACAAGATTCTAGTTATCACAAACACTACTGACAACCAAGTATTTGCTCTTCATTTCTGCACTGTGACCAAATTCTCTTTCTCCTGGGATATGCACAAAGGTCATCTGAAAGATTTTGATCTATTAAGAAAAATGTACTAATCATTGTAAGAATGCTGTATGGGTGAAAAGTGGTAAAAAAAAAATGGAAAAGAGAAAAAGGTGCATGTTTCTATGTTTATCATAGTCCTGTCAGAGCTGATTTTCTTCAACGGTTCGGAACACCTACAGAATATTCACTTGTCCTTATTTCCAGGCTTGGACTGTTGCAAGTTGACATAACACCTGTTTTTTCACCCTAAAGAAGCAGGTCACCAGCTTGTTCACTTGAGCAAAACAATTAGAAGCACAAACTGGAAAGCGAGGACTCCGAAAAGGGCAAACCTTTCAGGAAAACAACAAGAACCTGGGCAATTAAAACAAAAAGTTACAAGCAGCTGCATGTATTAATCTGCCTCCAGGTCCCTTGTTAATGCTTTTTCATTGTAGAATAATATCCTTATTTTTCTTTTTTTTTTTTAGCCTCAAACCATAAAAACAGATACAGTGACTACAAAACCCCAGTTTCTCTTCTCCCTTTTTAACCTGTAAGACAGAAATTTTACCTATAATTAGCAAACAAAACAAATTTAAAGCACACAGTTTTAAACTGTCAGAAACCCTTTTGTATTTCACAGTTTAACTGAGACCCCACCTGCAGTACTGCATTCAGCTCTGGGGCCCCCAGCACAGGAGGGACACGGACCTGTGCTGGTCCAGAGGAGGCCATGAAGATGCTCAGTGGGCCAGAGCACCCCTCCTATGAAGACAGGCTGAGAGAGTTGGGCTTGTGCAGCCTGGAGAAGAGAAGGCTCCAGGGAGACCTTAGAGCAGCTTCCAGTACCTAAATGGGGCCTAAAAGAAACCTGGAGAGGGACTTTTTACAAGGGCAGGTAACAACGAGACAAAGGGGAATGGCTTTAAACTGAAAGGAAGTAGACGTAGATTAGCTATCAGTAAGAAACTCTTCACTATGATGGTGGTGAGACACTGGCACAGGTTGCCCAGAGAAGCTGCGGCTGCCCCATCCCTGGCAATGTTCAAGGCCAGGTTGGACAGGGCTTGGAGCAACCTGGTCTAGTGGAAGGTGTCCCTGCCCGTGGCAAGGGGTTGGGACCAGATGAGCTTTAAGGCCCCTTCCAACCCAAACCATTTTATGATTCTACATCTGATGCCACAGACACCCTGGAGTTCCAGGCGGCCTTAAGAAGTCATTGATTCCGTTGACTCCAACAGAAACATACTGACCATGCCAATGGGTGTATTTCTGGTTTTAAAGCATGTCAGACTGTACAGCTCCTGCTAGTACGCATGTAAGAAGTTGGAACTAGATGATCTTTAAGGTCCCTTCCAACCGAAACCATTCTACGATCCATTTGCTTTTCTCTATTCCTAGTTTATGAAGCTACTCAGACTGGCATCATTCTTTCCAGTTAAGTTTTATCACAGATAAATTGTTTTTAAAGGATGATGAAAAATCAGGTGGACATTTATCACCAAAATTTATATCAGTAAGGACAAATTTGCAGAAGTCTGGACATGGTGTTAAAGGCATAAGGAACTTAAGATCTACCAACAGTGAAGAGAGTATGTTTTGCTTACTGTTACGATACATTTAGCACTATTGTAAAAAGGCAAAATCCCTATTTCACAAGCCCATGTAATACACTTTATGCTGTGAAATTCAGAATGCAGGCACAGCAGTGAGAGATTTCAGTCTCTCCAAGGAAGCAAGCATCATCTCTCTGCAGAGGAATGTGGCACACATCCTTGCCAGGCTGGAGGGGTTCACTCTGTGCCAAAAGCAGAGCATGGGCCTTCGCAGCACTTAAAATCTGTGCTAAAAGTGATGAAGGCAGCACAGGCCCCTGGACAGTGCTGCTTCTGCACTTGAGCAGAGAACTGAGGAATTAACCCACGTGGTTTTCATAGTGCAAAAGTTACTGTACCTGCTGGAAATTTCAAGCCATAATGGTCATATGTTGCTATTTTTTACCTCTCCATATGTAGCATACACATTCAGAAAGATCACTCATGACCTATGCTAGCCATACTTTTATTATTATTATATATCACCCAAACAAGAAAATGCTCTGATACGGCAGACTAGAACACATCATTTCACTCTGAAACTAGAGTGTGGCAGTGTGAGAGAATCCATTCTCTAAAGAAGGGACACCAAAGGTTTCTGTCACATGTGTGTATGCGTGAGGGAATAGAAGGGAGGAAGGAATAATCTTTAGCAATAAATAAGGGCCTCATAACAGGAGATTTTTCAAGGTTGAAAATTAAAATAGTTAACAGTCTCAAACTTCAATATTAGAAGAAAATTCCTAGATTGAACTAACATTACAAAATTCGGATTAAACACACTAATTTTCATTTGCGATGAAATTTCTACTGCTCTTGGGGAAGAAATCTAATCCAGAAGGCAGAGATGTTCCCTGATCCCATGACTTTTGGCACCGTTGGACAGCTAACTCTGTACCTGTTTCCAGGCTCTCTTCATGGAATGAATTACAACTCTGAACACAAGAAAATATGTCAGACTCCTAAAACAGTGCTAGGAGCACATTACCTGGCAAGCCTTGATATGGGTGAATTATCAGAAAGGTATAAACACAGTAGGAGGGTGCTGCCCATACACTATCTAGTGGACATTTGTGGAGGAAAAGATGAAGATAAAAAGAAGACAGACTGATCAGTTTGATCTGAAGGAAGAAACATAATGATGATGTGACACTAAAATAATTCTGACCCTAAAATATACTGATCTCATCTCATTATGTGTTGGAGAGTTCTTCTGAAATGAAAGGCTGTTGGCTCTCAATAGAATCTGCCATTTCAAGATAATCCTAAACAAATGCAAGAGGAAATCCACCTAAAAAGCAAAAGAAGTTAGTATGAAGAGCAATCTTTTACTTTGAAAATTGGATTTGTCCCATTTACTTTCTCCAAATGTTTGCAGCCTGACTCACCAAGCTAGTCATCTGTTATTACTCTGAAATCAATTGGAAGACACAGGTATGACAGAGGGCTAATAATCAGCCCTCTCCATCCTAGAATGGAATGAATAGCTGTACAGAGGTGTCCTTAGGGAATCCAGAGGGAGCATGTATGTATCAATTTTTAGATACCTGGTGTTAGCCAAGAAAAATATCACAGTAAAAAACATTGATGTCCCCTGCATGAATGTATGAATGAATTCTTAGCCCCAATCTCAAGAAACTGTACACTCTACATAGAGGATTCAATATTTCTATCACACATTCCCAAATTAAAAGTACTCTTTGCACTAGGGGGTGCCGTGTCTACCACCTCCTGCACCTGCCAAAGCATTATTGCTAGAAGGGATGACAACTTGATACGAGTATCAGTTCTGGGTCTCTGGGTCCCACTCCCTCTGCAAGTACACATCTGGAACATGCCTGGCACAGACAGCACTCACACGGGCTGACAGGGGCTTGTGGGGGGACGCTTCCCTGGTTCATGGCACAGCATTACATTTCAAGAGAGGGTTATACCAAAGCAAAGGTAATCATTTCAGCTCAAGCAGACCACATGCATGCGGGGAAAACACAGGTTAGGTAAAAGCCATGCAAGTTATATACCTGGTCGTGTGGTGAGTCCTCTGTCTGCAGCTGGGCGGGCATCAACTGGCTCAACTGGGCATGTGCAGAAAAGAAACAAAAAAGCAAACAAAAAATAAACAAAATCCCCCAAAATGATAAAGTCAACTGCTCTTCTGCTGGGACAGTGCAGGAGACACTTACTGCATAAACAAAGTTACTGAAGCAACAGCTTCAGTTAATCCTGGAAATAAAAGGAAGGGATGGACATGACTTCGAAAGGATAGATTCACAGCTGATGCATCAATTTTACATCATTTTCTGGTTACTGCTTAAAGTGAAAAAACATCAAGATCAAAAAATTTCTGTCTGCAGAGGGAAACTGTATTCATTATGTGCAAACTTTTTCCAGTTGATGATCAGATCTGGCAGCAAGAATGCACACGATGATTTCTTGCAGCTACTCTTGATCAATGCTGACTTACAAACCCACTGAATCCCAACTCCTGTTTCCTTTCAACAGGCATTCTTTATAGCACTATCAGGTCCGAAAAAAGTAAAGTGCATTTTGAAAATACAATCAATACTTCATCCCAATGTGCTCAGGTTTGTAGACAGCATATTTGTCTTCCAATTTTTTAAAGGGAAGCAAAGGGAAAACACCATTTTCTTCCCAATTGTGTGCCATACATAGTTTTACAAAACTCTTGTATTACTGTAGTAAAGGTTTTATCAGCTGAAACCTAAGGCTGGTGGAACCCATTGGCGTTAATAGAAAAACAGGATTTGCAAAACTTAAGAGCTGTTTGAATCGTTACCTACTACCTCAGCAAAGTCCAAACATACTGGCGAAGTTAATTAAAACATTCAGATTTTCCCCCCTTTTTTGTTGTTTCTCTCTTTTGCTCCAATACTGTTGCCTTCTTTATCTACCCAAACGTGGGTGCCAGAAAGAAATTAAATTCAGAAATAAAATACTATGTTGTACCTTAGAATTCAGAATTTTTAGAGTAAGGTATTCTCATTCATTTGAATTCCTGGATTCAAGTATGAACCTTCTAATCAGCAGTAAGTGAACCACAGTAACACAGGAAACCTGACAAAACCACAATTTCAATCACTAAGAACTGCTCACCGCATTTGGCATCAGAAAAATCACACAAACCTGATGATACTGCCGATTTAAGTAATGGGACTGCCCATCTTCTCAGGAAGTCTGTGTCACTTGCTTAGTGTTCCTATGGGTTTGACAAATAACCTACTATGCCTATGTGGCACCCACGTCCTTTGTACACAGGAGATGATTGCAATAGCTCCTGCCTCTGGGAAAAAACCAGTAAGTCAGCTTTATAGTAGCTGCAGACCAAAAGTGCATCCACGTATCTGACTTGCTTCTGTTTCCAGAAGGGCAAAATTTTCATAGGGCTTGCTGGTCTCGTGCTGCAGAGACAAGTCATCAAACCACTTTTCTTCACAGCAGTTCAGAGTGGCGCTAGCAGACCATGTAATTGCTTTCCTTACATACTGCTGTACCAAAATCAATTTCCATCCTTAACTAAAAACTACAATTTTGAGTACTTTCCTATTTCAGTCTTCTGCTAGGTTTTCCAATATTGTCAGCACCAACCTTCAGGTAGGTCAGCAGTAAATCTTCAGTGGAAAGGACTGAATGGAAGAAATAACCAAGGTCCAACATTACCCAAACTGCTCCTGCAGAATCCTCCTCTGCCACTCTGTCCAATGCCTCCTCCCTAGAAGGCTAGGGGGTCTTATTTTCCTCTCGCTCTGTAACCCTACATGATCTATGGAGAACTGAGACAGCAGGTTGTGGGTAGCAATAAAAAGGGGAGAAGGTGAAGGCAGAAAAGGATGGAAGAAGTTTCTGTTGTACAGTAGCACGGGCCTGACCTCAGGATAATGCAGTATTTGTGGAGTCTAGTGAAAGTATTAATAATAATTCTTCTTGCCATCTATAGTTTTGGAAGCACTTTACAGAGGAAGAGGCAAACATCACTGGCACATTTCATAACTGACCAAAAAAGTGTATCAACCTGCTTGAGGTCACAAACCAGCTGCAGGGCAAAAACTGAAGGCAAAAGATCAGAGCCAAAGGTCTTCCAAAGCGGATCGTGATTCTAGGCACCCAAGTACAGTGTGCCCCAAGCAGCACGACACAAACAAACGCTGGTTTCTGGAGAGCTGCCACCTTTTGAATTACAGCTGCATTTTAAAACCTGCTTGCTCTTGCCCCAGTACTGATGGGCAGTTAACTCTGAAAGTTGTCTGTGGGTTTCCTCACTGCCTGCCCCGCTGGACCACACTACCTCACAACACTTGATGTAGAGGGGAGAAGTTTAAACCTACTACAGCTTTCATCAATAATCCAAACTGTAAGATGTGCTCTGTATTATTATGAAAACTGCATTCTTTCTGGTGCTCCAGAATCATATTTCTCTTCAACACACTTCCATGTGCACAGAAATACACAGAATTAAGACTGAAAATTTTCCAAATAGCCTCACAATTGGTAGATATCTGCTTACACTGACTATGCAGGTTCCATACAGGTTCTACAATCCACCATGTATTTAATGCTAACACATCTCAAGAGCAAGAGAGAACATTGTTGCTTCTCTTTTCAAAAGTAAAATAAAGGTGAATCAAAAAGCTCAAATTTAGTACAAACCAGCAGGTGAGGAGAGGTATGTGATGCTCACTCACCAAGAAGCGTGCTGAAGGCAGTAACTGGCCAAGTCATAAGGTTAACACAGTACATTCACAAAAAATCTCACTGCAGATATTTAATCACTAAAGCTAACTATAACTGGTAAAATACAAAGGGTAAAACACTAAACCCAGTTATCCACTGGCAAAATGCCCAAGGGCCTTGTCAGAGCTTCACAGCTATTGGGGTTTTGCCCCTACTGCTGAAAGCATGTTTTTCATTGTTAAAACAATTTCCCGACCATTTGGTGGTGCCTTCTGCGGTGTCCTCATACAGCATTTTTTGTTAGCCTAATTTGTATCGCAATACGCTATACCTACGTTCAGCCATGCAAGTTGTGAAGTGTATTACGTGGTGCTTTGGATTCATCTCTGTGGACATTTACAGCGTAACTACCTCAGGGAAACAACAAGGAAGGAAATTCTTTCAGAAAATACTGAGCTACCCTACACTTACTTTCAAGGTCTTTTTGGTTTTAGGCTATTTTTCACTCATTCATCAGAAAAAACAACTTTAGTGAACTGCATAAACCCCATCCTTCTACCTAAACATGCAGTTTAGATTGTGAAAATTTCAAATGCAGTTATGAAGCCATGAGATTATATGGCAACATACCAATCCAACACATTATTAATAGTTCGGGCTGAAACCTGGGATTAGATCATGGCCATGGCAGAAAACAGGCACGGGAACTAATGACAAATATAAGGTATTTTTTGTAGCACTTTAACCTCATCACTTGTATGCAGAATACTGGATACTTTGAAACTAAGGCTTAAATGGCTGCATTTCCTTCCACATTTTGGTTTAAGCATTCCCTGAATGGTTCCTTAAAAACAAGTCCTATCACTGTGACTGAGGGGGTGGGATCCCAGGTCCTAACCCTGTCAGCTCCAGGATTTGTTTAGTTGCCTCTCACATTTCAATGGTCCCATTAGAAATTTGTTTTGACAGTAATGCAAATTTGCAGTGAGGTAAATGATTTACCTGGTGTGCCTGCTCAGGACTGAAGAACTATTGCTTATACAGTGCAGCAGCTCTTTGCAGTGAGGAAGTTGAGACTCTTGTTCTATCCAGAAACCCACCTGCATATGCCAGGCTATTAGCACTCTGGATTTGTGTTCAGCAGAGTTTTAAAAAAGGTTGACTTCAGCTTTCAAACTAGACCAAAACAGTATGAACAAATGAACTGGTAACTTGTTTGCCATTTGAAACTCCTCTGGTAGTCTCTGCTCTATCTGCTGGACCAACCGCTCAGTGGATTCTCCAGATACCAGGTTGCCTGCGTGGAACATGCTGAGTACCCTGTGCCCTCACCCAAGTCAATGGGAGCTGAGATGCTCGGTTCTCTTACCTTCAATGGCATACTCAGCATCTCCCAGCAGCAAGAGATCATCACTAATACTGCAACAGTAGACACTCTACAGTATTTGAGGTTTCTCTAGCACATTATTTTTGAGCTTACACCTTTTTTGATCAACTGTTATTTGTTAAGAAACAGGAATGACTTGCTCAGTACTGCATAAAATACTAACAACTCACTGCATAAGGAGAACTTATTGTGTGAAAAACAGACTATACAAAAAGACCTTCAGTGGAGAGGAAAAGGAAAAAAAAAGGAGAAAATTGTGTCAATTGTTATTTCCTTTTTGCTACTTCCAAATATTATAACAGGACAGACACATGTTTTTGGAAGCAATTTAGACAAAGCCAGCAATTAGACCATGGCCACAGATGAAAACAGGCATGGGAAGTGAGGACAAATGCACACTTAGTCCTGGGTTTCTGGAACAAAGAGGTGGGAGATAAAGACAAAGGAAAAAGATAAGGCTGTGAAATTTCCCTTTGAAACTATGGGCAAGGGTGTAGAGAGGGTATCTAAAGAGAGAAAAAAGGTATTGTAGGCATGAGCACATGAACAACATTGTGGTTTTGGTAGTTGACAGAGAAAGGCAATGGGAAAACAAGGAGGACTTGAAGAGGTTTAAGTCATCAAATAATTTCTCTGCAGACTTCAACGCTACTAATGGTTGGCCCAACAGAATTGTTTGCTGCAGTAATTTCATGACAAATACAATCCTGATATCAAAAAACCCGCAAACCCCAACAACTTAAAGGTATAAAAGTTAAAAGATGTTCCCACAGTAAACATTAAGAAGTGCTGCAACAAACCATGCAGTGCATTAAAATAGGATTCATAATTAAAGAGTATCTTATTGAAGGCAGGAGAGTTTTTGTTTCTTATTTGCTGTCATACATTTTAAAAGAACCATACTTAACATACTTGCTTCTGGGAATTCAGTGTCACACTAAAGTATGTACCTTTCATTATTAAATTCTGGGCTTTGCCAGGTTTCTGAAGAGAAAAAAAGGCTTGTATGATTAAACTATGGGTATGTCTGGGTGTGCCTGTCTACCTAGTAACTTCTGAACTTGGTGACTGAAATCAGTACATTTTGAAAGGTGGGAGGACAGACTTCAAAAGTAATTAATCCTCACAAAGTTTCACAAAAGCAGTCAGTGGGTATAGAAATTGATGCCCTGTATACCTCAGCTATGGGAAAAACTGCAGCCAGAGCTGTACTGGAAAACTGCAGGACAGACACCACCGGCCAGCCTGGTGAGCCATTTGTACTACTCGCCAGCACCTGATGCAATCCAGCCAGCTGCTCTCAGACACTCAGCACATCACTTGGCTGCAAGTGCCCTCCAGACACACCTGGAGTCCTTGCCATCATCTCCTGCCTTCTGTTTCTTGCTGCTGGCCAGTCCGTTTAGCTTGCTCCAGCTCTCCCTCTGCTCTTTTACTTGATTCCTACCTGTAGTGTTGACCCCCTTGCAGTCTGATTTTAGCCGCACTCCTAACCAGCCTCTCCTCCTCCCCTCAAATTTTGCTTCATTGATTTGCTGACCTTTGATCAGATATTTCTTTCACTTCGTCTTGGGCTTCCTCTGACTCCTGGGGACAACCCCCTTTGATGACAGAACTGGTTCTCACTCCACTGATTTCACCTGGCACCAACTTCAGACCTGGCAAATTGATGTCTATGTCCCATGTTTCATCTCCCAAGCACTCAGTTGCCAACACTCACATGTTGTGCTGGAATGAGACCAACTGCCAACTAAGGCTGGTCTCAAAACTCATTCTGAGCAGGTATAGCCTAAGCCAGTGGTTTCAAGAGATTTCTGAGGGAGGTTAATGTCTGTTCAGCTACAAATTACAAATTTGCCTGAAAAAAGACTTCTGTAGTTCCAGCCTCTGTGAATCTGCTGCTTTGCAGTAACAAACTTTCACTAACGTGATTAACTTAGCATTAATGATAGTGGAGTTGAACTGATAAAGGAAAACAAACACAATGGGAGAAACTTGAATGACATGATCAAAGTCCCTCGGGTTTCTGATTAATTGGCTCTGGCACCTAAGTAAACTACCAGTTTCAGATTATACATAAATTATTAAAGTAGTATGTAGCCACTTCAATAAATTAGTCCATGAGCAACATGAAATACTCAGGAAAAAAGTTTTCACTCGCTAGTTGCATTGCTGAGTATGCAGGAATATTTCTGCAGTACATTCCAGACAACCAGTGCGTGTGTGGAAATAAAATAAATGCTCACGCTAGATTGTGCAGGATCTGTAATCATTATTGTACCAGCAAACAAAAAGCTCTTCCTTAACTAAAACACTGATTTCATCATGGTACAAATCTAACAACTTACTGAGCTCCCTTAGCTAACTGCCATGTATTTTTTAAGACTGTCACTCATAATTTGTTGTAATTTATTTTGATTTGTTTTTCAAGCAAAGTAAGCTCAACACTGAAAGCTATTGCGTGTCTAAATTCCAAATTTTAGTCAGGATTTTCTCTTCCATCAAAGGGACACAGCAGACAAGTTCTAAACTTACATTTGAGGAACTCTATCCTGCTTACATCAGAAAGACGTCAATTTTCAGGGAACAATGTGAAGAGAAACCACAAAGCTCAACTCAGAATATTCTGTGGTTTCTCCACTTACTGTACATACCTTCATTTTCAGTATTGGCTGGAACAGAATCAACACCAAATGGATGCCATGGCTGAAGGTCATCTAGGCTGAACTCTCCATCCACTGGCAGAAGTTCAACTGTAGTCTTAGTTTCCGTCAATGAAGGCATGAGAGCATCATTTCCATAGCTGATTCTGGGTTCGCTGATCATATTGGCCAAAACATCATCAGAATAGTTTTGCTCTTTCTGAAGTAATTCATCTGCAAGGGAATTTCAACACAGAAATTATCTGAAAGAGCCTACATTTCTGAAGACGTATTTCTGATGCTATTGAAGTAATTAACTCACTGTTACAAGATTTTGTTTTCTTATGATAAAAAAAAAAAAACAAAAACCATAAAAGCTTACAATAGTCAAAACTATGTGATAAGCACTGCAGCTAAGCAAGGCATTTTTTTGCAACATGAACCAGAATTGTTCAATACTGTTTCCCACTGCCATTTCCACCACATAACAGATCACAGGTCTGTGCTTTACAAGTCCCTGGACTCTTCCCCACCACTTTTAAAGGAAGCACAAATCAATTCCCTTCAACTCAACATGTTGCTTTTAAGTCAGCAAAAGCCCACAGGAAGGCATGTCTTTGTTATTTCCCCTTCCTCTTAAATGGTCGCTATCAAAACTCTTAAATCCTAAATCACTGTAAAAGTTACTATATTAAATTTGTCTTAAAACAACATACTGAATCTAAAGAATCATTTACTTTTAACATATATAACTTTGCCAAAATACTGAAGTAGTTCTTTGATAAAAATCTTTAGTAGTAATAGACATCTGTAGGCAAATTATTTCACGAGAAACCAGGACCTAAACCAGGACTATTTAGGTTGTGTGTTTTTTAATTTGGAACAAGACAAGATCAAAGCACTTTTCAGCTCCATCAGGTGTATAGGACAGGTTGTCCAACCCAGTGTTAAAAATAAGCTTGGAGGCTGTGTGTGCTCCATTATCCCAACTCCCTTCTCATATCAAAGTTCATCTACTCTCCATCTCCCTCTTGACTGCCAGTTTTTCTGTAGGAACACCACACTATTCGGAAGTACTTTGAGGGAACTTGGTGCACAACGGCATGTTCAAGTAAGCGAGCAATCACAATGAAGATAAATAACTGCTACTAATGCAGCAATGTAATTAGTAAGCAGATGTTAGAGAGCTAAATAGTTTAGAATTAAAGACTGTAAAGGTTATATCACTAGAGTTTAAGTGCTTGCACACATAAGCACACACATGACAGCTGATGATACAAGAACTTTTATTAAGACTGGCTTCTCTTCACTTGGTTAAGGGTCCCCTAACCATCACCACTTCACACCCCATCTGAACTCTGTAGCAATTCAGGGACAGGAATCACCACTCTACTGCTAAACCCTTTATATCACTCCGTAAAGGTTCACTTATTTCCCAGTATCACCAGTGAGAAAGAGCATCTAAATTTCTAGACACACCAGAGCTTTTAGACCCCTCAGTAAAATCCTTCGAACGCTATGGTACAGACATGGCTGGGCCTGCCAGCCTGACAGAGAGGGGCACCCAACTCCCATCATGACACTGTGATTATAGCCAAGTCCCAGGAGGCTGGGAGGGATGCATACACAAAGTCTCTCTCTCAATGCTGCCCGACTGGGAGCACGTCATCACCAGCACTTGCAGGCTCCATTGTTTCCCATTCAGCTGTGGCACAGAGCACAGACATTAACTGACCCACACAATAGCTCCAGTGAGGTGGACAGATATTACAAGTAGCAGATTACGATCGCATCCATTTTACAAGCAGGGAAACAATGGCCAAAATGAACGAGCCCATCTGATGTGATGAATCAGACACTGAACAAGAGCGAGAAATTGGAAGCGCCTGGCTTAGAATCCATGCTGGAGTCCGTCAGACTGAGGCAGCTGTGTCTGCACTGAGTAAATCATTTGCAAACAATTGTTTCAATCTCTGAACTGCTGCTAAGAAAGTTTGCCCTAGGGTGTCCAGTTATCGACACTAGCTGGCAAAGTCCAAGATCAATTTTTCAGTGTTGATTTTGTTCAGAGTATTGATAGCTATTTCAATCATCAATTACACTAATGGAAAGACATAGGGCCTGGCTGTTACCCAGCTATACAGTATTCCCTCCCCTTTTCACAGTTGCCAACTGAATTCTCCCACCCTGCAAAAGACAATTTCCTAAACAAGCAGAGGTACAGACACAGCTGGAGGCTAGAACGTGCATTCAAGACTGTTTCAGGAGTTTTCTTTGTGTGGCGAGTATCTTCATTGTTAGGTGCTGAAAACAGAGATTCTAGGCTGCTCTTCAAAATTTCACCTCCCATCAAATCAACAGGCAAAAACTCCATGACAGTCTTCCTACAATAAACTTTTTGTTGCTCAACTTATTATCTCCTTGTAGCATCCTGTTAAGTCCTGCCATGGAGAAGAATAAGAAGGATATTGAAACTTTATGTACCTCTGAGAGTGTGTGCTCAAAAGCAACCATGACGTTGGGAAAAACCTTTGGGACCTCAAACCTCATTCTTGGGCTCACTGCAGGCATTTCCCTATGGGTCATCACTACTCAACAACAGCATCTAGAAAAACTGAAGTGAAATATGCGTGGGGAACTGGATAAAAGGGCAGTACCACTACAAGCTCCATTCAAGACTATTCTCTTATCTCACAAAGAGCAAAGAAGGAGCAGAGGAAAAAGAAAATTTATTACAAAATCTTTTGGTGGACGCTGGACTGTTACAAGCCAGTCGTCCACAATGGCCCTAGACCACACTTTTACTCTCAAAGCTTTGCAAAGAGCAAACGTACCATGACGAATCCCAACAGAGGTGATGGGAGTCTTCGAGTGGCAAAACCCACACTGTTTTATAACTTTATCTACTTTTTATTGGCATACAACACTGTTTCCAGTGTTGGACTCTGGGGCATACTTACCTCAGCCCTTAACTGGCATAGCTATAATGACAGAAATTTCATGTAGAACAGCTCCACTTGCTGCTCTGGAACATCAGCAATCCATTAATTGTCTTTTAAACCATCATTTTTATTTAGTTCATAGTTAATTTTTTTAATTTCCAGAAGTAATTATTTATTTGTGTTTTCTTTTCAAGGAGCCTGTTTATTAGATGAAAAGCTCTGCAATAACTACTATGTGCAAGACTCTTGAATGTACTTGAAAAGCAGCTTTAAAATTGGCAATTGTAATTTTGGAAGTTCTATAAAGCAATCTAAGATCTTAACCAGATTAAATAAAGTGCACTCCAAACACCTCTAATCAAGACACTATCAAATTACATGACATAGCTTTGACCCAACACCAAACTTCCTTTGTAAAACAATATCTACATGACAGAATATATATTGACTCAACAAAGACAGGTTTGGGAACCAGCTCACATAAATTGGTACAAACGCAGAGTCTTACTGCCTCATATTCATCATCTTATCAGTGACCATTCAGTCGAAACTGAACATGTGTTCTTCCCAAAGTTATGGTTGCTTCTGAACATGTGCTTTCAAAATGACAAAATTTAAGTGTCAGCAACCTCACTATTCTTAACATCAGAAATTACCAAGTGCTTGAATCATAGCAATGGCTTCATTTGCATGTGTGCACATATTATCTTATACCAGTTTGAAGACAGTTTAAATCATGCAAATGCTGTATGTCTCAATTAGGATTTGCCAAGAACATTTACTCAATCATTCATTACAGTGCATGTGATGAGAGGTAACATGTTTGGATGCAGCTTTCAGTTGTATGTCTACCTTATGGGCTAATTCAACATGTCACAGCTCATAATCTCCAACACGAGCACGTGCCTAAAAGAGTTGCACTGATGTAATGCAGTCAGGTTTTAACTAAACTTGAACACCTGCATCTTACCAGCTGTATGAATCAAAACTCCCCCAAACTGGTAAATATTAAAACAAGACCTCCTTAAAGGCTTAGCCTTGGTGAACACTTTAAAACAAACCCAACACACTATTTACCTGTACATCTGCATTTATGTTAGAGTCCTTACATAATCTGACAGCACACTTGTAAACCAGTTATGCAGCAGCACTTCCACAAACTTGATGCAAATGAACAGATGCATTTCATATTTGGAAAGCACTTTCATTTCCCCACAAGTCATTTCTACGGAGATGTGTTGTAAATACAGTTTATGTAGTGAACTCCAAAATACGAAGTATTAGTAGTACAAGTAAGGGTTTTAGAGAAGTAACACGTAAGGTTCAAAGGACTTTCTGTACCTGCGATGAATGCAAATTCTGCAAAGTCAGAAAGGTACTTAAGTCACTTGTATATCCTGTGGGTTTCATGTATGTAACTTTCTGCATTAAGCTGGAGTTCCTCCTCTGAGGTCAAAGGAGAGAATATAGCAGAAAATACCATGGGTATTTCCTCCAGCCTCTGCCCAAGTTAGAGGAAATTTCAAGCATGTGCTTAAATTTAATCACACTGAAGTCTGTGCCTTACCACAAAGAGTTAAGCTCCACTGAGTTTCAACCATATTGTTATTTTAAGATGTTTTGCTCAATCAAGCATTATAAGTTCATAATGTTACATATTACTGGGTGTCATATTTATAACATTATCAAGCTGCAAAACACAATTATGTAGCATTCAGTGTTGAACTAATTCATTTGTATAGTACAAGTCAAATACAATTTAGAGAGTAACTCTCATGATAACTTTATTGAAAGTGACCTGCCTACTGGAAGGTGTGAGAGTGGCTTTGCTGCCTGCACGCTTTGATGATGATGACAGAAGAGCGGTATGCTAGATAATTACTGTGAAATACTGGAAACAAGCCTAACCTCCAATGCTCAGATCCATAATGACAGAGAAATGTGACCACCCCATCAGATTTAAGCTTTCTTCTCCTGGTTAGCCTGTGAAATTATGCCACAGGTTGTCTTATCTGAAAACTTCGGCAGTGCAGTATGTCTCTCTGGGTTAAACTGAGACTGAAAGAGCAAGAACCATGGAAAACAGTACTTCACAGTTCTTATTTTCTGTCCTTTAGAGACTTCACCATTAGGGCAAGAGTAAGTAGCTGCAGTATTTTTTCAGATTTCAGAAATTTCTTATGTGCCTCAAAATCTTCAGTAAAGTGAAAAGACTTTTCCTTTTTTAACTTCTCAGAAAATGAACATTTAAGGTATTATGAAGCAGCTCACCTAAAAAAAAAAAATTCCCTAAAGTTAGTAAGAGAATAACCATCCCATAGCCTTTATTAGACAATATAGCCTTTATTAGACGATACCCTCTTAGCTGCCTAAGAACCAAACTTCAGAGAAATACACCTCTGAACTTAAGAATAGCTGCCATATTTAGAGCCATACTAAAAAGAACATGCTACTAACATTTTTAAAAAGATCACAACTTTATCACTTTCATTTCTTTCCCATTTTTTGCTGCTTCTCTGCCTCCAGCATATGTGCATTTCAAAGTTTCCCAAATCACATTATAACAACAAACCAAATTGATTCTCCTCTATAAGCAGGTACATGTAGTAATGTTTCAGTTAGATTTGCCTTGCAGACTATTTGTCTGAAATTACAAAAAACCCCAAGGATGTTTAACTTCTACACAGAGCAAGTGTCCTTTTGCAGACAGACTGTGATATCTGGTAGCAAACAGTGTTCAAAGCTTATATCCAATTCAGGAAAAGATTTTTTACCATGTAATAATTAATTTCAATATGACCGAGGTGTCTTTCTCATTAGGGATGGACTTTAATGCAAATTTAGTTTTGTAGATGGCTATGCAATTGCAGAGAGCTTTGAGCAAAGGTTCATGAGTATTTCCACACCACTTCATCAAGGAAGAACCACAGTCATCCTCTCTCATTTTTACAGCTTGTTTCATGAAACTCAAGGTCTTGATATTTTGTCTAATTTTGTACGAAGGCAGCTGTGACACTCTTTACCTTCAGTGAAAGAATATTAAAATTATTACAGACCCTCAGCTACCTGACAGCTACATAAATTAGTTATTAACTAAAATTAAATATCAATATATGGCTACAGATGTGCACATTTATAATTTTTAAATATATTTAATGGCCAGTCTTCTGATTAATGACTGCATTTCCCCCTCAGTTCAAAGCAGAGAGTATTAAAGGAAGTTTGAGGGATAAAGTTAAATCCAAAACCAGAAACTTGTGCAAATTAAAGACCCTGTTCTTCCCTTTCACAACTTCAAGCCTTTCGGTCCACTTCTGTGGTCTCCTTCCCTTCCCCTGACCTCATCCTTATTCAATTTGGTTAAATTAATAATATTGTATCAGAAAAATAATTCACCACTCACAGCCTCAAAAGCTCTGGATTAAAATGCAGAAAAATCCTACTTCTTATGGATTTTAGTTATGGCACTCTTTTGGGTAAAAATTCTGAATTAAATAGTTTTTTGTACATTTAGCCCAGTATTTTCAACATTGGGATCTTTCAGTGCTAGCATGTGTAAAGCTCCTCTCCAGGTAAGATGATGGCAACCTACCATCAAGATAGACAAGGAAATATTAAAAAATGCTTGGGGAATAACTGAATTGAAACTCTATACCATAATCAAGAACATGCATCATATGTCATCATTCTGATCCACATAAGGCACTGTAATGAACTCCCAAGGTTTAAATTTAACTCCGCATTTAATTCCAAATTAACATATAATTAAGTGCTTTAAAATAGGCTGAAAAGTCTAAATTAAAGGAAATAAACAGCCCTCCCCCCATCCCCCCATCATCACCGACATTTCTGCCAGATGAATCAGCATTCATTATTCCCCCTCAGTCTTGTGTGAATTAGAAAAAGCCAAGTACATTTCCATCCTAAACAAGTAGGTTACAGGGCTTGTAAGTGAAACTGCCCTACAAAAAAGCATTTATATGAAACTGCTATGGAATTTTATTGCCTTATTTTCTGAAAATAATTTACTTAACTTACTTATAAATTACTTATGAGACTTACTTACCGATTAAAAACATCAGATTTATTTGCCAACCTTATAATACACAGTAAAACTCAAAACTGCAGTAGAACCTAAAACTCTACCACTTTCTAACCCCTGAAAAAAGTCCATTACCCATCATTTCCTACAAAAATTTCTGAAGGTCAGAGTACAAACCCCACAGCAGTTTTTGATGTGTACTGAACTTGGAGGCAGCTTGTGAACCACTAAATAATCCATACTAATATACAAATCTGAACATTAATTTGTTTCACCTGAGCAACCCAGAGAGCATTTTCAATTTAAGTCACTTATAATAGTTTAAATCAGAATTTACCAAAACTGAATTGTGCAGCATCTGCTCCAGATAAAATATATTGTGCCTATTTATTAAGTGCAGTTTTAGCACTTGATAGGCCAAATGTATCCTGGGTTGTCAGAGTATTCTAAAGAGATGAATTTATTTCATTTATCAAATATATCCATTAAGTGGGATATGGCCTGTTCTGATGGCTTTTATGCTGCTTTCATATGCATGATCTAATAGAAGGAAACAGAACAGTGAAAGGACTGGAATCCCAGCTAGGCAGCACTATTCAGGAAAATGCATTTTTCAATTAAATAGGGCATACGAGAACCACACAGCAGGAAAAAGCTGTGCTGGTGCAAGATTGCTTCATTTGTAACCCCACATGCATGGGAACTAGTTGTTAGGAGATTACTGCAACACGTCCATCAATCCAGCTGTTCTGTAAGGTCACATATACTCAGTAACTCTTTTCCCTTTTTATCCCAATAGTAAGAGCTTGCCTAGCAAGAATATGTCATAATAAGCACCTGTGAATTTTCACTCTGCTCTTCTGAAGAGAAAGTGATGCTTGAGTAAAATAAAACTTAGTACATCGTTGGCATATTAAGTGCTCCCCCTCAGGATACTTGCCCATAGTGATGCATTTCAGACTTCAGTGTTTGAATTCCCTGAAATAACAATTCCAGAAACTGCTGTGGGAATGACGACTGACACATTAGCTCTGTAATGTATAATATATAAAGCTATAATATACAGCTTGTGCAGACAGTCTAACTGGTTCTCACTGGACACTTACAATTTGCTGGCATGTAAGAATTAAGATGATTACTTAGATTCTTTCACAATCTAACACTCTCTATTAGAAATCTGATCTCTGAATGACTCACACAGAATGACACAACTGTGTTTCCAAACCAAGTAATTGGGAAAAAAAAAATCCATCATTCAACAGTAAGTGGAAGCTGCTGTAGGAGAGACTGTGTTCCCATGATTTTGGGCTGCTTCAGTACTAGTGGACACTGACATCATTAACCTGATTTAAGATGACAAGAAGATGACATATTTATGAATTATGTTACACATATATTCAGTGCACCAAGAAAATTTTCAATAACTAAGTGTAATGACATTTATGTAAGTGGGCAATGTTTCACTAAGCCAGTGCCTCCCCATCTGAATGGAAGCTATGCATTCAGAAAGTCTGAGCTAACCTGTTCTCAGATCATATACGCAAGCTAGACAACTCCAAGATGTTTTCAGACTTTTGTTATCCATCCAATAAAAGGACATCTCAAATTTGGCACATGATGAACTAATTTATCAGTTCCTTAAAACATAATGGTAGAAGCAATTATCAGGAAATACAAATGAGAAAGGCTGAGAGAAGCCATCCCCCTTCATAAAACAGTAAAACCAGACTTTATGAGTGCTCCGGCTTTTCTTTACACTTACACCAAAGACACAATAGAGCAGGAAACCAGCTCAAATAATGTTTATGAACAAATCTAACTATGAGGTAATCCTGACCTACAATGCTTTCAAAAAATGAAACATATCCAGTATACTGATTTAAAATAATACACACACTCCTATATATTCTACTTTTTCATACAACTGTAGCCCCTTTACCAGTGGAAATAATACTCTTCAACCTGCTGCCACTGTGAGCTCAGAGTGGTCTTTTGGTCATAAACTTCCTGGGGTACCTTAAATAGCAAGATAACTTGCTATATAACTAAATAAATAGTAAGATAACTTGCTATTTAAAGAGAAGTGTCTGTGAAAAGGTACTTCACACTAGAGTAATGGAAAGGATACAGAATAGTCTTCAAGGATCTACCAATGCAGGACAGTGTTCTAGGTATAAGCTCCTGAAGAAAATCAAGGCAACACTTTTAAACCTCCCCTGCTAAAGGATCAATTATTTAGAATGAAAGATTTAAATAGGCATTGAAATAGCAGATGTCCAGAAATTAAAAACAAAACAACTTTGTTCATAATTTACAAGTCCATAATTATTACCAGAAGTTCCTGGGTTTTGTCTAACACTTGGATCATGAGATTTTCTTACAGGTGCAAGTGAAACAGAACAGTGTTTTTCAAACCAGAGGAAAAAGTCATAAGACCTTTTTATTCTGATGACATTTCCAAAAAGTGGATGGAGAACAAGATGTCCCATATCTTTCCCTGATGAAAAGCCACCCCAATCCAAAGTCATGTGAAGCCATTTATCCTTTTCACAATATCTGTAAGATTGGAGGAAGCTGTCTCTTTTACTGACTGAAGTCATGTTCACAATATTGATGAGATTAAAAGAGGGCTTGTGCACACAAAACTCAGGATTCATATCTTTTCTGAAGAACATTAGTGCCCGTGACAAGACACAATAGACCATTTAGCTACAAAAGATGGGGAGGATATAGAATGCTACTAATGAAAGCATTTGAGAACATCAACGTCAATGAAGTACATTTATATCTATTTTAATCATGTACTATTTTCTGCCTATTTTTCTATGACAGTTAAATAATCTGGACAGAAAATAAGAGATGCTTAGAAGAGGAAAATGTTGTATCTATTTCCAGAGTTTTTTTTCCTTCTCCCCTAAGCTGCAGCAAAGGACGTATTTTACTAGTGGAGTTTTCAATCTTCCAAGATCCTGAATGCTGTGCAGAATTTTCAAAGCAACATGGAACTGTCATTCCAGCTGGCAACTACCTTTGCCTATTAAAATATAGCACACTAAGGGAGGACAGTCAGTTCAACAAGAAGTGCTAAGTCCTGCTCCTGCACCTGGAGAACAACCACCCCATGCACCAATATATGCTGGGGGCTGACCAGCTGGAAAGCAGCTCTACAGAAAAGAACCTGGGGGTCCTGGTGGACACCAAGTTGAACAAAACCCATTAACGTGCCCTTGCTGCAAAGAAGGCTAATGGTACCCAAAGCACTGCCAGCGGGTGGAGGGAGGGGATTCTTCCCCCTCTGCTCAGTGCTGGTGAGGCCATACCTGGACTGCTGTGTCCAGTTCTGGGTTCCTCAGTAAAAGAGAGACAAGGACATGTTGGAGAGAGTCCACAGAGGGACTGGATCGTCTCTCCTAAGAGGAAAGGCTGGGAGAACTGGGACTGTTCCACTGGGAAAAGAGAAGGCTCAGAGGGATCTTATGCGTATAAACACCTGAAGCGCGCCCAGTGGCAAGACCAAAGGCAACGTGCAGGAACTGAAACACAGGAGGTTCCCTCTGAACATCAGGAAACACTCTTTTACTGTGAACGTGACTGAACAATGGCAACTGGCTCTGGGTGGCCCTGCCTGAGCAGGGGGCTTGCACCAGATGACTTCCAGAAGTCACAGAATCATAGAATAGTTTGGGTTGGAAGGGCTCTTCAAAGGCCATCTAGTCCAACCCCCCTGCAATGAGCAAGGACATCGTCTACTAGATCAGGTTGCCCAGAACCACATCCAGCCTGGCCTTGAGTGTCTCCAGGGATGGTGCATCTATCACCTCTCTGGGCAACCTGTGCCAGTATTTCACCACCCTCAAGTCCCTTCCAACCTCAGTTATTCTCTGATTCTGTGACAAGAGCTGGTTCCCCATGTGAACAGAATACATCATCTTGCTCCAACGAATAGTTCAATAGTATCTTATTGAGTTATTTATGGTGTTTAAATCATCATATAAATATTTTATAGATGTAACAAAGTGGTTAAACTGGTGGCTTAGTAAAGACCATAACCTTGTGATGATTAAAAAAAAAAAACAACTGAAAAAAAGGCTGAAGCGTGTGCACATATATATATAAACAAGCCAAATACTTTAAAAAAAAAAAGTCCTTGGTGGAGGAGGTCTTAATTGCTTACCAGGTAGTCCACCTGGCCCATGACATGTCAGTATTTAAGCATACAAAATCCATCTATCTAAATGCTGCTGTGTGAAGCTTAACGCAGAATTCATTTGCTTTTGTGGGAGAACCCCTTGCCTATTTTTAACCACTGACCCTGCAATATATTTTTTAGTAAAGTTCTAACAAATCACCTGTTTAACTGTGGGGAGAAAGAACAGGCATAGTGCTGGAAGTCACTCCAGGGTACCTGTGCAAATACACTTGCTCTGAAGGCTGCTTTTGACTGCTTGTTCCAGTTGCATTGTTATCCTTACGGGCAAAAAGGGCAGAGAGGAATGAGAGGAATGGGAAGCCTGTATGATACAACAGAGACACACCAAAAAGTCTCTTGAAAACAAGAATGTAGGTTTTACAGCACCTTAGGGTAAGACCTGCAAATAATTGTGCTACTTCCAGAAAATCTGTTTAAAGTTTACTGAGGTATTTCTGTATGGTGTATATATACTCATCAAATGTAAATGGCAGAATTTCTGCCATGGAAAAATGTGCTGTTTTTAAAGAAACAAAGGTAGAAATTCAATGCTTATGGTTTGGCAAAGATGACATTCCCTTGCGTCCAAAATTGAAGACGCTCCCTCTCAAGTACTAGCCTAGTGCCTGCGGCAATTTAGAAACAATTCTATTGACCTCCAGAAAACTTAATAGGAATTGTCCAAACTTTCTCAGGTAGAGATTTTTACAACTACTGCCCACTGGAATTGTGGCTGTTTATCTTACCCTGGGCAAAAAGTTCAACTCCATTTGACTCCTTTATAAAAGGAAATACTAACTGGAAGGTACGGATAACGAAAACCAGAGAGGAACTGCTTTTCTTCAGAAAGAAAAGTATCTAGTTTTCCAGTCCTCAGTGTGCTTCTCTGCACCTCCATCTATTGCTAGGAAGTGCCTTTATTTAGCAATCAAGTGGACCTCCCCAGTGCCTGTTCTCAAGAACAGTCAGAGCCTATGCTTAGACTAACAAGCTGTGAAGTGGAACACAGTAAATAGGGACAACAAAGACATCTGTTACCAAACTGTACTCCCATGTAAGCCAAAATGCTACTGCAGACAGACCCAGGAGGATTTACATTGACTAGATAAAGCAGGTTTGTCAACTGATGCAAAACCCAATTGTCCTGAGGATGAGCACCACTGATGACCATTCCTCATCTTTATGCCAGTTCACTGAACTTGGTCTCTCCCACTACAGATAGATCCTAGAGTCCTTATCCATTTACCCATGCTTCAACACCTCTGTTTTCCTTCACCAGGAAAAAAAAAAAAAAATAAAAATTAAGGCATTACAACCACTCTGATACATAACATTAATTGCATTAAACAACTGCTACCAGTACTGTCACCTCTAGTCTAAGAGGAAGACTAGAACTGCTTCCCATGAAGCAGACTAGAACAGCCATGTCCATGACCAAAAAGCAATTTCAAGAATTTTATAGTATAATGTACTCAAATTGAGTCATAATTACTGTTCTTACTTGATATGAACTATACCGTTCTGTTGATGCCATTCTAAAACCCTTGGTAACCTTACAACAGCCTTGTAACAAGCTACTGACATGTTTAATCTATCTCAACACATGTATGTATTAGTCTGACACCTCAATATGGCAACCCAACTTCAAATAAAGGTGCAGAAATCCTAAGCATCACTTCATGATCGTAAACATTTTTGAAGGTAGACCTCTTCCCTTCAGCTAAATCTTAAGACAAAAAGTATGAGGAAGAGTTAGAGAAAAACAAGACACTGAGAAGTCCCATTACAGTCTGAAAGACATTACTAACTACATACTCAAAACGTAACATTTCAAGGGAGAGGAAGAAGAAAACAATCACAAAAGAAATGGCGCCAAACAGGACAGAGAATTTGTTTTTGCAAAGCCCCCAAGGGTGTATTTTGGTTTTTGAACATAAATCCTCAAACCACAATGGTTGTCACTTTGGACTGTCAGCCTGCGGCAAGCAGCTAATACCCTCAAAACTTCTTAAGAAGGATACTACCGAATGAATGGAGAACAGCATCCTAATTCAACTCATGGCAACAAACGCAGCAAGGCCGTGGACTGACTACAGGTCAAAATTAGCAGCTAGAAATAAGAAATCAACAATTAGGCTTATAAATGCTGAAGGGCCAGAACCAGTTAAGGTAGCGCTAACTTTGCCCTCCACAGATGCAGACTGGCAGGTATAGGGACCTAATGGTTCAAAAGGAAAGGTTAAAAGAAAGCAAGTCTTTGGACATCTTCAGTCTGCAGCCTACCCTATATTTACAGCTTTTTCCGAATACTTAAAAAAAAAAAGCAGCTTTGCAGTAAGTTGTGAACCAAATGTCAAGAGGCAAATCTCTCTTGCTCAAACTTCGTCATGCTAAGCTGGAGCACACAAATACTTGAAATAGCACATGACCCATAGCACACCATATGCATTTGAATGCAAGTAGTGATCTGGGGTCTGCTTGTGTTTGGCCTTTCTCCCAGCTATATAATGTGAGTGTGGCATGCAGATCATGCTGCAAAGAACGGGATAGGCAGAGTGGAACAGAATAGTAAAATAACAACAGCTTGATTTTATTTGTCAAGGGATGGATGAAATCATATTCTCTTACTTATTGCTAATCACTGAATGTTTCAGAGCTTAGTTAGGAGACTGCTGCAGTAGACAGTGCTGAATATTTCAGTGGTGGGCTAGAAAACATGGAGCTGGGGACTTCAATTTGGAAACAGAGCAACAGACAGAATTAAAAATTCAGCTCACTGACTGCCCATGTGACTGATGCACAAAGCTCTGACGTTGCATGTGATTCAGAAGCTGCGTCACTCCCAACAATGAATTGCCTTTTACATACATGGATAAGCAGTCTAAGCAAATAAGGATTTAAAGCAGGATGTGCTCAAAGGAACTTATTTCTCTTAAAGCCTGCATTGCTCTCTCTCAGCTACTGTACATATTAAATAGTATATGAGAATTATCAAAGAGAAAAGGTGAGTACAAATACCTAGGTAACCAAATAATCTGCCTACTTGCAGTGTGCAAATAAATATCTCTTCTCAGATTTTTTGTGCCATTCTCCTATCTATGGGACATACTCCTGCCCATGAGAAACACCACTTCAAACCAAGAACTATATTAGTTGCTGAAGAGTGACCTGGCCTGTAGCACATTTGCATCACTACCCATCAAAAAAACATCTGGAGCCAGAATGGCAAATTATCTCCTACACAAATGACCTGCTTATGCCTTCCAAGGCTTGTCATAATAGTCAGAGTCAGAATGACCTCTTTCTGTGACTCAATACACTGATCCTTCTTCCCCTGTCCTAGCATGAACAATAGACAGCCAGCATTCTTCTTCCTTACATACTTGGAATTTGCTGCTACAATACGTGCCTGCTACACTAATGGGGCATTTGTACATCACACATCGGTCAAATGCTTTGCAAAAAATCCTCTCTTCATGCAAGTCCTGCTTTCTACCCTTTGGAGTGCTGTGGGTCTTCCTCTGTATCTATATACTAAACCCAAGACTATCTTCTGTTTAAGCAAATGGACATCAGCTGGTGATAAGGACTCCAGATGAGCTGCAAATAAGGACTACAACTCTTTCAAATTCTATCCTAACTTCCTGCCATCTCTATGGGAGTTCTGAAAATAGCCAGGCTTCAAAACCAGCAGACAGAAATTACAAGTGTGCATCTTATCTTCAGGCACATGTATCTTCCAATGACAAAACACCACCTATTTCTCAGCGATGAACCTTTGGAAGGGGACTGTCAGGAAGACATAAGGGAAATGTATTTCTAGTTTAGTTTCTAAAAAAATAACTAAATCCCAAGACCTGAGATTCAAAATTTTCAACAGCTAATAATGGAGAAACTGTGCAAAACAGGGCATAATATTTCTAGCAATAAGAAAATGTAGTAAAAAACCTAGCATCTTATTAGATATAAGAGGATTAAACCCACAGTACAAATTCACAGGAAACTAGATGTCATTTATTTTGCTGTTCACAGAACTATTTGTTCAATTAAGGGAAAAATTATGCCAGAGCTGTGTCTTCTAAACCAAAAATTATTAATTCCTCCAGGTGAAAACTGTTGCTGAAGAACTCTGCAGTAAAGCATGGAACTAGAAACCAAAAGTATAATGAATAAAAAACCTGAACTAAACCATTAGCCGTCTAACTTTCATCCCAGCCTAAGAGATGCTTCCTTATATGTAATTTATAATTCAGACACTGCGTGTGTGAGATGTTCTTACCTAGGTAATTTTTCAGCTTCTTCATTTACTCAGACTTCCTAAGTCAATGGTTCTAACAAAAGGGGTTTTAATGAAAGTTGTAGTATTTCTTGGGAATGCTACAAAGTACAATTTTAATAGTATTTTACTTCTCCACAGATTCTGCAGCTGTAAGAGACTGGTTTTTCCATGGGTTTAGGAAGAGTACAGAAGCTAAAAAAATTCAACAATTTCAGACCAGAATTTGAAACAGACTGATCAGTGCTCAAAGTGAGAAAGATACTGTCTCCTTTAACAGACGGGAATGACTTCAACAAACTTTCATTAAAACCAGTGTGTAAACCCAAGTATACAGCCAATGTTACCATCAAGAACGTTGATACTGAAAGAAAACAGGCTTTCCTCTCATTACTGAAAACTGTTTTATCTAGCACAGCCCAGATCCGATAGTGCTTTCTTTAATTTTTCCTGCTTCCAGTATTGGTTTAAACCTTGCAATGCTTTGAAGAATTCTAATATACAAAATTCTAATATACAAAAAACCATAAAAAACCCTCCACAAATAAACAACCTTAAAGTAGAGAAAAAGTACTCAAGAGACTGTGATAGACTTTTTCTTTGAGATATCTTACTTTCTGTCATCCTATTAGGAAACAATATCCCACTAATTTTAGGCTCTTTTTCTCCCCTAAAAATTAGTATTACATTTGAGATTTGGAGTCAGATTTTTCTGAACTGCTTAGCAGGTAGCAGACTTTTCTTCCCATGTCACTTCAAAGCCTCTGAAATTCCCATTCCATTTCAGTATTTAGGAGGGAGAAGAAAATTTAGAAGAACATCCTCATCAACAAACATTAACATTACTAAGACCAGATGAAATTCAAACTTCAAACAAAAACCCAAGGGAATGATAGCAAACTGACATCTCCAAGACCTAACAGTATCAGCATCTCCTTCACTACAGAAATGATACGTTTTCAAATGATCAATAAGGTGTTTTTTCTGTACAACTACAGACTGAGACTGTTGATTGTGCCTTCTAATTGTGGAGCATAGAAACACATGAAGATTAATTACTAATTCAGCTTTTTGTTTCCTCCAAACCCCTTCCCCAACTTCCTGATCTCATCCCCAGCCCTCTCAAGTAAAGGCCCATCTCCTTCCTAACCTGTGTTTCGTGCAAATGAATCCACCACTACTCCCTCTGCATCCCCACCCCGCATCTTCAATGCACCCTAATCCTTACTGCAACGGCACGCCTGCCTCCTTCCCTTGTGTTTTAAAGAAATCAATAATTTATTTAGTCAGCCGAAGCTGTTTATATGTGAAACTAATCCATTAACTGCCATTTGGCGGAGTATTACATCTTGTAAAAAAAACCTGTTTCAAAAACAATGACCATCCCATTTCCGGTCTTTGCATTCAGCCATGTATTATTTTTTGCAGAAGCACATTAGCAACATGATGTCCAGAGCTATGGCTATATCTGAAATTAATACAGGCTAAGTGAAGTTGCCTTGCTGCAACAGCAGCACACGGCAAAGTCTGAGTACTGTGACAAAGGTACCTCTGTTGCAGCAATGTCACAGCCAGGAGCTGTGAGTGGTAGGAAAGACCATTCTCCTGCACAGTTAATCTGCTGTGACAGCACTGAAGGAAGATGCAACTATGGGACTGTTGCTACCTGACTAGTCCACAGCCTAGCCTGTGTGCTGCTAAAAATGGGAGGCGAGGAGATAACCATTTCACCAACAACTAAATGGTCGACCAGTAAGATACTGCTAATTTGCACTTAGCAATTTCCAGTTGATATCTACACTTTTCTCAGATGCTTGGGTCTGCAATTGATTTTTTTCGTTGAGGGATTTCCAAAATGTCTGCATCAGATAATGTAAATACTTGCCATGTAAATTAAATATCCAAACCCAGGATTTGCTAAATCTCACTGTCAAAAGCTGTGTCCCTTTAGCATAGAGGCTTCAAATGTAAATTAACATATTTCAGGGAAGACATTTACAACAATATTATGTGACTGCATGGGTTATACAGGGTATGTCTTCCAAGTATTCATTATAATTTACTTTATAATTTAAGAACATTGCCAAGTTTATTGTCCTATTTTTCAGCTGGGACAATGTATTAATATGAGAAGTAAGAAGTATTCTATGATTCTATGCTGTATTGTAGCTTTTGGTGGTAATTTCTCATCACAGAAATATTTCCCTTTTTCTACATAAATAGTTTGCATACCGACTTCATCCTGGATCTCCTCTGCCACAGCAGGCACATTGTAGAGGAAGGAGAGAGACTGGTTCATGCGTTCATATATCACACGTAGATGTGTCATGACCTATGGAAATAAAAGTATTTTAAGGAGGGGAATACTACTGTTAATTTGACATTATTACATATTGTATAGGTTATAGAGAACAAGACAGTTTTCACTTGTGTAAGGTATAAGAGTTCAGTACGTTCTATGCACTGAAACTGTCAAATCCATTGCAAAATACACCTCTCTCCTATAGCTGCTACAAAAATAGTGCTCTAGATGCTCTTCCATAGCAACTATCTGAAATCCCATGGGAATGCAGTTATTTAAAATAGGGGTCTACAGTTGCTGTGAGGCAGAGCATCTACACAAGCAGCTATTGTGGCAGAAATCCACAACCTCATTTACCTTTCAACAACATTTACATTTGCCTATACCTGTAAGTTTTCACACAACATGAAAACCAAGTGAGGTGCAATGATTGCCGCATCAAAATGTTTCATCAGCTGTTTGGGTTTTTCCTCCCTTTATCCTAATATTGCAGAAAGAAATGGCTCTCAAAAAACCTTCAATTTTCTTGGTAAAAAACATTTGCAAGCTTTTTCAGCTCAAAACAAAAATATTTCTACCCAGCATTACTGCATTGTCTCATGATTACAACCCTACTGCCTCAGGTTCCCGCACACTGCTATGGGTTGAGTCATAACATCCCATGATATATGCTCCCCCAGGGTACCCTCCACAAGTATCACCTCTCTTCAGTAGAAAGGGAAATTGAGGTGCATCTTAGAAGACTGACAAGGCAATTAGGCCTAAAAAGGAAAATGGGCTGCAGACAGCAATTTTAATGAAATGATGGTATGATTTCTTCAAATCCAAATACAGTATTTATGCTTTTGAACAAAACATTTTGTTTTCCATTTTCCCCTGAAAACAATTTTCACAAAGAGATCCTTCAGTCTAAATTTCCCCAACCTTCTGACCAATTCAGGAAACAAAGACTCATTCCTATAACAACATATTAAGCAATACACTGCACTTCTTGTATTTAAATATCAGCTTCTAGTCTTCACCTGTGCTGCCACACAATCTGTAGTCAGCAAAATTTCACTGTATTTTGTTATAAAGTAGTCTAGAGCTATAGAAACTAAAAAGTCATGATAGACGCAAAAGGACATGCTTTAACTTTTGAGACAAGGAAAAGACAACCATCACTGCAGAAGAGTTAGAAGAGTGCATTTCTAACTCCAGAAGTTTCAAGACAGCATGATCTCAATGTACAAGTCTGGCTGGAATAGATGTTTGAGAAGTCTAACATGCAAATTGCGCCATTCAGGAAGGCATATGGTTTACATTTGGCTTTTGGCGATACCAGTCAGTTCAAGAACTGTGGCTAGATCAGCGCTTCCCACTGCATCCTGCAGAGGGAATAGCAGCAGACTCAGCAGACTGCACTTTTTTCTTCAGATTATCCATTGTGCCTACAATTTTAATCGCTGTTTTGAAATCCACCTACATCAATCGTTTTCTTTTTTTCTTCTACTTTTTCATCCTCCATGATTTATGAAGGCAACATAAAAGCTATTCCAAAACATGCACATTGAGGACTGCAGTAACATTCAGTAGTTAAAATGCCATGAACTACAGTGTCTATTTTAAAAGAACACATTAAACACCAGCGCGCTGTAGTAATCACATTTATAGACACTACAAGTACCTCTGCAATGACTACAGAAAGGTTGGTTGCAGTCAGATGGCTACACCTCTTCTGTTCTGCCACTTCAGCTGAGGGAAGCATAACCATGTGTGGTCACTAAATCTATTACTGACATTTCCCGGAGCAATAATAAAGGCTCTGGGCACTAATGCTCTGGAGGGCTCCTCAGGAAATGCTCACAACTGACTCACTGCCTGGATAGACAGAAAAGCTGTTTTTCAGTTCTTCTCAGAAGACCAATTATACCCACCCTACTCCTACATCACTTTGCCCTAATCTTCTGCCAGAAAGCAGATTATTACTGCATGTAAAGCTCTCCACAGAATGGAGTCAGGTTTGTTTGTTTTGTTTTTGTTAAATAGGTTGACAGAAACTTCACAATGGTTATGAAGAAATACAACCCCATTAACCCTCAGTGGGGATTACCTGAGATCTGATTTGGGCAGCTTTCTTTGGGTCTACCATGCGGACGTGTTCAAAGTGTTTCAGAGTATGCTGTCTGTCTTTCTGCTCAGCACGCACATACTTCTTCAGCATGTTGAATACATGACGAGGCTACAGGGAAAAGATAAGGGGAAAAAAAAAATCAGTTTAAAGCAACACGGTTTAGTTCCTTGTATTACAGATGTATCCCAAACCAAAACCACTTGGCCAGTGGCACCTGCAGTTACCTTCTGAATGCAGGTCTGACTACCATAAGGAACATTCACTCACTCAACCCATTCAGCAGAATGCACCATTGTAGTAGTTGTAGGTAAGTAGGTAAGGTCCGTGGGGAGATCGTTCAGATTTCCTCCCCAACCATAAGGAGAAGTTTGGCTCTTGCATCTTCTTGTGTGACTGCTATACTATTGGCCCAACAGGACAGCAAGTGCCATCTTAGCATGGTGGTTAATGGACACCCAAGATCTATTTCTTTTGGGCTTTGCTTCCGTTCTCTCCATTAGACTTTATTTCTCCTCTCTCCCAACCCTAGAAGCCCTCACAATGCAAGCTCTCAGTTTTTCAACCTTCACCACCACCAGGCAAATCCCTCCCAGAAGATACCCCAAAATCTGGACACTTCCCAGAAGCATTTCAAAGATTCACCACATATGCTCTACTATGCTGAATACTCAATCAGTATCAACATCTATCAACTACAGTTAAACTTTGGCAACAAAAAGAGATCACAACTGGTAAATTTTATCAACAGTAAACTGAACGCACTCATAAAGATTCAAGTACAGAAAGTAACCTGCTCAACAGCTGCACAGAAGACCATGTGAAAAGCACTATCTAAGCCAAGGGATAATCATCAGACTTGACTGCAAAACTTAAAAACAAACCATAAAACCAACCAAACAAAACCAAAACCCAACCCCCCCCAAACGAATTGAAGACACTCCTGTCCTGTCACTGTTGCTATGACACCAGAGAGAAAAGAAAGAGGAAAGGAACCATTGAGCTGAGGTACAAACTACACAACTGACTGAAAAGCCGCAAGAAAAAAGGGGCACCTACTTGGTTCTTCTGAACATACTCAGTTTGTGTGCCAGATTTTGCAAAAATCTTAGTCTATGTACATATTGCAGGTGATTTTTCTAGTAAAACCTATTAAAAATATGCTGTAAGACATATAATTGAACACAAACACAGGAAAGGTCTGTAGCTGAAAGGAACTTGAAAATATACAAAGAATGATAATAGAGCAGTGAAGACTAAGAAATGCGTATTTCTCCTTACTTTCCTACTCTGTACAATAATACAGTGCCAAAACAGGGAAGTGTTCTCTAGCATCCAGCTAAGACATTTATTTTTAACTCAGTGTTTATGATGGATTCTGGACATTCTTCCCCCCTGGCTTGTGCTGTTGTCTTTGTGCATCCTACCTGGAGCAGTGAAAAGCATGAAGCTGAGGCAGGTGAGAAGAAAGGGAAAGGTGACCTTACTGTGCAGCAGATTCAAGAACGAGCAGAAGTGGTGAACAGCTGGTCTGGGCACTAGCAGGGATACAGGGAAGAGGGTGGGGAAGTGACAAGCATCAGAGGCTCCGTGCACAGCTTTCTGAAGCAGGAAGAACCGTGGGCGAAGTTGAAGTTTTAAGAAAACTTATGGACAAATATAGAGCCTAAACTAATTTAACATTTACTCAAGAGATGAATACTAAACTTCAGAGCTCAAAGATTTAAGAATCGCTTCAGCGAAGAAGATTTGTCAGACAGAAATAGAGAGATGTGAAGCTATTCCCTGCCAGAGGATTAAACTTAGTGACTCTATGACTGAAAACTCATTCACAAGGAACATAACCCCAAGCCCCCAAAGACAAGCATCCTGGGATGAAGTTGCAAGAAACTGTGGACAAATGTTGGAAGCTAAGTAGTCCTCAAAACACTGGGTAATGGCCAAACAAACTAAAATGCTAGCCACAAATCTTCACAGGAATAAAAGCTAGAAGACCAGAAAGTTTTAACAACAATGATAAAATTTTGAAGACAGCAAATGTTGTTCCCTTTCCTGACAATTCAGCTTTCCTTGCCCCCAAATACATCAAGATAGCAGGTTAGGACTGACTAGAGAGAAATGGATCCATTTCTATTTCTTCATGAGATATTTCAAGTGTAGTGTCTAACACCAGAAGGGCATGGGTTTTGTTTTGCTTTAGCGTGTTTGTATTCACTGCAATATGTCAATGAAACTTTTACATTGAGTCACATGTTAATAGGATTTACATTAAGTAGACATGTTAATAGGATAATAATCTTGAAAACACCTGTCAAATACCACTAAAAGTAGTAGTCACTTGGGTAAATTTGCAACCTACCTTCAGTGCCTTTTCTAACACAAGACATCCATTTCTGCTATAAAGAAATGGATGTGCATGCCTCTAGCATGTCTGCCCAAAAGATCTCCCTGTCATGGCAGTAGAAGACCGTAATTCAAATTTAGAACAATGCAGAAAGAATATTAAATGCAAGATGTTTCCTTACAGAGATAGAGACTGGTTTTTCTCAAGCAAAAAACCCTCAATCAAACACTAAAAACTCCCTATATGTAGGTATAGAAGCCTAGAGAGTTTCAGTGTTTTGTTTTTAAAACTAGCCATATGCATGTTTTAACCCTGATGGTAAGTAGTGGTCTAGCGATCTCACATTGCCTGAAAGCTTGTGACATTAACAACAAGTGATTCAAAGCTAAGAAGTCCTTGTGAAGCATTCAGTCACCTTGCACAGATGCACAAGGCTTTCCCGATCAGCAAGGCACTGCACTACATGCCAAGTTCCTACGGTGGATGCAGGCATCTATGGAAACAACAGCATTCCATGAATATAACATCAAGACCTAAGGTACAGATGTAATCAGGCTCCCCTGAAATGGAAGCTGAAACGGATTGTAAGTCTTAGCATATAGACTTGTTATTGCCAAAAATTTCTTTATTGTGACCTTTAGGAAACATGCCCTGCCTCCACCGTTAAGGTAATATTATTATACTTCATATGTAGTACATTATATACTATATTATACTACAAAATATAATCCTTATTGTATTATAAGGTAATTTCTACACTAATCAAAAAAACTCAGAAAGGTGGTGATAACCCCTGAACACTTGACATACACTAACCTAGCTCTCCTTCCTTGCTGGAAGTCCTGCTCACACTGGATCAGGTCACACCTCCAACCTTACCAATCACTTTGCCATGCTACTGCCGTATGGCTTCAGGGCTGTGGCTGAAGGTGAAATTGCCAGAGCTCGTGATGGCTAGCAAGAGCTCTCCATTGGGCTTTGCATACCTGAGTGCAGTGGACCAAACAAGGACCAAGGTCTACACTGAATGCAACTTAAGCAGACAAAAAAGTAAATTAATTGACCTTTTTCTCCTCAATGCCTAGAACTGCAGAGCTACTACTTGCACAGTTTTAACAGATTTCTGCATCAACAGAAGTACCTCAAGTCCCACCTCTGTATTTTATTTCATACACATTTTCTTTTAAATGTCATTACTGAATGAACTGGTTCTGCTCAAAAATGCCACCCATGCAGGCAGTTTTTGCAGAATACTTTTAAGCAGGATTCACCCCTAAATCTAGTACAGTGAGCAGTGATACAAACTCTTGTGATGGTAGATCAGAGAAGCCACAGTGAACGGTCAGGCACAAAGGTGAGGAAAGGCTCCACAGGCTGAGATGCAGTCAGACCCTGTATCTGAAGCTATTACATCCACAACCATCTATTACTTCAATCCTAGGCAGGAACCTTCATATTAAATTATAACTGAAAGTGATGCTATTATCAGCTAAATTAAGTTCCCAAGGTCTCAGCTCTGACACTGTCTACGGCAGAAGAACAAATGGCTGACACATCCCAGGGCCAGCTTGGTACCTCTTGCTCTTCATAAATCATGTACCAATCTCCAAACTCCATTACAAAATCCTGGGTTTTGTACTTGAAATTCTGCTGCATGTTTTGCCAGAGAAAACTCGGTGTGTTCATGTCTGTAGTCACCTTACTGAAAAACACGTCACAGAATAACTAACTTGTATCAGCCACCAGGGGCTACCTAAGCCTCATGAAATAATTCCACTATTTTCAGCTGTCTGTACTTGTTTTGTTGGCTTTTTTTCAGTCTCCCTCTGAAACCAGACAGGATACTCCCAACACAACTCCTGTTACGCCCATGTTTTTAGCTACCTTGCCTGACCCATCTAATAAGGTGTGCAGTGGGCAACACAGGGTGAAGCTGTGTGAATGCTACCATTACATGCTGCTTCCGACTATTCCAATCACACGCTCTTACGCTGTTTGCTTCCATAAAACTCATTCCAAAACTCCCCCTTCTCAGCAGATTCAAACACCTAGGTTTTTTTTTAATCTAAAACTAAACACAGATCAATCATAGCCCTTTTATAAGCTGCTGTGACAAGCCAACAGATGTACTTGTGTCTGTGGGTATTTTAGTTGTTAATTTAAAATCCTGTTTATACTAGAGAATGTTCTCAAAGTATTATTTATTATAATTTTCAGGAGCATGTTGGGACTAACATGTATGCAATATATTTGGTACAAAGTAGACAGGTTCACAGACTACACATGTGGTCTATGTAGACTACCTATGCTGACAATGCAGCATTAAAAAGCTAATTTTCTACCTAATTCTGTAGAGAGTATGCCTTGTCTCTTGTTTGGAAGACATTCTTCTCTGTAATCAACTAACTAAATTTTATATATATGTATATATACACACACATACACACACACACAAATATATGCACCAGGGTAGAGTTAAGGACTGAAACCCCCTGGTTTGAAAGCTTAACGAGGCAGTCCAGAAAGCTTCCTAACATGTTTCCAGCTGTACAAGGCACAAGCGCAAACAAAGCAGAAAGCACTGATGGCTCTTGGCTACTTGGTGGTGAGTTCCAGCCCAACTGACTCTTGTAATCCAGTGCCTTTATTTTGGGTGGCATCAACATCAAGATAAGGTCACCCCCATAAAGGAATCATATATGAGACCTAAAATGTCCCAAAACCAGATTCAATCAAGTATTATATATATACATAAATATAAATCTGAATACATATGCATGCATATAGCATGTCTGTCATCCCCCCTCCCTGAACCCTGCATTGATCCTAGTCTACTGTTTCAGATTAAGGGAGTGATGAAAGTGCAATTTCATTGGGCTTGGAAAATGGAAACATCAAATGTAGTTTGGATTGTTACAAATCTAACTTACACTCTCCTCATGGAAATCCAAAATACTTACTTCAGAGAAACAACACAAAAATCATATTAAAGCACTTCTGTATATTTAAAATACAACTTCCTGGCTCTGTGCCAGGGAACTTCCATGGGAAATTCTGAGCTGGTTTGTCATTTTACTCAAAATTCTCTCTAAATCAGAGAGGAAAGTTTCACAATGCTGTATTGTGCTATTTAATCTTGCCTTTAGAAAAAAATCAACCACTAGCCCTTTATGACTGCTGCTCTTGAAATGTGCAACAATTGCTTCTTTTCATTCACTTATTAGGAATACCTTGTATACCATATTAGGTATATATTTTTATCTGCTGTGTTATTAACTTGCAGGTCATGGTTGACACAGGAGTAGTAGTTCATTTTAGGAACATTCAAGAAAGGCTAACTAGGATGAATACAAGACTTTTACTCATGGGTGAGACAAAACCAAACCCCCCATCCAGCTATCTGTCATGTGGAGTTAAAGATGCCTCCCATAATTTTTGCTAATTTGTAAGAAAACGTTACCCCACACAAGACAAATACATGGCTAGAGTGGTACTCAAAACTTCCCTTTGCCTACTTTCCCAAGGACTTTTCTTGGGGCAGAATAAAATTACATCAGTATTTGATTCAATCTCATTGTTTGCTTTTCAGGATTTGAACTTACTCAACTTTGACAAATTACACACAAATTTTGTTCCTGCTCATTCTTTTAAAACTTTGCATTTTAGATACAATTTTAGAATTTTTGCATTTTAGAACCTGCCATGGTTTTGTAGAATTTCATACAGATTTGGAATCACCTCTTCTGTCTTCAATTCACTTGTACAAAAATCTACTGGCAAGCCTAGGTGTATGATCATACCATCTGCTCAGGCCCACAGACGAGTAAAAAACATGGCACTCTGATTTTATTCACATAAAAGCCTCAGAAGCTGCTGGAAAATGTAGTTAAGTGACCACATTTCTTGAAGTCTGACTTGGTTTAAAAGCAGAACTGAAATCCATGCTATTTCACAAAAACCTACAAAATTAAGTGTATGTGAGAAATTCCACAGCTGTAAGTTTATGGGTTTGGAGGAGCAGAGCTAAAGGGTGGAGTATTAGAGCTGGACCGCTCTTTCCTACTGCACAGGAGGATTTTTATCACTAGATCAGCAGCAACTCTTTGGCCTGCCCCCAACTGCATATTTCCACAGCAACCTCGTTGGATTCAGGAAAGGCTTTGAGTTTCCCAAGCACAGAGGCACTAAAGGCCCCTCTGCAGATTCCTCTTTCATGGCCAAATAGCCAAACCGGACTAGTTTCAGCCTCCACTGTGCTGTCTTCGTATGAACAAACACTGCTCTCATAGCACAAAAGGTACCAGAGTGAATTCTGAAGACAGCAACAACAGGAAAAAAAGCCAGCAACAAAAAAATCCAAATTTGATGCACATGCTAGGGTTGACCTTAACCATCCTGCTCTGTTCAGCAATAGATTACATTTTGGTAATGTAAATTACTGAAATGTAGTTTAGGTATTTCAGTAAAATAATGTCAAATTAGAAGAGAGGCTTTTAAAGTGATTTTAATGATATATGCTCTCTGTGATCTATGTGCAAAGTAGGTTAATTAATTACCTTTCAGAGTTTTCCTGTATGTTCCCTTGCTCTGAAACCCTTTATTTCACCGCTAGGAGCTGGATTTCTTTTCTGCTTCTCTTTGCCCTCTGCCACTGGCTTCCCACAGAGAATGTGCCTCTCTTACCAACAAAGATTAAACAGGGAGACGTAAATCCAGCAAAATTTGACACGCACGTGAAAGGGGGAATAGAAGCAAATTATAGAATCAATCCGCTCACAGAGAATGATGGATCTGAATTCCTCTATTTAACTTGCAAAATGAAGGGGAAAATTTCCAACTGTTTTTAAAACTAGAGGCATATTGGTTCCAGCTGCCACTAATCCTCCTTTTCTGTAGTAAGACCATCAAGCAGGATGAAACGACACAGTATTTTGACACTGGATACTGAACAGCTGCACCCCATTTTCAAAGGCAACACAGTGTAGCAGCACAGCTAAGCTGCATCAGGAACCAGGGACGAGGATCAAATGTGAGTTTTCTGGGCAGCCTGCATGAGAGTGCTCTGAGAACAGAACAACAGTACGAATATTTGGTTGTGCTCAAATTTATTTTCCAGTAGACTTTGAAGCTATGGAATTTTGTCTCTGCACACTCCTTGCCTCTCTGGCTGCCCAGAGTGGTACTCTGGGGCATGCCTCTGACACTGGCCTTGGGCAGTCATCTGCTTAACACCTGACAAAAACCTGCAGTAAAAGTTTTTGGTCTGATACATAAAGTATTCCTAAAGGATTCCCAGACTTGGTAGTTTCAGGTAGGATGGCACTGAAAACAGCTGGTTTTCTAGGTGTGTACAAGAACATAATGACTACCCTACTGGCTCAGAGGAAAGGTTCTCCTAGTTCTGTACCTTGCTATCCTACAAGGAAAGCCTCCTCCAAAGGAGCAAGTAAATGATGATACTACTTCTCACACAGACAGCCTCCCTGTCCATAGATCAGGACTTTCCGAGGCAGAGGAAGTTTCTCTCCAGCTCCCCTGAAGAGCCTACCCTTGGAACAGAAGCACCACATAATCTGTACACATGCAGAAAACAGCGTTCCCAGCAGATCAAGATGTCACCACTCACAGAAAACCGTGCGTCACATCCATGATCAATCTGACGACACCAGGAGTGCCAGGCTCACTGTACTCCTAAGGTAACTGATCTGCAGGCAAAGACTGGTCACGGATTAGTAGACATCCAAGAGCTAAATGAAATCATGCTGCTTCAAGTGGTCTGCCAGAAGTCCAAAAAAATCTTGGGAAATATTCAAATTCAAGTACAAGGCAATATGTCCAAGAGATTAAACAGCATATGGAAAATACTTTTTGCACACACACATCTATACACACCAGACTTAGGGTGTATACAGATACACTCACCAGCTGTGTGCAGAAGACATGCACTTCAGTAAAAAAGTCTAACTTATTTTTTCAATTTAAACCAAATCCTATCCTTACGACGTCTGAGAAAGAGGCTCCAAGGCTTTAAATGTTCAGAATCTAATTTTGTAGTAAACATACTAATAGCAAAACATGTAATTTGAAGCAGGCTCACAAAACTATTTGGGGGGAACTCCAGAAAAACCTCCCTTTTGTAAGATTACTTAAGAAGTCACCAGTAAGTTGTGACTTACTCTTTCAAAACCAACAGAGTTGCATCAGATGTACTTTTAGTTTACTAGGGAACTGCCAGAAAGAAAAATATCTGGAATATCAGAGTTGAATTTTCAATTACTGCCCATTTTCTCTTTGGCTAGGCAGCCAAAGTTTGGATTCACAGCATATTCACATTTCTGGCTCCATATCCTGCAAAGCAGTCAGTAGACTGGATTCATTCATTAGGCTGTTCAGCTATCATCAATCACTGTTCAGGTTTCACCCTGTGCCCTACAAGAAATCCAGACAAATCCTCCTGCTAAATTCAAGGTCAGTTTTTTTCCTGTGCTTTGGCACACATCTAACCAGCAGCTCAGAGGCACATGCCTGCACTGTCAGTAACTACAGAACACACAACCAAAAAATGCTGAGGCAAGGACAGTACCATCAACAAGACTGGCAATAGAACTGTTTAAAGACATTATTATTTAAAGTTTTCACCCCCATTAGTCTTGAGATGAGTCTCTGTTTGGTAGCACCACCACCTGATGTTACCACCATGCTTCTGCTGTTATGCGTGGTCCCCATCTTCACCTTCAACCTCAGATACCTGCAGAACCAAGCTGTCAGCCTGACCCACACACAACTTTGTTGTGTTGAGGATACTTTCCAGGCAGGATTACATCTGCATGAGGCTCAACGTCACAGCAACAGCTGATGGCTAAAGCCAAACGTGAAATCCTACCTCAGCTGAACTACCCAAAACCACGCTGCAAGAGAGGAAACACGACCTGCAGTCAGTCTATGCACTCACCTCATTTCACTCTCGGTTCTGAGCTGCAGGCTCCAGTTTCCTAAAGGAAGCTGCACCCCAGCCTGTAACTCACTAATCTGTCTGCTAGTGAGTCCAAGCCCTTCACTACCCTCCCCACAGCCAGAGTTTACAATATCCATCTTGCACTCAGAGCAAACATCCTCCTGTAACAACTTAACCGACTAGCTTCATTTTCCACAAATTACTGTGCTGCAAAATACAGATTAACACTTTAACACAACTACTCTGAAGTCTTCCCATGACACTTATGCTCAAGTAAAAGATTTTTCTTTTATTTGGCACACACAGTAAAACCAAGAGAGTTTTGCACCATAG